>NW_003852412.1:26839777-26841675 GCF_000181295.1 Otolemur garnettii
GTAAATCTATAAATATAATTCACCACATAAACAAGTTAAAAAACAAAGACCATATGATTCTCTCAATTGATGCAGAAAAAGCTTTTGATAACATCCAGCATCCTTTATGATCAGAACACTTAAGAAAATTAGTATAGAAGAACATTTCTTAAACTGATAGAGGCCATCTACAGCAAACCTATAGCCAATATGGTATTGAATGGAGTCAAACTGAAATCATTTCCACTCAGATCAGGAACCAGGCAAGGGTGCCCATTGTCTCCACTGCTCTTTAACATTGTAATGGAAGTTTTAGCCAACGCAATTAGGGAAGATAAGGCAATTAAGGGCATCCATATAGGGTCAGAAGAGATCAAACTTTCACTCTTCACAGATGATATGATTGTATATCTGGAAAACACCAGGGATTCTACTGCAAAACTCTTATACATGATCAAGGAATACAGCAGCATCTCTGGCTACAAATCAACACTCATAAATCAGTAGCCTTCATATGTACCAACAATAGTCAAGCTGAAAAAATAGTCAAGGACTCTATTCCATTCACAGTAGTGCCAAAGAAGATGAAATATTTGGGAGTTTACCTAACAAAGGATGTGAAAGATCTCTATGAAGAGGACTATGAAAATCTAAGAAAAGAAATAGCTGAAAATGTTAACAAATGAAAAAATATACCATGCTCAAGGCTGGGAAGAATCAACATTGTTAAAATGTGCATATTACCCAAAGCAATATATAATTTTAATGCAATCCCTATTAAAGCCCCACTGTCATACTTTAAAGATCTCGAAAAAATAATACTTCATTTTATATGGAATCAGAAAAAAACTCAAATAGCCAAGAAGTTACTCAGAAATAAAAACAAAACAGGAGGAATCAAGCTACCAGACCTCAGACTATACTATAAATGGATAGTGGTCAAAACAGCATGGTACTGGCACAAAAAACAGAGAGGTAGATGCATGGAACAGAATAGAGAACCAAGGGATGAATCCAGCTACTTACCAGTACCTGATCTTTGACAAGCCAATTAAAAACATTGAGTGGGGAAAAGATTCCCTATTTAACAAATGGTTCTGGGTGAACTGGCTGGCAACCTGTAGAAGACTGAAACTGAACCCATACCTTTCACCATTAACTACAATAGACTCTCACTGGAATAAAGATTTAAATTTAAGACATGAAACTATAAAAGTATTAGAAGAAAGTGTAGGGAAAACACTTGAAGTAATTGGCCTGGGCGAAAATCTTATGAGGAGGACCCCTTGGGCAATGGAAGCTACATCAAAAATACACTATTGGGACCTCATCAAACTAAAAATCTTCTGCACAGCCAAGAACACAGTAAGTAAAGCAAGCAGACAGCCCTCAGAATGGGAGAAATATTTGCAGCTTATGTCTCTGACAAAGTAATTTAATAACCAGAATCCACAGAGAACTCAAGCATATTAGCAAGAATATGCTATGGGAATGTGGGAACAAGTGATCCCATCTCAGGGTGGGCAAGGGACTTGAAGAGAAACTTCTCTGAAGAAGATAGGCACATGGCCTACAGACATGAAAAAATGCTCCTTATCATTAATCATTAGAGAAACGCAAATCAAAACTACTTTGAGATATCATCTAACTCCAGTAAGATTAGCCCACATCACAAAATCCCAAAACCAGAGATGCTGACATGGATGTGGCAAAAGGGGAACATTTCTACATTGCTGGTGGGAATGCAAATTAATACATCCCTTTTGGAAAGATGTTTGGCGAACACTTAGAGAACTAAAAATAGACCTGCCATTTGATCCTGCAATTCCTCTACTAGGTATATATCCAGAGGACCAAAAATCACATTACAACAAAGATATTTGTACAACAAAGATATTTGAATGTTTATTGCAGCCCAA
>NW_003852412.1:26841724-26878056 GCF_000181295.1 Otolemur garnettii
TGCTATATGTATACCATGGAATATTATGCAGCCTTAAAGAAAGATGGAGACTTTACCTCCTTCATGTTTACATGGATGGAGCTGGAACATATTCTTCTTAGCACAGTATCTCAAGGATGGAAAAAAAGTATCCAGTGTACTCAGCCCTATTATGAAACTAGTTTATAGCTTTCATATGAAAGCTATAGCCCAATTATGGCCCAAGAATATGGGGACTGGGGGGAGGGAGGGGAGAAAGAGGGGAGGGGAGGGGGAAGGATGGGTGGTGGGAGTGTGATTGATGGGACCACACCTATGTTCCATCTTACAAGGGTACATGTGAATCTTTCTAAATGCAGAATATAAATGTCTTAACACAATAAAAAAAAAAAGAAAGAAAAAGTTCTACTGTTTGTAAAAGGGTACGAAACAGCATCACAGAAAAGGAAGAGTAAATCAATGGCAAACTTCATTTTTTTCTTATGTTGGTAAGAAATTTTCACAGCCACCCCCAACTCTTGGTAGCCACCTGCCTGATTAGTCAGCAGCCACTGACATCAAGACCAGACGCTCCGTCATCAAAAAGATTCCAATTTTTAAAGGTTTGGGTGATTGTCAGCTTTTTTAAGTAATAAATTATTTTCAAATGAAGGTGTGTACATATTTTAGACATAACTCTATTGTTCACTTAAGAGCTTCAAATCTAGCATAAACATATTATATGCACTGAAAAACTAAAAAATGCATGCGACTCATTTTATTGCATATTCACTTTATTGTGGTGATCTGGAACCGGACCTGAAAGATCTCTGAGGTATGCTTGTAAACACACTTGATCTACTGGCAACATGATAACATGAATTATTCTTGCACCAGACAGGGAGAAATCCTAGATAATATACAAACTAAGTGGGAACTCCAAGCTGACAGCCTGACAACTCAGAGAGGATGAGGTAGAAACTGATCCAGGGGCCAGTAGCAGAGGGTTAAAGGTCCAGATGTCAGGACAGAATATGTGGTTTGGGGCCTTCACAAAAACAGGATTTAGAATTAAATAAACCTGAATAAAAAGTTCAGATAATCAAAAGATGGTCTATTCCAGGGGTCCTCAAACTTTTTAAACAGGGGGCCAGTTCACTGTCCCTCAGACCATTTGAGGGCCAGACTGCAGCCCCACCTGGCGGGCCAGATAAATGTTCTCAGTGGGCCATAATTTGAGGATACCTGGTCTATTCCTTAGAAAAAGGGGATATTAAATACAGAAAACAAATATCTGCTCACTAGCCCAGGAAAGCAGCAAGGAAGCTGGTTCTCTGTTAAAAGTTCTAGGTAGAAAAATGTCTCCTATGAAATAGTAACCCTAAAGATAGGGTTGAAGTTCAAGTTTATGTTACCTTCATGGCATCATGGCAATCCAACGCCAGAGAAAAAACAGACTTGAATAGGAATTTTTATGTATTGTGAAAGTGTGATCTTTAGGAAATAATTTTTTTTTAAAACCTAGTGAATGGTATACTTGCATTTATCTAGGGAAAAATGCAAATTTGATTCTATAAAAAAAAAACAAAGAAAAGATAAATCAAAAGCTAATTAAATTGTTTGCCTGTGGGAAAGGAGAGAAAAGAGCAACAGGAGAAAGACAGAAGCTAGACTTACTCCTGCAAATTTACTTTACTTTTGAGATTTCAACTTGAAACTATATAAATTTTTAACATACTTATAGAACAAAATTTAATTGAGAATTGTAAATGCTAATCAATTTTTATATATCAAGTTGCTGGCTTAAACTTAACACAGCAATTATTTCAAGTGACATCAAACAGAGAAAGTTGATATTTCTTAGTGGAATAGACAAGGACCAAAAGGACTAAAAAGAAATTTTAAACTGTTTCCCAGTAACCACACTGTTAGTGATGCCATTGTATTGTCATATTGATATTAACATAGAGATTAAATAATTTTATTACTGTCCAGGATAATTAATAAGGAACTAACATATTCAACATAAGAGAGAGAGAGGAAAAAAGAAACCTAACATAAAATCCAAAATGTTAAGTAAAACTCCTATAATCCCAAATTTGAAAATTTCTTAAGAAAAGCTTGTTTGCAAGGTTGGTCCCATGAACTTGGATTTCAGGAGGGTTCCCACCATTACCAGATTGATGATAGTGCTGACTGGCCTAAACCTCACAAGGAGGTTGAAGCTGAACACACACTCTCTTTCTGAGAGTCGGGAATTTTGCATACCAAGCAGAGGTTGCTACATGGCCAGCCCTGGATAAACACAGTGGGAACTATGTCTGGAGTGAGATTCCCTGGTAGACATTTCATGTGTGTTGTCCACCTTATTCCTGAGGGTGTTAAGATCATCTTGTATGACCCTGCGTGGCTTGAGGCTTTGCTCCTCTCCCTTTACTGGTGTTGCTTTGTACATCATAGCCACGAATACAACTCCATGCTGAGTCCTTCTGCATCCTGCCGGTGAATCACTGGTGGTATCAGGAACTCCTACTACAGTGGGAAGCTACAGACTAATAAGCTGGTTTCCTTGACATGTAAATTGCACCAGACAAAAAAAGGGGGGGAAACTATAAGGAAATTTAATAAGTGTTTAATTCTGACTTTTTGTTTCAGTGTCTCTAAATATAAATGGCAAACTGACAGAAAACAAATATGACTGAAAAATTTAAAAATTGTTATTGAGAAACCATAAAACTTAAAAGAAATTCAAGTAATTAAAATTTCAAATATAAGTCTGTGTCGTTAAATCACAATATGTAAGTCTGTGTCATTTATACTCTTCAAGTCACTTAAGTTTAAAATTGTACCAAGATTTTTGGGATATCCTATACAAATAATCTAAATTTGGCTGAAGAAAAATATAAAAAACCAGAATATATTCATAATCATCAAAAAATGTAAATCAACAGTCAAAAATGTATCTATAAAAAATGACTAAGCCAAAATTATTTATAGACAATATTACCCAATCTTAAAGAAATAGGTAACACCTATTTTAGGCAAGATATTCCAGAAAAAAAATAGGAAAGCTATCCTGCTCATTTTATAAAGCTAGTATAATCTTATGTTCCAAATGACAAAAACTGTATAAGAAAAAACTATAGGCAATTTCACTTACCAACATAGATGAAAAAAAATCTATGTGAGTAATCAACTTAATCCAGCAAAGAGTATGTGTCTATGTCACCTACACATCTGTATCCGTGTACATACATCTGTATGTATAACTACATCACAAAAAAGGAAGGTGTATCTCAGGAATTCAAGGCCAGATTAACATTTAAAAATCTATTAATGTAATCTGCCATTTTAATAGATTAATGAAGATTATTTCAAAAGATACAGGGAAAAAATTAACACCCATAAATTATCTTTTATTAAGTGCCTCTTAGAAAGTTGAAAATATGAGGAAAATTCCTTAATCTGATATTTAATAGTAAAACTTAAAAGATTCTCCTTAAAGTCAGAAACAAGAATGTTTATTATTACTATTTCTATTAAACCCTGTACAGAAAATCCTAACCAATTTTAAAAGTATTAAAAACATAAGGATTAAAAAAATAGTCATTGTTCACAGATAACGTGATTACACAGAAGATCCAAGAGAATCTACACATTGTTAAAACTATTAAGACAACTCAACAGGTTACTGGATATAAGAAAAAAATTACTAGCATTCCTATCTATAAGCAACACCCAAGCAGAAATGTATTAAAAGATCTCATTTGTAATAGAAACAAAATTATAATGTGCCTAAGAATATATCTAATCAAATCTGAGTAAGACCTCCTTGGAGGAAATAACAAAACTTTATTGTCAGGCATAAACGGAAACATAAATGAATGGGAAGATATACCAGCTGGTGGATGAGAAAATTCAGATTCACAATAATGTCTCTTCTCCCTAAATTAGCCTATAAATTCAATTCCAATAAAAATCCCATGACTGTTGTTAACAGACTTGATAATATGACCCTATAATTCACATGCAAGAGAACAGACTTTTATCTTAGGACACATTTGAAGAAGAACAATGTGAAAAAACTTACCTTGACAGGCATCATCCTATTATAAAGCTTCCATAATTTAGATGGCATTATTCTGGCACAGAGATAAACAAATCAACTACACAAAATAGAAAACCCAGAAACAGAATTTCATATATAGGGCAATTTGGTACTAGAAATGAGAAAGTTAACAAAACAAATTATTGAGGAAAGAATAAATTATTTTTGGAATGATGGTAAGAAAATTAGTCATACAAATAGAAAAAAATTAAACCATCTCACAAAATACATCCAAGGTAAAATTTTAAAACCTAAATCCAGAAAGCAAAGTTATAATGATTTTAGAAGAAAAAAACAAAAATTAACCATATGGCATGAAAACAGGAAAACTTTTCTTAAGACTCAAGAAAGTACAGCCCTTAAAGGAAAAAGCTGAAAATATTTACACAATAAATTTTAAAATTTCTACATGTCAAGACAGCATAAACAAAGTAAAAAGACAAGCCACAAAATGGTACAAATTCACAATGCATAAAACCAAACCAAAGCTCGGCACTGGCCACATACACCAGAGCTGGTGTGTTCAAATCCAGCCCAGGCCTGCCAAACAGCAATGACAACTACAACCATTGGGTGGGCGTTATGGTGGGCACTTATAGTCCCAGCTACCTGGGAGGCTAAGGCAAGAGAATCCCTTAAGCCCAGGAGTTGGAGGTTGCTGTGAGCTGTGATGCCACAGCACTCTACCCAGGGCGACAGCTTGAGGCTCTGTCTCAAAAAAAAAAGAAAAAAGAAAAAAAAACTAAAACCAAATTATTATAAAGAACTAGGTCAAAAAGGAAAAGACAGCTAAAACCAAAAATATATAAATATATATATATATAAATTAAAAAATTACAACAAATGGCAAAAAAACACATAAAAGGTTGTTTATCCTCATTAACTTAAAAAATTACAAATTAGAACAAAATTATATTTCATATTATAGTCTAATAATTATAAGTATCAGCAAATATATGAGGAAAAGGAAACCTGCCCTGCTAGCAAAGTGCAAATTTGCATTGCTGCTTTGGGAGACAGTTGGTCACATCGTGGGAAGCTGATCGTGATTACAACTAACAAATACATGTCCAAAAGAAACTCTGCTAACATGTGTGCGCAAAGGAACAAGCACAAAAGTGCTCATTACAGCATTAATTTAACATTTACTAACTGGAAACAGACTCAGTATCCATAAATCAGCAAATAAGTAAATAAAGTGCAGTATATTTATAAATGAAATACTAAGGAAAGGATGCTACATATTCATTGTAGATAAATCTCAAAAACATAATTCTGAGTGAAGAAACAAGCTCCAGAATGAGTACTGCGTGATACAGTTTACACAAAGTTTCAAATGCACAAACAATGGTATATATCAGAACTCTTGCAATGATGAAAACCTTCAGAATCTGCCCTAATACAATTGCCCTGTGTGGATGCTAAAGACTAGTAATTTGGCTATTGCTCCAAAAGAATGGGCTGTGCTTTATTCATTTTAAATTCAGATTTAAATAGCCACATGTGGCTATCATAGGCCATATTGGCAGGAGCATGTACATACATATAACTGTAAGAACACGGAGGGGGGACACATACCAGCTTCAGGACAGTGGTTGGTTATCTCTGAAGCAGTGAAATGAAATGGGACTCAACAGTCTGTGTGAACTTTTATTTATTACAGCAAAAACAGTTATAAAGCAAATACATCAAAATACTAATATTGTTAAAATTGTTAGTCTTGTTTTTCAAGTGTGTTTGAAATTTTTCCTATTTATTTTTCTATATTTTCTACTTTAAATGTTTCATTTTAGTTTCTTTGAAGTATTCCGATTTAAATTTTTAAATATTTTTTTGAAAGTAAACCATATTTAAATCTTTATCATATCTGTAAAAGCTAAACCCAAGGCATCAACTATCTTATGTATAGTCTCAATGAATGCATAAAACACTAAAAAGCAGACAGTAGGGGCAGCACTTGTGGCTCAGTGAGTAAGGCACCAGCTCCATATACCAGGGGTGGCAGGTTCAAACCTGACCCCGGCCCAACTACAACAATAAAAAAAAAAATAGCCAGGCATTGTTGTGGGTGCCTGTAGTCCCAGCTACTCAGGAGGCTGAGGCAGGAGAATTGCTTGAGTCCAGGAGTTTGAGGTTGCTGTGAGCTGTGCCGCCACAGCACTCTACAGAGGGTGACATGGTGAGACTTTGTCTCAAGAGGAAAAAAAAAGCAAAGAGCAGAGCAAAAAATGTGACACAATATACTTATAGAATTCCTAACTTGTGTGACTTTTATAATTGATTTTCAAAGGTCCAATAAAATATATCAAAAATGTGTTATTTTACTTCAGTTATAAATATACCAAGTGGAAACAACCATGAGCTTATCTTACTGATTAGTTAGAACTATTAAAATACACTAAATAAAGCAATGAAAAAGGACTGAACCAGAAGTCAGGACAGTTTTTAACTTACCAGTACCAGTTGACATGAACTTTCTGTGTTCCATTTATCTAACTTTGCTCACTTATACAGGCTAAATAAGAATCTCTGAGTTAACTGTCAATATTTTAAGTTTGAAACTTTTAATCAAATTTCATTTTTTCACAGGAAGATGAGGGCCCAGTGGAAAGAGAGAATCACCCAAACAAATGCCAAGCTATGGAGGAAGGGCTTTATTTCAGCCGGTACGGTGGGCTAAAGTCCAAAAATGGCCACACTCCCTACTGGCTCTGTCTTTTCCCTTTATCTCCAGTCAAGGGCTCTTTGTCCATGGGTACCCTTCTCATTGGTCAGTTTGAAATCAAGCTCATTTGAATCAAGCTGAAGGAGGCCTGCTCCACCTTTTACAGAAGCCAAAAGCAAGCATTAGTTTCCAGATCCCAGGAAATTAAGTTTCTACAAATTCCTAGGAGCTGAGTCACCACGGGGAGGACCTTGCAGGTGTGTCCTCAGGCCTCTGTGAGAAGACCTCTGTTCTCTCTGACTTCACTTTTCCTGGGTTTCCCCTCTCAATTTCTCCTTTCAAGTGCATGCTTAGTAAGTTATTTAAACTCATTCCTTTTTGTCAGTGTTAAAATTCTCTCATCTGAAATCACCCTCTCACTGTCCACAGAATAGAAAAAGGAGAGAATAAATGTGTGGAGATCTGTGACTCTGAAAGAATCTCAGCTTTCCAAAGAAGGAAGCTTTTCTATTGATATGACTTTTAATGGGTCTAATAACCAACACATAAAATCTCCAAGCTATATTCTTGGAGATCCTGAGGGGGGGAAAAATGATTTTGGTATGTAAGTTTCATCTTTGCTCATATGAATGCTTTTAACTCACAAAAACCTAAGACTTATACATAGATTTATATATAGTCATGAGTCATTTTAAGAAAATATTGAAGATTTAAATAAGAAAGGCAAATGTAACTATTCACATGCATAACATTAGCCAGAGATCTCAATTCATTCAATCTTCTTCCCCAGTCATCATGTAGTCAGAGAATGTGAAAGAACTGGGTCTTTCCATGCTGTTCATCCACAAAACTTCATTCTGTCACTCAGTGTGTGGCAGAAATGTACAGATCAGAGGAGAGAAGTTTGTTTATGATCTGTTCCAACTGATTTGCATAACTATTATTAAATGGTAAGGCTCTGGGTTACATTATTTTGGATCAAGATACACATTGTAGGAAATGACTCTAATTATATCCTACTTTTTAATTTATTTTGTGGTGGAGTTATTGAGATGTTCCTGACCCCTAACATCTTTCATAAAATATACATACAATTTAATGTGATGTTTAATTTTACATGTCAATCTGAATGGACCACATGGTGCTGAGATTAAATACTTTTTCTGGGTGTGTCCATGAGGATGTTTCTGGATGAGATTAGCATTTGAAATTAGTGACTCAGCAATCACAATTTTGTACCTAATGTGGTTCACCAACCAATTCCTTGAGGGTTGAAGGCTTGAATTAAACAAAAGGCAGAGAAAGGAGGAATTTGCTGCTTTCTGCTTCCTGGCCATCTGTTTGAGCTGAGACCTGGGTCTTCTGTATTTAGGACTGGGATTTACACCATCAGCTCATCTGGTCTCGGTCCTTTGACCTCAGAATGGAATTACACCACCAGTCTTTCTAGGTCTCTAGATCTCAGCCATTTCCCCAGAATAAATCTCTTCCTTACAAGCATGCCTAAATAACAACGTTTTGGTCTGTGATGGACCTTGTGTGATAGTGGTCCCCTAAGACTATCATGGAGCTAAAAGAATCCTATTGGGTAGTGACACTGTAGTCACAGTAACACTGTGCACTGTGTCATGCACAAAGCATTACAAACATCTGTGGTAATGCTAATGTAAACAAATCTACTGCACTGCCAGTCATATAAGACTATAGCACATGTTGGCTCAGTGCCTGTAGTTCAGGGGTTCGAGTCCTGGCCATATACACCAGGGCTGGTGGGTTCAAACAGGCCTGGGCCTGCTAAACAACAATGACAACTACAATAAAAAAAAATAGCTGGGCGTTGTGGCCAGTGCCTGTAGCCACAGCTACTTGGGAGGCTTAGGCAAGAGACTCGCTTAAAGCCCAAGATTCTGAAGTTCCTATGAGCTGTGATGCCACGGTACTCTACCCAGGGTGGCAGCTTGAGACTCTATCTCAAAAAAAAAAAAAGAAAAGAACCAAACAAAAAGGGAAAATGAGTATAAGTTGCAATATCCTTATGTGTGAAGCATACAACTCAAATTCATACATTTTTCTTCCTCCAGCTTCCAACCTACCAAAGATTTTTTACCTCCAGCACCCATTAAAAACTGAAATTCATTTAGGAAGCTCTACGGGTGATGAAGTGAGAGGAACTGTCATAATGTCTGGCCAGTTCCCTCTGCAATCCTAGGGGTAAGGCTGATAAGTGTATAAGCTTTGACATTATTTGTAAATTATTTACCAGTCAACAATCAGTAAGACCTTAAATACTATTAACATATCTCTTGTATTTCACTTAAGCAGGAGAAACTTTTCAGTTGGGGCAATTCTTACTGAGGTAGTAAGTTAAATACTTAAGGAAGTAGATCTAACATTGTATAGCAATGCAATTAAGAATCAATAATACTAAAAAAAAAAAAAGAATCAATAATACTAACCAATTAGTTTTAAAGAACTTTGGGCTTAAATTTAGGCTTTGCTTATGAAAAAAGAGTAGGGAAATATTTCTATTTCATAAAATTAAAAATTATTTTCTTAATTTTTAAAATGTCATATTTTAAAAATTCAAACAACTGTATAGTTCATGTAACAAAGCAAAACTGACAAATCTAAATTGAAATTAATGGGTTCCTTTTATAATGTTAAATTTTAACAATGTATATGAAAGTGATGTGTATAGAGACATAATTTAGCAAATGGACTTATTCTCAAACATATACAATAAAACCGTGGGTTTTTTCCTCTAATGGTTCAGCTTTGATATTTAACATTTTTAATACATTTCAAATAATAATTTTTGTTACATCAGAATTGTTTAAGTTCATCTAGCCAATGGAAAATTACTCCCACTCATAATTTTATCAAAACTCTTACCACATATAAGACTCATGATATGGGGAGAGGGGAGGGGGGAATGGGTGGAGGGAGGGGGTTTGGAGGGATCACTTCTGAGGTTTTTCTTATAGGGGTACACGTGAATCTTTCTAAGAGTAGAATGTGAACGTTTTAAAGCAATAACTGAGAAAATGACATGAAGGCTGTGTTGACCAGTTTGATGGAAGTATTTCAGATTGCATGTGAAAACCCCACACTGTACCCCAGAAGTGCATTAATGTACATAGTTACCATTCAATAAAAAAAAAGAAAGAAATAAAAAACTGAGGCAAGAGAAAAAAAAAAAAGTAAGTGAGGTAAAGGCTGTGTTAACCAGTTTGATGTAGGCATTCCAAATTGTATATAAAATCAGCACATTATACCCTATACATGCATTAATGTATACAGTTATGATTTAATTAAAAAAAATTTTAAAAAACTAAAAAAAAAAAGACTCATGACATATAAGATACAAGTGATAATGTTGTTATTGATCACCAACAATAGTTTCCCACTTTTTTTCTCAAATATGTACCTATTACTTTTTATATTTCTCTCAAATGCTGTGTGCACATAGACCATGTATCTCTTCTTAATATTTATGAATTTCAATTCTAAACTTAATTGTGAAATTGTTTGATTGACATCTATCTCTTCAACTAGACTATACCCAAGGACAGGGACCAAGTCTCTTTTTACTCATATTTTATCCTCAGTATCTAGTACAGTGTCTGGCTTAGGTGATCAAATAAATATACACTGATTGATGAATGATATTAACATCAAATATTGAGTGTTTCCTTTACAATTAGGAAATCTCTGTCTGCTATATATAATTGGGCCTCGATAAATTGGTGATGGAGTGGAGACAATGAGAAGTGCATCGAAGAAATATACCACTTTTCCTCTTTGTTTATACCACATTTATTTATTTAATCTATGGTTAAAGGTAATAAACTGAAAACAAAGTGTATTCCTGATCAGTATCTACATCCAATGAAGACATAATAATCTGCTCAAGGTAATAAACTGAAAACAAAGTGTATTCCTGATCAGTATCTACATCCAATGAAGACATAATAATCTCCTCAAAAAAAACTATCTCTTACTGTACCCACTGCAGTATTTTTCTACACCCAGACATACAGGGATATATACTGTACACAAACACACATGCTCACACAGAATATTATAGAACGTAAATAAGGCCAAAAGTAAGATTACAAGATTCTAAAGCTGAAAAAAATTTAAATGAAAAGACATCCATGAAGTCCTGAAGTCTATGTTCCATATTCAACTTTTCTCTAACTCTCTGCTGACAATAGACACAGCAGTCGGCCCTTCTGGAGTCGTCCCACCCACCACGTAAAGATTATGGTTTCTTCATATTAATGTTGATAAAGAGAAATAACTTACATTTGTGCTTTTTTTTCTTTATTTCTCTTCTCATTCTAAAGAAAGTATTTTATGTAGTATATTAAACAGTACTTTACAATTTACAAGGCATTTTCACATAAATTCTCATTTAAGCTACACAGCAACCCTATGAGTTATATGAGTAAGTATTAGTAGCCCTATTTTACCAAGGAGAATATTAAGGGCAAAAGAAGTTAAGTGAATTGTCAAAAACGCAAACTAATAAGCAGAAAAGCCAAGGCCATTTACTCATTACTCTTCATCTTTTCATTGCACCACAAACAGTAATGTAAAGTCAGAGGTACTTAAAATGCATAGCAACAATACTAAGTATTAAACCACCAGTACGCCTCTGTGAGTTTAGAAACTAGGACAGAATAATCTAAGTCAGTCATATTATCAAAAAAGAGATATATTTTATTTAAAATTATTACATTTCTTCTTCCACCGTGTAATTGCTAATCAACAACAGATTGACTAAAACGGCACTAGTTAGCATACTAGAAAAAAAACCCTGACTGGAGATTCACTCAATTATACCATTAATACAAAACATTACACAGTTTGTTTATAGAATAATACACTACAAATATTTTCCTGAACCTCTCACTGATAGATTGCTATCTTTTCAATTAATTCATATTACTGTCTTATATATATGCTTCATAAACTATATTTATCATATTTCTTCTTTTCCCTAAACTTTAAAGTTTTCTAGAAATCATGGTCAGGGTTCTAAATGGGATAAATAATCACCCTGATCCCTTGCTCTGGAGTCAAAAATGCTACCCGCTGCTGATGTGTACTCGTGCTGACTCTATGGAGTAGAGCCCTAGGAATACAGAATCAGACTTCAGAGAAATCAGAGCTCAGTGTGAAGAAAAGAACTCTCTCCAACTGATAAGACTTTTCCTGAAGGAAAATCACCACCAAGTAAGAAACACATTGGTGCTATCTCCTCATAGTCCTCTATAAATCTAATGAAAAATTTTAAGTTTTCGGATTACATACTTCCATTTCCACATTTCCTCCTGTGATAGTTTCACATTTGTTAGCTTATTGTTTGTTGTAGTTTTCAGAGTATAATCCCATTATTTCAACATATCTTGTATTAGATAATTAAGACAAAAACCAACTATATAATTGCAAAATATTCTCAAGAATCTCATTGGAAAGAGAAGCAAATATGAAAAAGATGAAATAGGTATTTTCATTACAGATTTAGAATGTTACTGGTCAATAATCAGGTGATTTATTATCAGTCATACATTCATGCCATAAAACATAAGTGCTATAACTAACCAAATTTATTTATATTCTTCTTTTCAGAAGAGGTAAGTAATATAAACAAATTTGCCACCAAAACTTTTATCCTATATTCTTGGGAAAGGTAAGAAGAATGAGACTGTGTGGATGACCTATATCATATTGCTTCTGATAGTTTACAAACTTGAATAAATTTCAACCAGAAGGAAAAAAAAACAAATGGTCATTATCTGGAAGGTTTTTGGAACAGAGAAAGGGTCATGCTATATTGTCCAGTCTGGCCTGGAAGTCCTAGGTTTAAGCAATCCACTCTCCTCAGCATGAGACTATAGAGGCTTATCCAAAACCAGTTTATCTAAGATTTTTTAAATTACTATTCAAAGAACTTATATAGTTTATTGTAGACCTAAAATGACCTTTGACATTTGGGCTCATGAGAACAAGAGTTTTTCCAAATTTCCTTTATGATAAACATTAGTAATGTGGTACAGACCTCGTGGTAGGTAGACCTACTGTTTCTAGACCTGAGGCTGTGTAGAAACAGTAGAATCCTGAACTATTCTTTTCCAATATTATTAACCCTATGTTCTTACAGTTGGTAGTGGATTGGAATAATATAATCTTGGCTTTACATTTGTATGGAATCCTACAGTTTCAAAGTATTTTTATATTGATGATTTCATTCAATCCTTCTGATAACCCTTTGGGGGGATAAGATCCCCATATTACAAATGAGAAAGTAGAGACTCAAAGTGACTAAGGAATTTTTTAAAGATCATATACTTTCAAAAATGGGATATGAACTCAGATTTTTGTCTTCATCTGTACATCTTTATCTTTAAAATGGGACAATTTAAAGCCATGTGACATGGTTGGTCACTTAATCCTCACCTATTTAGTGAGTATCAATTATATGATAGGCAAGATTAAATGATATGCATTTATGCATTTTGAAAGTATTTAGGGCAGTGTGTAAAAACAAAAACTGAATGTGCACACATAAATGTAGAATGATAGCAGTAAAGAAAAAGGCCAGGGCTTAAGGAGGATATTATCAAAGCTGACAATTTTGCCTACATTATTGTGTTTCTTTAAGCTCTCTAAGATATGCATTTTTAATAGATCACCATGTACTGGCTGGCACAGAAATTTATTAAAGTAGATTTAAAATAATATATAAATGGCCAACAAAAAAAAGTCCAACATCACTAACCATCAAGGAAATGTAAATTAAAACAACAATGACCAAAAAAACCCCACAATGAGATACCATCTTACCCTAGTCAGAATGTCTACTATTGTAATAAAAAGTCAAAAAACAATAGATGTTGACAGAAATGCAGTGAAAAGGGAACACTTATACATTGTTGGTGGGAATGTAGATTATGGAAAAGAGTACGGAAATTCCTCAAAGAACTAAAAGTAGACCTACTATTTCATCCAGCAATCCCATCTACTCAAAGGAAAATAAGTCATTATATCAAATACATACTTGCACTTGTATGTTTATTGCAACACAATAAACAATGTTTCACAATGGCAAAGATAAGGAACCAACCTAAATGGGCATATGGAGAAACATATAAAGAAAATATGGTATATACAAGGCTGGAAAATTAAGTTCATGAACTCATCCTAGGAAAAGTGCTACATATCTAATTGCTGAGTATCACTATGACCACCGTAGAAGTACTCCTCTTAAGAAGCTATGTACTCTTGATGTCCTGAATTTGATCAAAATGTCTTCCTTTCAATATTTCCTTTATCTTGAGTAAAGAAAAAAGTCATTCAGAGCCAGATCAAATGAGTACAGAAGGGGGTCCAATACAATTATTTGTTTACTGACTAAAAACTCCCTCACAGAGAGTGCTGTGTGAGCTGGTGCATTGTAGTGATGCAAGAACCACACCTTTCTCACCTTTCTCAATCTCCAGTTAAGAGAATCTCCAGATTTTCCTGTTTCTCTATCAATGTTTACTTGGTCTGCTATCCTTTTCATAGTCAGCTAATGATTCTGATGCACAATTCAACAGACTTTTACAATATTTTCATCAGTTCCACTCATTACTGGCTGCTTCAGTGATGCTTTCTCTCCATCGGAAAACCATTTAATCCATTTGTACACTGCTCTTTTCTTCCTGGTATTGTCCCTATAAATTGGACTAACTTGTCCCTAATTTCACTTCCATTCTTGCCATGTTTAACAAGAAATTTAATATTTGTTCATTGGTCTAATTCAAGTGCCAACATTCTCATGGCAGCACACAAAAACATGCAACAATAACAAACTCCATGCAACAAGACACTACCACACTTCAACAACTGTGAGACCCTGATATATACAACCAAGGTTATGAAAACTTACCAAGCTATTTGTACAGTGCTGCCAGTATAAGAGCATAGTGGCAAGTTCACAAACTGAATGGTCAGGCCTCCTAAATGCTATAGAACCTCTAGAAGTTGACAACCAAAGGGACTATAACAAACAGTTCGACATATGGCGGTGGTCAATATAAGGAACAAGGCCTACTATACTGATACAGTTGTGCATGTCCAGTCTGTGAAAATTAGCAGGTGGTCAATATAAGGAGGGGCTGGCTATGGATACTGCATATACCACAGAGTACTACTCAGTAATAAAAAGGAAAGGAAAGAATGGATGTCCTTTGTAACAACTTGGATGGACCTGGAGGCCATTATCCCAAGTGAAATAACTCAGAAACAGAAAACCAAATACCCTACATTCTCACTTATAAATAGGATCTAAGCTATGATCATGTTTAATCATATAGAGTGGTTGAATGAACAATGGGGACACAAAAGGGAGAAGTGTGAGAGGTGGGGGAGGGATGAAAACTTACCTAATGAGTACAACATAGTCTATTCAAGTGACAGGTATGCCAAAGGCCCAAACTTCCCTACTACTTCACTACTATACAGTTCATCCATCTAACCAAAAAACATGCATCAAAATCGATTGAAATAAATTAATTAGAAACAAAATAGATCAACATAGTCTACCAGACTATTAATTTTTTAAATTAATTAAGCAAAACCAAAACCACTACAGTTAGATCCTCAGAGATTAAGATCTAAAGTCAGCATATAAGGATAATTTGCATATGATCAAAATCCTTCAAACAATGGCATGCAGAAGGTCAGCATACTTTCTCTTATACCCAGTTGTGTTTTTAAGTTGGCTGAGTACCAGATGAATTAGCCTATATGTCTCATATTGTGTGTAAAAAGAATACACATCTTCAAAACTTGAGAAACATGCTCAGCTCGGCACACATGAAGGAATCATGACTGACTGGAGCGGCAGGATTCTGCCTCACGTTCATCCCAGGGCACACTTTCTTTGAGTAGGATATTTTAATTTCTCTTTCTTTTTGGCCAAATATTTATACATTGTCTATATGTATTTAAGTAAAGCAAACATATGATGTGACTCTAATGTGTAAATCACTAAAACAAAAAACACAAAGATCTATCCCCACACTAATATTTACACATGTGGGGAAATATCTAGTCAAAAAATGTCCACAATGCATGATGTGGAGAGGACACTTAATTTCTATTTCTATGCTGTATATTTTGGTAATAACTTAATTGTCAATGAAAGTATACGTAAATGTGTATTAAATTCCCAAGGGGAATTTCCAAAGGATCTGTACCACAATTATTTCTATTTAGACATGCATGTCAGAAGGCCCATGTCTATTGCTATTGCCCAGTAATCCTTAATGTTTAACAAAAAGGAAAATGTCCAACTTCACTCCAAGAAATGTGTGATATTTTATAGAAAAGGATTTTGCAACAACTGCTACTACATATTTTATTCAACATAGCACCTAAAATACAATATACTGTGTTTGAAAAATTAGACAAAATAACATTTAAGAAGTCTAAACTAAGAGAAAGAATTTCTAGAATATTACTCATCTCTGATGACTCAGTACAAACTGACATTTCTCCTAGCAGAGGTTTTAAAAAATCCTTTCTATTTATGGAAAGACAAATTGAACATTACCGTATCTAAGGTCTCAATGTTAAGAATCATAGGCTTTAAAGAAACAAATTCACATTCACTATTATTTATAGTAACATGTAGATCATATTAAACCCTACATAAATCATGTAACTCAAACAGAAAAATGTGATCTACCTATTAAAAAACTGAACTCTCTCTCTATATATTATAGGAATTTCCACGTGCTGAAAACTAAAGGTTGCTTAAATTTTTTGTCTTTTTTGTTTTTTGAGATAGGGTCTTGCTCTGACACCTGAGCTAGAGTGCAGTGGCATCACCATAGCTCACAGCAACCTCAGACTTTTGGGCTCAAGTGATCATCCTGCCTCAGCCTCCCAAAGATCTGGAACTACAGATGCAAATTGGCTAATTTTTTTCTTTTCTTGTAGAGACAGGGTCTTATTCTTATTCAGGTTAAAAATTTTAGTTCTCAGTAGTCAAGCTTAGTTATTTACTTTTCCATATTTTAAGGTTACAAAGAGACTTGTTTTAGTTACTCTCCACTTTTTTAATGAACACTTCTATATTGTGCTCTTTTTGAGGTAAGAACACCAAATCCACTTGAAAAACCTATCAAATCTAGGGTGACCAGATTTTAACATTTGTTATGCGGGAACATGGCGGGGGTGGGGGTGGCAAGGCAGGGGATGGGGCAGGGCAGGGCCTGACAACAATGCAAACTTTGATAAGCAGTTCTCGATAATCACTTCTCAACAATTATTTGTTTTTATTACAATTTAACATTATAAAATTAACAAAAGTAATATAAAACTCATATTCTGGCAAAATAGCCACATGACAGCCGAAAACTGTATATTCCCTTCCTGTTCTCCGGCCCATTGGTGCATTCTCTCCAAAAAATCAAGACTTTTTTAAAACGCTGCAGGACGTGGGACAAATTGTTAAAAAGCGAGACTGTCTCGCCAAAAGCGGGACGTCTGGTCACCCTAATCAAATCCATAGTTTCATTTTCACATATTGACAATGCTTAAGTATTCAAAGTAAAGTTCCTTTAAAGGTAGACTAATCATTGCAATTTTAATAAAGATCAAAAAAAAATGTTTTCATATCAATTTTATTTTAATATTATCCTTTTTCATTCAGCAAGAAGAAACCTATAGGCTTTAGTGAGTGAAGAATGCCTTGATCTGAATTAGAAAGTATATAAGACCAGATTCTCATCCTGTAATCTCTAAGAAAATTTTTAAGAGGAACATAGCCTGTTTTTAAGTAGATTCATATCAGATGTGATGAAGACTCCAATGAATCCAAATAAATCCTCATCTTCCATCAAAAGCAAAGGAAATTGTTTAAATGAATGAAAGGTAGATGACCAGTCACAGTTAACACCAAAGTGACACCGTACTCCTCCTTTTTTTTTTTTTTTTTTTTTTTTTTTTTTTTTGAGACATAGAGCAACCTCCAACTCTTGGGGTTAAGCAGTTCTCTTGCCTCAGCCTCCCCAGTAGCTGGGACCCAAGTAGCTGGGACCAGCACAATGCCCAGCTAGTACTCCTCTTTAGTAGCAATGTAAGATAAAACCTCTATATATTTCAAGTAAAAAAAAAAAAAAAAAGCTTGTGATTTTTATATTTCTTTGACTAAAATATGAATGAAATTATAAAATCAAGCATTTGGATGGGGAGCATGTGTGGCTCAAAGGAGTAGGGCACTGGCCCCATATGCTGGAGGTGGTGGGTTCAAACCCAGCCCCAGCTAAAAACTGAAAGAAAAAAAAAAAACTCAAGCATTTGGAAATGTTATAATACTTCATCAATAAATACATGAGATGATAATACTTATGTTATACATTTTATATTCTCTAAACATCCTTTGAGAGGAATAAGTCAATGGTATAAATTTGCAATATTATATATTGTTACGAATTTAAAGAGGATATAACTAATTCATTCTTATTAAAAAAATTAATAAAAATGAACAGCATGATGGGCAATTCATATATATTGCCCCCTACACTTCAAACCAGAATGTGAGTAATAAAGAAACAAACACACATATGTACACAGAGACAGAAGAATGCACGTGTAGTTTTCTTAAACGTGATTAGTGATGCTAAAGTTTATTTCTCACATAACAGAAATGACAACTGGTAAAGCTGCTATGCTTATTGCTAGAGAAATAAGGAGGCAACAAAGTTTCCTGAAATACCTGAAAAGTATAGAGCTCACCAAAATTGCTGGTAATTGTACTGACACTGAAATGGCATACATGAGAGAAGACACAGGAGTCAAGAAGTTTCACACACATGAGGGCCTACCACTGTCTTAGTAACACTGAGATACAGAAAAAGTGAAACACTTGGCAATTATCTTAATTAAAGCAGAGATTGGACTAAAGACATTAAAAATCTCCCCCTGTTTCCTGAAGAGTTAATTAACTTGAAAATGCCTACAATTCTCTAATTCTCTTTTTCTGGTGAGTCAAGGCAAAGTGATTGTCAGTGAATTATGTAATCACGTGGTACCTCACTTTCAGTAACAGGAACTGATATCATTGAGATGTTCTGGGTCCAGATTGCCCAGCATCCATTTTAAAACCAACACGAGAAGCTAGATGTCATGGCGAGATATTAGGCTATAAAACCCAATATTATACTAAATTCTAACCTTGCCTATACTTACGTAGTTGTTAATATAAAACATAAATTATAAATTGATATGTATAGAAAAAATGGAAACATTATTCTTTGACTATTTATACCAGCTTTTTACAATTGGCAAAAACACTAGGTAATCTGTGTGATAGGCTTTATAGTGACAATGTTCTTTCACATAAATTGACTCACTGTACCTTTACAACAATGCTATATCCAATTTTACAAATTAAAAACTATGTTAAATGACTTGTCCAAAAATAAGTTACAGAAGTCATAACTAACAAACTCAGATTCTAATATCTGTACTTTCAATTTAAATTAAGAGCCTGCCTCTTGCCAATAATTTGAAAGTTTGTAAATATACATCTAGTCAGGGTTCTTAAGCACAGATTTCTGTGCCCGCAATAGGAATCTCCGTTTACACCAAAGATCATCTTGCTGCTCAGCTCTGTGCCCTGGACAAGTCTCACGTGCCGGCCTCAGCACCCTCGTGGGTGCCTCTCAGTCAAGGCGGGGTGGCGGCAGCAGCAACAGAAGCAACAACCCCACTAGGGGTGAGAGGCAAAGAGAGAAACAGGGAGCGAGGGGATACAGTGCTCGCTGCTCCTCTAAAAATGCATGCAGGGCATATTTCATACCTCAAGCCCTGATTTACTTTCTAACATTGCATTCACTAACAGGAATGACAGAAATGCCAAATGGGATAGGAAGGCCGAGAATTCTTCAGGCCTAGAAGCAGTATTTGGTCAGACATGTGATAATTTGGAGCTGGCAAAAACCTTAAAGATAAGTTCTATCCTCCATTTAATACATAAGAAAAAAGAGAGGCTGAGTGACTTGTCCAAGGTTACATTTCTTAAGTTTAATTTTTTTTTTAAAAGGAATATTTTTTGAGTTTTTCTTTGATAGCTTTTGCCTGGGGAAAAAAAAGGTAAAGATCTTGGCGCCTGTAGCTCAGCAGTTGGGGCGCCGGCCACATACACTGGGGCTAGAGGGTTCGAGCCCAGCCTGGGCCTGCCAACAACAATGACAACTACAACAAAAGTAAAAATCTTGGTGCCTGTAGCTCAGCAGTCGGGACACCAGCCACATACACTAGGGTTGGAGGGTTCGAGCCCAGCCTGGGCCTGCCAACAACAATGACAACTACAACAATAACAACAACAAAATAGCCAGGTGTTGTGGTGAGCACCTGTAGTCCCAGCTACTTGGGAGGCTGAGACAAGAGAATCACTTAAGCCCAAGAGTTTGAAGTTGCTGTGAGCTGTCACACCATGGCACTCTACTGACGGTAACATACAGAAAATCTGTCTAAAAAGGAAAAAAAAGATTTGCCCCCAAATTTTTCATATATTATTTTAAAAGTTGCCATTTTCTAATTTTCCAACAAGGTCTGATTGAAAATTACTAAATAATGGAAAAACAGATTGTCATTCTGATTAGTAAAAAACAAGCATAGAAGAGAAACCTGTTTACCAATATTTTATGTGTATATACACACACACATATATACACTCACACACATGTTTTTATATATATATGAAATACCACATAATGGAGCAGCACTCATAATACCAAGAAATTCAAGGGAAGAAAAATAATGCAAATAACTACCCAAACGTCAAGGAAATTTGGTTTTTTGTTTGTCTGTTTTTAGGATTTGCTGGAGAAACTAAAGACAAGACCACCTATGAATTATAATCAATTTTAAGATATTCTCAAAAATTTCTGTTTAAAAGACAAAATGGTTTTCTTTGATTGTTGTATAAGGAATGAAGAAATAAGACTATGAAACACACCTTAGAATATGGAGGAAAGGGGGGGAGGGAGGGGGAGGAAGGAAGAGGGAGGGTAATTGGTGGGACCATGCCTATGGTTCATCTTATAAGGGTACATGTGAATCTTTCTAAATGTAGAATATAAATGTCTTAACACAATAACTAAGAAAATGCCATGAAGCCTATGTTAACCAGTTTGATGAAAATATTTCAAAATGTATATAAAACCAGCACAAAGTACCCCATGACTGCATTAATGTACACAGCTATGATTTAATAAAATTTTTTTTTAATAAAATAAATCTCTAAAAAAAAAAAAAGACTAGTAAACACAGTAGAAAGTCCCACTCTTTCCACACCTCTCATTAATACAGAAAAAATAAGCCATAAGTGTCATAAGTGACATAAGTGATCATAAGTGTCACCAGTTATGATCCAAACTACCTGCTTGCTTTCCACACTGAAGTAAACTGAATTTTGAAACATTTTTCCTTTGCCATTGGTCTGGATGATATTTTTGTAACTGCTGCCATCCCAAGGAAGTAGTCTACTTAAAGTGGCTAGTGACTTTGACTTTGTGTTTGGGAATCCTTTCACCATCTTTTCATTGTCCCTCAACTTACCTTTTTCTACTTCAGAATTTCTAGTGTCCCACATCTTCATTAACAAAGCCTTACAAATCCATGGATGACAATACACCACAATCGACCAAGATGGAGATGGCAGCTCTGTGGCAGCATCCAGACAGGAGAAAGAGACCAGACCGGTGAGGCAGACAAATGTAACAGCCACAACACTGAGGAAGGACGTGAATTTAACATTCTTTCTGTTTTTTTCTACTCTTAGAATTAATTTCTACTTTAAGCAAGAATAACAATAGTAATAAATCTAAAGAAAGACAGAAATTTTGAGGAAGCCTAAATATACCTTTTTTCATAATGAGATACAGCAAATCCTAACACTCAGTATCATAACTTACACTAAGTAGATGAGCTCATTAATTAAAATACTGTATCTGACCAGACTGTGTAAAGACTGCCTCTAGTAACTTAGATGGAGCAAGACATACTGCCTCTTTAAAAAGCTATAATTAACTCAAGCTCTTTCTGAAAATATTTTTAATCTTCATTATTTTAATACACCTACTCTTTTTCTAAAATGTACTTTACAATCAATTTTGTGAGAATTTATCATAACAAATTCAATTTTTGAACTTCTGTCCCTAAAAAGAAAAGTTGTTCTAAATTTATTTCATATAAAACATGAATTTATTTGGTTGGTTCATGTATATACTTTGTTTTTACAAAATTTCTTGCATTTTTATAAGTTTCAGACACCAAGACACAGAGAAAAAAAGAGAGGGAAAGGATTTTGCAATAGAATCCCGTCTCAGCCAACTCTCAGTAGTCTGTTGGCAGAAGGCCTGCATGTGAACTATTTCTAAGACCTTAGTCTGAAAGGCAGCCAAAGGCTCCACAAAGAACAGGCCCAAAATGACTTATTACCTTTCACCTTTGACCCTTTACCCAGCTGCCTCATACTTTATGAACTTGAAATCTTATGAGAGAATACTTAGTCATCCTGTTTACAAACAGCCTATTTATTCCACAGGAACAGCTTGGCAGGACATATCCAGGTCACCTGACCCTTGGTTGTCACAGAAACGATGAGCCTCAGACTCCTTGTAGCTAAGCCAAAAACTGCAATATTTTGACTGCTTGAAATGAGCATTGGATTATGTAGCAATCATCAATCATTTAATTCACTTTTATGCATTTACTTCACCAAAGTATTAACACACAAAATGTAAAAACAATTATATCTGAACCATAAGTTGTGTAAGTCATGGCTGACATGGAAGAGAGAAAAAGTACAAATTTTTAACCTGAATATTACAAGTTAGCCTCAGCTATTACACTGCCCTACATCTTGCTAAGTTTATCATTATCCAACAAAGATCACACAATCTTTTAGATATTCATGTGTTTTCAAAACTCCAACCTTGGTTTCAGTCAGACTTTACCTTACATTAGGCATTTACCTGAAGAAATTATGTGATGAAATCCATGATCTCCAGCATGTTTAAACTAATTCCTCAAGGCTGCTGCTTTGATCATTTTGGTGATTCCTTTAAAATAGATTAATTAATTCTCACAAATTATTAATGAGTACAAATGTAGCTGGATTTCGTTTTTAAACTGTGAAAATTGATTTTAAGAACAAACAAATTAGTGAGTGATCACATTTCAAAGGTTCATTTATTATTCAATGGATTTATTTTCAGGAGTTATTTCCTGAATTTCTTTATTATACTCAAAACATAATTAAACATACCAAATTTTTGTATGTATACAATTTATCAGAAATATCTACTATTTGAAAGAGAAAACTATGTCAGTATATTTAAGGAAAAATTTCCTTAATTAAGTAAAAATTAAATTAATTGCCTTGATACTTCATAGCAAAGCAGCCACTTAATAAATGGTAAAATGAAATTTAGGAAAAGCATTCTCTTTTTTAATGTAAGCGTGATGATGATGATGATCTACGTAATATTTATTGAATATATTATACTTGGCACTGTTAGAAGTACTTTACATGGATTCACTGATACAAACTTCACAACTACTCTATAAGATAGATATTATTGTCTTTCTCATTTTATGGAAAAGGAAAGTGAGATTAAGAGAAGTTAGGTCACATCTCTAGCAAGAGAAAGACTTGGAATTTGACCTTAAGCAACGTGACATGACTTTATTGTGTCTCAAACAAAGCCTTTATAAAACATCTTACCAAGTACATCAGTGAAATAACATGTCATAACTTAGAAGTATTATGCTGTATACTGCTTTAGTTCATAAAGCACCTTAACAAACATTACCTCATTTGAGTTTCACAATGACCCTGTCAAGGGGTCTTTACCATTCCAATTTTAAAGATGAAGAAGCTAAAGCTAAAAGAAGTTAATTGATTTATCCAAGGTCACTTGGCTAGTAAATAATACAATGCAGATGCCAAACCAGGTGTCCTCGCACTATCCTTGGGTTTTCCTCCTATAATGTATCTCTTTATTTCACACTCAAATCTTTTCTAAGATAGAATATCCTTCACTAAATAACAATTAGAATGATAAATTTCCAATAAAAATAATACAAGAAATAACAAAATAAAGGCTTCCTTAATTCAGCCTTAAATGAAAACAATATTATAGTGAAATGATTTAATAAAAATAAATCTCATTTTCCATATTTTAAAATCACATAATTCCTAGTAGCAAGATTTTAGTTTTCTTCACTTAATGTCCATAAATACATTCTCAATTCAAATAATGAAGAAAAAGAGCTTGAAGAGCTTTATATGTAAAGGATTCCCCTATGACCTGCTAGGCAGAGTAGATCAACCAGGAAATAATCTAGCTGGTATAAAAGCTATACCAAGAATTTGGCTTAAAATCTGGGTGCAGTGGCTCACACCTGCAATCCTAGCACTCTGGGAGGGTTCAAGCACTCTGAGCTCATAGGTTCAAGACCAGCCTGAGCAACAGCGAGACCTTATCTCTAAAAAATAGCCAGGCATCATGGCAGGTGCCTATAGTCCCAGCTATTCAGGAGGCTGAGGCAAGAGAATCGCTTAAGCCCAAGAGTTTGAGGTTGCTCTGAACTATGACACCACAGCACTCTACCGAAGATGACAAACTGAGACTCTGCCTCAAAAATAATAATAATAATTTGACTTAACAACTTCTACTGGTTTACATCCTATGAACATTTTTTAAGAGGGTTTACTACACCTGGATTATCAGCAAAGTTAGGCTAGAAATATCATTTCCTAAGTGGAATGGTTCTAACTCTCAGTTCTCTATTGTTACTGTTTTTCTAAAAGACAAAAACTCTGTCTATTTCAGAAAACACAGCAGGCACCTATAGGAGTTAGACGGTATGCAATTTTAGGAAAAAATATCTTTTCCAAAAGATTATATACATGGGTATCTACAAAGCAGAAAATATGTTAAGTAAAGTTAACTCATGTGTTACTAGAGCAAAGGATTTTAAAAAGCCATCCTTGAACTGACTAAGAGACTCATTAGAAAACAATTAAGGAAGTAAGGCCCTACCTTTGTTCATTTGTGATAGAGACGCTCTCTTTGGCCATGTTGGTGGCAACCATTTTAAAAGAAAAAGTTTTAAAAAAAAAATGTAAAAGAGAAGGAGAAAAAAAATTTTTTCAAATGTGAAAATAAATATATTGAAAAATGTTTAAATATTTGTTCTTGAAATTAAATGTAAAAAAATTTTAAAGGAAAACTAAAATAGAAAGAAAGGCCTTAGAGAGAGTTTTCCCTACATAATAAAGGAAACAACATGAAACTTTAAAAACTTTAAAACAGCATTAACATGCTGATAAATACCATAGAATAAGTCTATAGGAAACAAGGAATAAAAAGAGACAGAGCAGCAACAACAAAAAACATAGACCAATATCCCTGATAAACATAAACACAAAAAATTCTCAGCAAGATACTAGCAAACTAAATGCATATTAAAAAGATTACTCACTATGAGCAAGTGGAATTCATCCCAGGGATGCAAAGATGGTTCAACATATACAAAACAATATATATGAAATACCATATTAACAGAAAAAAAGACAAAAACCATATGATCTTTTCAAGGCATGCCAAAAAGCATGACAAAATTCAACAGCCCTCCATGATAAAAACTCTCAATAATGAAGGCCATATATGGCAAACCCACCACTAACATCATTCTGAACAAGATCAGGAGCAAGAAAAAGATGCTCACTTTCTATTCAACATAGTGCTTGGAAGTTCTAGCCAGAGCAATTAGACAGGAGAAACAATGGCATCTGAACTGAAAGGAAGAAGTAAAATTGTCTCTGTTTATAGACGGCATGATCATATGTATAGAAAACCCTAAAGAATCCATGAAAAAACTGTTTAAAACTAACAGACAAATTCAGTGAAGATGCAGAATATAAAATCAACATACAAAAATCCATAGCATTTCTATATGTAATAGAGAACTATCTGAAAAAGAAATCAAGAGGGCAGCGCCTATAGCTCAAAGGGGTAGGGCAATGCCGGAGGTGGCGGGATCAAACACAGTCCAGGCCAAAAACTGCAAAAAAAAAAAAAGAAATCAAGAAAACAATCCCATTTACAATAGGCAGCCCCAAAAAGATACATAAGAATAAACAAAACCAAGAAGGTGAAAGATGTCTACAGTGAAAACTATAAATGTTGATGAAAGAAACTGATTAGTAAATGGAAAAATATCCAGGGTTCATAACTGGAAGAATTAATGTTGTTAAAATGGAATACAATCCAAAGCAATCTACAGACAATCTGATCCCTACAAAAATCTGTGACATTCTTCACAAATATAGAAAAAAAATCCTAAAATTAATATGGAATCACAAAAGATCTTGAACACCCAAAGTAATCCTGACCAAAAAGAAAAAAGCTGGAGGTATCATACAATCCAACTTCAAAATATATTACAAAGCTGTAACAACCAAAAGAGTGTGATACTTAACAAAAAATCAACACAAAGACCAATAGAACAGAATGCAAAGTACAGAACTAAATTAACAAAACTACAGTCAACTGATTTTTGACAAAAATGCCAAGAACACACTCTGGGAAAAATACAGTCTCTTTGATAAATGATGCTCAGAAAACTGGATATCCTCATGTAGAATCAGAATCCTTACCTCTCACCTACATACAAAACCAACTCAAGATGGCCTCAAGATTTAATTGCAAACATAACACTATGAAACTAGTAGAAGAAAATGTAGGGGAAACACTGCATGGCCTTTGGCTGGACAAGATTTTTTTTAAATAACACCTCAAATGCACAAGCAACAAATGCAAAAATACACAAATGGCACCACATTAAACTAAAAACTGTTACACAACAAGGAAACAATGAACAGAGTGGAGTGACAATCTACAGAATGGGAGAAAGTATTTGTAAGCTATGTATCTGGAAAAGGGTTAATATCTAGAATATATAAAGAACTTAACAGCAAAAAACTCCCAACTAAATTTAAAAATGGGCAAAAGGCCTTAATACACATTTCTCAAAAGATGATTTACAAATGGCCAATAGGTATATTTTTTAAAAACAGTCAAATAAATAGTGCTAAGAAAACTGGATAGGCACATGTAAAAGACTGAAACTAGACATGAGCTCTCACCACTTACAAAATTGACTCACACTAGACAAAAGAGTTAAATCTAAGACATGAAATGATTTCAACTCCAGAAGAAAGTGTGGGAAAAACTCTTAAGGATATCAATCTTGAGAAAGGATTTATGAAGAAGACCCCATTAGCAAAAACAACAAAAATAAATAAATGGGACCTGATCAAATTAAAAAGCTTTGGCACAGCTAAGGACAGGATCAACAAAGCAAACAGACAATCTTCAAAATGGGAGAAAATATTTGCATGTTACATCTGACAAAGGGCTAATGACCAGAATCTAGAAAGAACTCAAGCAAATCAACAAGAGCAAACAACCCCATTAATCATTGTGTAAGAGATATGAACAGAATCTTTTCCCAAAAGGACAAATGGCTAACAAACATGAAAAAATACTAATTGTCTCTAATCATCAGAGAATGAAAATCAAAATCACTTTGAAATATCACCTAGTCCCAGTGAAAAGAGTCCACATCACAAGGTCCCAAAGCTGCAGATGCTGGCAAGGGTGTGGAGAGAGGGGAACATTTATAGGCTGTTGGTGGAATTGCAAATTAATATAGGCCATCTGGAAAGAAGTATAGAGAATCCTCAAAGAACTAAAAGTAGACCTTCCATTTGATCCTCCAATCTCATTACTAGGTATCTACCCAGAAGAAAAAAATCATTTTATTAAAAAGACATTTACAGTAGAATATTTATAGCATCTCAATTCACAATCACAAAGATGTGGAAACAACAAATGCCTACCAACTCTTAAATGGATTAATAAATTGTCCATTCATCCAATAAATGGATGAATAAATTACTATTCAGCCATAAAAAAGATGGAAGCTTTTGTATTTCTTCTATTTACAGGAGGATTTGGGGAATGTTCTTTTAAGTACATTAAGAATGGAGAAGCAAGCATCCCATGTACTCAATACTAAGTTAAAACTAGTAGATTAACAACTAAGGCCCACATGAGAGAAAAACATAATTAAATTCAGGAACGGTTTGGTAAGCTCCCATCTAACAATGTACAGACGTATGGCACACTCAACTACAACCAGGACTTTACCTTACAAACACAAACAGTGACTTACTCACATGTACCCTCATATTAATTCAAAACAACACAAAACAAAAACAAAAATGGTCAATATCACTCACTGATCATCAGGGAAATGCAACTCAAAACCACAGGGAGATACCACCTCACTACAGTTAGAATTACTATGATCAAAAATGCCAAAGAACACAAGCACTGGTAAGGATGTGGAGAAAAGGGAACATTTAGATACAGTTAGCAGGATTGTAAATTAGTATGGTCATTATGGAAAATAGTACAGAGGTTCCTTAAAAAACTTAAAATAGAACTATCACACGATACAGCAATCCCACTTCTGGGTATACTGTAGATACTCCAATAACATCATTTTGTTCAATGTCATTTTATTGTAACTTTAATGAGGAAAAAAACTAATTCTTGGCTAAGGCCACTGCCTATCTGGACTTTGCACAATTACCCTGCTGCATGGGTTTTCTCCAGGTACTCTGGTTTCCTCCCACATCCAAGATGTGCACATTAGGTTAACTGGCACATCTATATTGCCAGTATATATATAGGGTTGAGTGCGTACTGCATGAGAATGGCATCTCCTCCCGGGCTGGTTTCCACCTTGTGCCCTGAGCTGCTGGGAGAGGTTCTAGCCACCTGAGACTCTGAACTGGCATAAGAAGGTTGGAAAATAAATGAATTAATTAATATAAAGTATTATAAAATGAAAATTAGTAAAATATATGATGAGATAATCATACAAAGGCATAACAGTAAACAGTACTTTATAAAATCACTCAGCCAGCCAGCCATATTTGCATGTTTTTTTAATTTGCTATATTTTTTTGTTTTAATACTGGTTTTTAAACTGTGCAAAGGCAAGAAGTGCTCCTTGCAATTTTTGTTTGACAAACATTTATCCCTTGATTTAACACACTACTACTATAACTGCCATCACTTACTAATTCACTGAAAATTGGGTAAATAAATATCTTATTTTTATTAATCTTTCTTAAATATACATATAGGGCACATTTATTTCAAGGTTTAATATAAGAAGTGCTTAGGGGGCTGGACGCGGTGGCTCATGCCTATAATCCTTGTACTCTGGGAGGCCAAGGCAGGTGGATCACCTGAGCTCAGGAGTTTGAGACCAGCGTGAGCAAGAATAAGACCCCATCTCCACAAACTGCAAAAAAAAAAAAAAAAAAAAAAAAAAAAAAAAAATAAAATACAACTAACAAAAAAAAAAAAAAAAAAAAATGCTCAGGGTGCTCAGGGTCTTTAGAAGTTTGATGATGTTTCTGTGACCAGAAATATGATGTAAGGATTTAACTCTTGTTTATTATCAATTAGTTATGGTAAAATTGGTTTCATTATACGTCATTTCACTTAAAGTCAGTTTCCAAGAACCTATTGACAAAGTGAGGACTTACTGTATATCCAAAGGAAATTAAGTCAGTGTGTTCGTGAGACAGCTGCTCTCCTATGTTTACTGCAGCACCATCTACAACAGCCGAGACAGGGAAATCCCCTGAGTGTCCCAGAGGGACTGATGAGTGAAGACTGTGCACATCCACACAATGGAGTACTACTCAGCCATAAGAAGCATGGGAAGCTGTCCTTTGTGACTCATGTGGAATTCAAAAGAAAACCAAAAAGTTGTTATAGAGGCTGAGCAGAGCTTAAAACAGTGATTATTAGATATTAGGGAGGTATCAGGAGAGGGGCGAATGGGAAGAGCTTGGTCAATTAGAGAGAAAGAATGAATTCTGGTATGTCACTGCACAGTAGAGCAATGATCACAGCCGGTAAAGGGTTCCACATCACCAGGTAGCTAGAACAGCAGCTTTTTAGCACTCTCACCACTAAGAAATGACAAATGCATGAGGTGATGGGTGTTCTAAGGACCTGGATTTGACTAGCACATGACATACATATATAGTGAAGCATCAGGTCGTACCCCATAAACGTATGTAATTACATTGTGTCTATTAAATTTTTTTAACATGTTTTTAAAAAGAGAGAAGGAGAAAAATATAAAGGAACAACAGGCCAGTGTCATAAGACCCTTAGAAGACCAGTGTGGACTAGCCTCTGGTGAGCTTTCTTAGAAGCCTCCCGCCTGCAGTGAGAAGAGTTCACCCAGAGCGCACCTCATGGCCATACGGGCACTCAGGGGTATCAGGTAACTTAATACATTTCTATACGGTCAGTTTACAGTCTGAATGTTTTAAAATCATCACCACTGTCTTTTCACTACATAATTGTCATTGGTTTTATAGATATGCAAAAATGTTATGTTGGGATCTGAGGGTAAATGTGCCATGAAAATGGACAGCCATCAGTGTGAAAATCCTCTTTGAATAAAAAGGAATATTTGTAATGAGTGTGCCACTCATTTAAAAAAAAAAAAAAAAAGCTAAGATCTTTCAGAGTAGTGTTGAGGTCTATTCTAGATTCTATCTTTCTTTCTTTGTATTTCCAGGGCTGTAGCTCACTTTCCGATACTGCTCGCAAAGCCTGCCATACTTTGCAGCTCTATGTTTTACCAAACGGCTCAAGGCGCTATTCTCACAAAATCTATCTGATTGCCAGCATCCATTTACTTTTCTGACATTCCAGCACTAAAAATTGCTCTGACTCTCTCAGTGTTTCCTCTGTAACGCAAATAGATAAAGGTAGTTTTAACATGGGTTTTGACACTTAACTGAAAAGTGACCTCTTAGGGTTTTAGTAGAGTTGTGCTAAAATCTAAAACAAGGACATACTTTATTTAAGAAATGTGTATGCTGACATAAAGAAACATTTTTCCATTCAAAAAATTAAAAAATAAGCATACATACACATACACACATGAACATTTGTCCCCTGGAAAATACAAGACAATTGTTATGATACATTTGGATTACAAGATCCTAAGAAAAAAGCACGCAACACCAATACAGGAGGACAGCCTCTCCATTCTGTGCAAATAGATGAGTGCTTATGATGACATACATGTTGCTGGTTTAATGGAAGAAAATGACTTTTTATTTTAACAGTTTAAAAATAAATGCTGCAAAATACTATCCAAATGGGATCTCACTTTTTCTCCTGCATCAGGATTCTCAACCCTCCATCAGAGTCCACAAAAGCTCCCAACTTCTCTGCAGAGTCTTTCCTACCCTGGCAACTGAGTTAATTCTGATTGAGGTAAGAAATACCTAACCTCCTTCAACACATACTTAGTACCTGTCAACATTCACCACATTGCAGTTAGGGAACGCAGAAGCTGAGACTATTAAACACTGTCTCCCAAGCCTCACACCTCCCATGTGTAAACAAGGCTACCATAAAGTTCCTGAGGCTTCCCCTGCCTCTCATATATGCCATTTAGAATGAATGAGTTCTCAGCTGGGCTCAGTGGCTCACACCTGTAATCCTAGTACTTTGGGAAGCAGAGGTTGGTAGAATGCTTGAGGCCAGGAGTTTGGACCAGCCTATGCAAGAGCAAGACCACATCGCCCCCCAAAATAGAAAAATTAGCCAGGCATATTGCTGTTTTTACCTGTAGTCCCAGCTACTCAGGAAACTGAGGCAGAAGGATTGCTTGAACCCAGAAATTTGAGGTTACAGTTATGATGATGCCACTGTGCTCTAGCCAGGATGACAGAGAAAGACCCTATCTCAAAAAAAAAAAAAAAAAAAGAAGAATGAATGAGTTCTCATTACCCTTTCTCCTTCTAGGAATAGCATGTTAGGCCATGATCTTTCAGACTCCCTCAACACAAATCACAACCCTAATTCTGATAGCTATAGCCTCAAACTGCTGGGTAAGCCTCCTTCTGAAAACATCAACTGACTTCTTACATGCCTTCTCTCATTAATTGGACTCAACAACTCAGTTTCTTGCTGCTGTGGTTGATACACTTATGGGGCCCTTTTAACTTTAACTCAGATCCCTTGAATAAGAGTTTTAACCCAAAGTATACTTAGAGATGATTGAAAATTTAAATATCAACACCACTGACCCTCAAACCTTCCACTATCTCTATACTAGGACAGCAACTCTAGCACTTGTCCTACCCTAAAAATAAAATCTAGCATCAGCCTCCCTATCTCGTGTGAGCTATCTAGACACACAACTCCCCAACAAGCAGGGACGGGGTGAATGTGAGGAAAGCAAGACACAAATTTAAGGGGGTACAGAAAAACTCAGCAATCATAGTAGGTAATTTTTAATGCAATGTTTGAAACAATCAAAATTAATGCAAAATATCTATGATGAATAAAGTATCAAAATTTTAAATAGTATTTACTGATTTTTCCTTTTTGCTTCAGGTTCCAATATGGCAAAGCACTATCAGTGATTCCACCTTATTTAAAATTTTGACACTTTGTTCATTGTAGATTTTTGCACCTCAGGCAAATGCCTTACTCACCTCACCCTATTCCTGACTCTGCCAACAAGACCAGGATAAAACATACTACATGAAAAATGTTGACCTTCCCTAGTAATATTCATGAAAATAAAAACTAGGTTAAAAAATTTTCTGGCTGGGAATGGTGGCTCATGCCAGTAATCTTAGCATGTTGAGGGGCTTAAGTCGGAAGGTTGCTTGAGGTCAGGAGTTCACAACCAGCCTGAGCAAAAGCCAGGCCCTATATCTACAAAAACTAGAAAAATCGGACAGGTACGTTGGTATGCTCCTGCCTATATAGGTTCCAGCTACTAGGAAAGCTGAAGCAGGAGAATCACTCAAGCCCAGGAGTTGGAGGCTGCAGTGAGCCATGATGGCACCACTGCCTTCTAGAACAAGTGACAGAGTGAGACTTTATCTCAAAAAAAGAATGGAAGAGAGAAAGAGAAATAAAGAAAAACAAAGAAGGTTTTCTGTAGTTGGAATATGAAATTTGAAATAAATTACTAGTATAAAATAAAATTTTTGACAGTACTGAGATTTATTAAGACCTCCAAATTTTGAAATTATACACTATCTTCATGAATCTCTATTCTCAGTAATGGAAGGCTAGGTTATTTAGACTCTGGCATTATTGACATTTGAGGCTAGATAATTCTTTATAGTGGTGGGCTTGCCTGTGCATTATAAGATGTTTAACTAGGGTAACCAGACATCCCGATTTTGGCGGGACAGTCCCACTTTTCATCAATTTGTCCTGTGTCCCGCAGTGTTTTAAAAAAGTCCCGATTTTTGGAAAGAATGCACTAACGGGCTGGAGAACAAGAAGGGAATATACAGCTTTCGGCCGCCACATGGCTATTTCGCCAGAATATTAGTTTTATATTATTTTTGTTAATTTCATAATGTTAAACTGTAATAAATAATTGTTGAGAAGTGATTATTGAGAACTGCTTATCAAAGTTTGCATTGTTGTCAGGCCCTGCCCTGCGCCATCCCCTGCCCGGTCCCCTGCCCAACGCCCCTGCTCAGCCCCTGCTCAGCCCCTGCTCAGCCCCTGCTCAGCCCCTGCTTGGCTCCCGCACCACCCCCGCACCGCCCCGCGCCATGTTGTCCCACCTTACAGATGTTAAAATCTGGTCACCCTAGTTTAACAGCATTACTGGTCTCTACCCACTAGATACAAGTAGCCTCCCAGCCCCAGTTCTGACATCCAAAACTGTCCCGGAACATTACCAATGTCCCCTAGGAGGAAAAAAATCAACCTCAGTTGAGAAGCACACTAGTTGAGGCAGTTCCTCCAGCTAAAAACTAAAAATGCTAAGCGCTAAGCTGATAGGATATAGAGAAGTGTCAGGCCGTTCACGAAATGCTTCGTGAAGTTAAGAAACCCCTGGCCAGGTGTGGTGGTTCTCTCCTATAATCCCAGCAGTCTGAGGTGGGAGGATTGCTTGAGGCCAGGAGTTTGAGACCAGCTTGGTTAACACAGTGAGACCCTGTCTCTACAAAAAAATTTTTAAATGAGCAGGGTGTCGTGATATGCACCTGTAGTCCTAGTTACTCAGGAGACTAAGGTAGGAGAATTGCTTGAGCCTGAGACTTCCAAGCCACAGTGAGCTATGGTTGGGCCACTGATTCCAGCTTGGGTTACAGAGACTGAGCCCCCATCTCAGAAAACAAACCTCTCTGGTAAATAGAACATCAAACATCTAAGCCAATTCGCCTTAAGAATATTTGCCAGTAGGCAAATTTAAGCTGCAATTCTGAAACATCAAAGGCAAGGGGTTTAGAAATCAAGGCTTGGGGCATTGATTATATGTAAAATGAGATGTTGAATAAAAAACGCTCTCCATATTAAGTTAGATTTCAAAGGGCTATGCCTAGAATGTAACCTGTCCTCCTCATTCCCCACTCCACCCCTAGCACTCAGTGAATCTGGCTTTGACAATAAGAGGAGCAAAGGAGGAAATGAAAAGTGGAGGAGAGGGAAACCTCTGTCCTAAAAACCTTAGACCACAGCCCGGCCCTCGTCAAGATTTGCTGACCTGTGTTTATTTGTTTGACCACCAACAAGATCAATTAATCTTTTTCACCACCTTGATTGATCAGGGATCTTTAAGATATAATTTTGGTTGAAATGATCCTAGGATCCTTGATAAAAGCAAATACAAATTCTCCCTAAAAGGAGGCACCTTTACCCTAAGCCTTCATGACTTTCTCCAAATAAGTTGCAATGCCAATGAAAAAGACAACCGAATAAATATACAAGGAAACCAAGCACCAGTGGCAAAAACCTGAATCAACGCAGGACAGCTGAAAGAGCTACTAAGTCTAAGACTTCAGATATTAAACTTGCTAAATACAAATTACAAAACTATGCTATGTTTTAAAAAACAAATGATATGATTGAAAATGTCTATGGGGTAGAAAACTACAAAAAATGGAAAAGAAATTTGAAAAAGAATCAAATGAAATTTCTGAAAATAAAAAACACAATGACTAAAATGTAAAACTCAATGTAATGCTTTAGCAGCAGATCAGACCTGGGAAAAGAGAGAATTAGTGAAATGGAGGACAGATCAGAAGAAACTATTCAGAGAGCAGCCTAGAAACCAGCATGCAGGAGAGGGGGAGAAAATCTAGTTTACTCTGAGTTCCAGAAGGAGAGAAGACCATATGGGAAGAAGAAGTCTAACATTTCATCAATGCTAACTTAAACAAACTTTTTAAACATCCCTGAAATCATGATGCATCTCAAAACTGGTGCTTTCATATAATTTGTTGGCTGAGCAGCAGTCACAGTGTGTGTGTGCTATTTATATTGTCCTCAGGTCAGCTGCACTGTCAGTAGCAAATCACTTGAATTTAATGTTGTTTAAAATGTCTTCAAAAACTATGATTTAGGATTGAGAAATTGTGACGTGTACTATAATTCAGAAGAGTTTTTTAAAAGTGTATATAGAGAGGCACACAGTCTGACACTAATGAAACAAATATTTATAATTGAAATAAGGACCACCACTAATGGGTCATTAAATTTTTGCAAGCAACAAGTAAGTACTTATAGAACCTAAGAAATAAAATATAAGTATATGAAATTGTGCTGTGTTTTCTTACAGAGATGCATATTTAAAAATTATGTGTCAAGCAATGCAACAGAAGAAATATTTGCAAATCTTCTGGGAAAATGACAAATTTCAAGTATTCATATGGTGAATATTATTCATCAATAAAAAGAAATTAATGACTAATTACATGTTCTGACACTCGGCTCTGTGTGCACAGCACAGTGGTTATGGCACCAGCCACATACACCAAGGGTGGGCGGTTTGAACCCTGCCCAGGCCTGCTAAAACCACAATGACAACTGCAACAAAAAATAGCCAGGCATTGTGGCAGTCACCTGTAGTCCCAGCTACTTGGGAGGCTGAGGCAAGAGAATCACTTAAGCCCAAGAGTTTGAGGTTGATGTAAGCTATGACACCACAGTACTCTACCGAGCACAACATAGTGAGAATCTGTCTCAAAAAATAAAATGAAATGAAATAAATAAAATATATGTTCTGACACAGATGAACCTCAAAAATACTAAATATTTAGCCAGGCATTGTGAGGCACCTATATTCCCAGTTACTTGGGAGACTGAGGCAAGAGAATTGCCTAAACCCAAGAGCTGGAGGTTGCTGTGAGCTGTGATGTCATGGAACTCTACCAAGGGTGATGAAGTGAGACTCTGTCTCAAAAAATAAATAAAATAACTACATGTTAAGTGAAAAAAATCCATCACAGATCATGTATTAAATGATTTAATTCATATGAAATTCTCAGAAAAGGCAAATCTAAAAAGAAAATAGTGTTGTCTTAGTTTGATAGGGACAGTGTTAGAGAGGAACAGCAGCCTGGGAGGGAGGGAGGGTGGAATAGCAGGT
>NW_003852412.1:26879800-26895365 GCF_000181295.1 Otolemur garnettii
TGGGAGGGAGGGACAGCAGGTTGGGAGGGAGGGAGAGAGGAAGGGAGGGAGGAACACTTAAGAGTTAGGAAAGACTATACAATGATTTGACAACTAACATCTCCATACTCTCCATGGCTAAACACAACAGAAAGCTTTTTTCTTACTTATGCTATGTGTGCAAAATGCAGACGAGAGTTTGTAATTCCCAGTCGCTCAAGAACCAATGGTAGTAGGATTCCACCATGCTGTGGCTGCAGCATATGACATGCACAGCCTCCTCGCTCTCCCCAGCAGGCAGAAGAGAGAAACTGGAGGGTCACGCAGCAATTCTTAAATACCTTGGCCAGGAAGTGATACATATTTCACAGCCTGTTCAGGAGAATTAATGACATGACTCTCCCCACCCCCAGTCACCAACTACAAAGTGGCTAGAAATGTTGAGGCTCCTTCATGAGCAAAAAGCATCTCTGTAACTGTTCCCAGCTATTTGTGTTTCGGTACCAGAAAATGACTTCATGTTTTGGAAGAGTCACAAAATAGAAACATCTGTTATCACTAAGGCCAAATTCATTTCAGTGTATGCTAAAGTTCTATAAAAGAATAAAAGGCAGTGGGTGGGCCTAAATACACACTCTTGCCCCTTAGATAAATTATTGTTTTTCTCCTCCTTCTCTGACACGTGTTTCTTTAAATTTTAGTCATTTTTTAGCCCAAACCTGGATCAACTATGACACTCTCTCCTACCATCTACTTAGCCCCATTTCCCTTTTGTTTTTAAATCTCATTAATTTCGCCTTAACCTGAGTTGTTAAACCTTTCATTCTATCCACTTAAATGAGAAAAGAATTCTCATACTACTTGGGAGACAGTCAGTCAAATGAGCTGACTTGTAGTCACCAAATTTCATCCATACAAGTCTAGGAATCTGCCTTCCTTCACACAGACAAGAGGCTATCTCAAGAGATTCAGTAGTCTACCTAAGATGTTTTATATGAAGACAAAGTGAGTGGGGTAGAAAAAAATATAGGCTTCAGATTCAAACAGAACTGTTTCAAATTCCTGCTCCACTGTTTAGTGGTTGTATAACCATGGGCGAGTTACTTAAACTTGCTGGGTAAGGCAGTGCGTGGCTGCAGTCCCAGCTACTCAGGAGGCTGAGGTTGGAGGATGGCATGAGGCCAAGAGTTCAAGGCCAGCCTGAGCAACATAGCTAGACGTCATCTCTAAAAACCATCAAACTAAAGTAAATTAAGTTAATAAGTAATTTAAAGAGTTATTTAACCTCTCTGAACTTTACTTTCTCATTTATAAAAAGAAACTGCAATTAAAGGAATTACAGAGAAAGTTTGTAAAGTGTCCATCACATATTAAGTTATTAATTTTATAAGAATTTTTATTATCACTATGGTACATGGACTGATCAATAAACCTAAGAGAAATGTAAACTGATACAGAAAGAGACGGATTTCCCTAAGAGTAAGGGCATGATGCTTTAAGAACTCAATGAACTCAAATATAAAATTTTCCAAAGCTGTTCTCAGAAATCTCTAAAAAGCAATGTCAGAGAAATATAAATTATTTAAAAAGAAGGCTGACAATTTTATACATTGAAAAGTATAAGATTTATGTAATAAAAATTTATATAAAGCAAATAAGAAGGAAATAAGGCCTTTGCCAAATGGGTTTATCTTTTGGTTAACAATCACATTTTGCCTCTTTCTTGGCATTAACAATAATTGGTAAATTATATGAGGGCAGGGTCAACAAGTGGTTTTGCATACTATTCCAACACTGGCACACACAGAGTACTCATTAAGTATCTGTTAACAAGCAAATGAATACTAGCTATTATATATGAACTGCTAGTTGTCATTGCAGGGAAGTTGCCTACTGTGTTCTTTGCTAACAATTTGGCAGTTTGACCCTTGGCATTTCTTTGACTATAACATAAATATTGAGGGGAAAAAATGACCAACCATGATGGTTTATTTCATAAATCAGTTTGGCTATGCTCTAGAACTCACTGTTTAATCAAATATTAATCTGTATGTTTCTGTGAAGGTATTCTCTAGATACTGTTAACATCTCAGTTGACTCTAAGTAGAGAGGACCAACTTCAAAAATGTGGAAGAGCCTTATCCCATGAGTTGAAGGCCTTAAAAGCAAACACTGTGGGTCCTGGACAGGAGAGACTCTGCCTCAAGACGGCAGCGTCACCTGCCGCCGAGGCTTCCCGCCTGCCAGCCTGCCCAGATTTCAGACTTGCCAGTCCCCACAATTGTGTGAGCCAATTTCTTAAAATAAATCCTATATGTATGTGCGTGTGTGTGTGTATGCATATGCATATATATGTATTTTATTGGTTCTGTTTCTCTGGAGAACACAGATACACCAACAGAGTGAATGATGGTATTTAAGGCTTCACAGTCCTAAGTAGACATCAAAAGTAGAACGCAATAAATGCCATTATACAATGATGTAGGGCCCTTTAGTTTCAACCCAAACAAAGTGTCTCCTTTACGTTCTTCTGTGATATCAACACCAAAATATTGATTCCAATCAGCACCTAACATCCACATCTATTGACTCTCTCTGCATGATAATATATAGATTTCACAGAATCAAACGAAATATCTTTGAGCCCATTTATTTATTTATTTAATAAAAATAAACAAAGAACCCAACTGAAAGGGAGTTCTGAAAGAATTATTTTAAATATTATCTATGATATCAACAGCAAAGAGGCCTAAAATCATAAAGAATGTACTTGTGCCATATTGGTGTCTGTCTAATAAAAGAATGTCATAATTATATACTCTGTATCTATTAATCTGTAATTCCAAACTTTAACATATGCCTGAAGAAGACAAATGCAAAGCTAATTAAATCCAGGTCAATGAAGGATTTCACCTGAAATATTCAGAAGGGACATAAATATTACTATACCAGATACTATTTAAAACCCACGTTATATCTCCAGAAAAAAAAAATTCTGCCTTTAACATCCAAACCCAAAACAGAGACATCACAGCAATGTGGATATGGAGAAATACAATATATGTTATGTGCTATGAGACACTTGGACCATCTTATAAAAACACAAATTCTATTATCTTGCAAACACAGTAAGAAAAAGGGAAAGAGAATAAGTGTCAACAATTGAAGTGTGAAAGGAGAACATGCATCTGCGGCAGATTTCATTCATTCTAGACATCCTCACCTCTTTACACACTGCCTTATAAACAGAACAAATGTCAGAAATTTTTTTTGAATATTTTCGTTCAGTTTTTCCAGGATTTTCAAATACTTTAATACCTTATCTCAATGATGGTCCTGATACTAAACTGTTCAATGGGGGCGATTCAGCAGCATGTGGTATGTCACAAAATGGAAACAATCTAGCAGTCTCCATGGATACATTATAAAGGGATAGTAAATGAACGGAATAATTCAGTCAACCTGTAACCTAAAATTGTTTTATTCTCATTTTTTCTCTAGCTGTCTCTTCCTCCCAACTCTTACAGTCAGATCACAGCACAAAAGCCCATTTTGTCACATATGCTCACCTCAGTAAACCTACCAAAGTACCATAATACTTCTAGATTCCACATGCCCAGCTACGGCAGGTGGTAAAAGCACCGAGCCTGTCTTTTTGTAAACAGCAGCACTTTACACTTCCAGTCTAGTGTATGGTCCTCTCACAAAATGTACCAAAGTCAGAAAAGATTTAAAGTATTTTTCTACAATGAATAAAATGATTCTTTGTATCTCCATTTCTAATTCCTTAATTTCACCAGGGTAGTTTATATTGTTAAAAACATCTTTGAAGGATTAGTATTTTAATCATAATTTTAAAATGAATGTAATAACCAATTTTTATATATAATTCATTGCCTGATCATGAACAAAATTTTAATCCCACAAAGGTGTTTAATAGCAATTGTAACTACTAAGTACAAAATTAATATTGTTAGGGGATTAAAAATTAAATTTCAAGGTGGCCAAATCATAAATTCAAGAACTTTAGACAATTTTAAAAAGAAAACACTAAGATTAAAAGGTCTGGTGTTGTATTTATACAGTTACCTGTGATTAGACGTTACTACTCTACATGTCCAATTAAGTTACACAGTAAGATATTATTCAGAAGTATTTTGTATAAAGCATATCTTTTTAAATGTAGTGAAATAGCAATAAAATAATTTTCAGTTCTAATATGAATAAATCTTATAAAGGAAAACAAAGAAAGTAATGGGAATGCCCTGGAACTCTGAGATGCTAATTTCTCTGCTTTCAGACATGAAGTGGGGCAGTACAATTCTGTGTTCCTTACATCCTCAGAGCTTCCACCAACTTTGATGATTTTTGCCTTCATAAGAAACAGAGAATTACTTACTTATATACATTCTTTATCAATAACAGGATCTCATAGTGACACTGGTACAGAGTTTAGTTCCTACATCCTCATGCATGAGAATTTCCAGTGAAGAGAGTTCACTTGTGCTACAGCAACAACTGAATCTGTGCAGGCTTCTCAAATGTTTAATACATCAATCACATTAAAGAACATCCATTTTATGTTCAATTGCTTGGGTGAAAGGGATTAAATAAAATACAGGTGCAGTAAAAACAATTCTGCCACTCAGCTACCAGTATAGTTATGTATGAAGAATTCTTATTAAGTCAAAAGAGAACAAAACACGTTTAAAAGCAGTGTTTACACCCCTGATTCAGTTTCGTAAATGGAAACAGTCAAGATTCAGGTCACTATTACCCTTTTCCTGACTCAAAAAGAGAGCCTCCCTACTTATAACCATTAAAATGCTCTACATTTTTTAAGTTTGAAATATCATCGCCTTAATATAAATTAGGTATTTAGGGAAAACTACATTTCCTTCAAAGGAAAATGTTCTTAAAATACACAATTCCTTAGCTGAGAGTTGTGGCAGGTGCCTGTAATCCCAGCTACTCAGGAGGCTGAGGCAAAAGGATCACTTGAGCCCAAGAGTTTGAGGTTACTGTGAGCTATGATGCCATGGTACTCTACCAAGGGCTACAAAGTGAGACTCTGTCTAAAAAAAAAAAAAAAACAAAAAAAAAAACTCAGAATTCCTCCATCATGCACTCTGAAATAATAAGGAAAGAAAATATAACTGTTTTCACAACATAGGCTCAGGCAACTCCCCACACAGTCTAAGGAACTGATATCAATAGGAGTTTTATGCCAGTTGGAAAATCATTCTAAGGATTCTTTTTTAATCTGAAAAACACCGTCATCATTGCATATTCCACCCTGAAATCCAAAGGCAGGAATTACATTGTGTTAAAATGTTAGCAACTGCATTTCATTTTTTGAAAAAGCAATTCAGTTTTCCTGAAATAAAGAGCTGATTATATCTCTTATTACAGTTACAAGAATTTGATATATCACAAAGTGGAAGAGTTACAGTATGTGTCAACTATCAACCAGGAAAAATGAACCAGATTCACAATTCACTCTAAGAATGTCGAGTTAGTCAATCAAGTGATTTGTAATCATGAAGGCTGCCAGAAATTGAATGAATAATGGGCCACAGTAAAATCTTTGGATTTTTTTTTTTTTTTAGTATTCCTATTTCATTATGTGACTTTTATTGCCATTTTGGATCACTGCGTCTTCTCAGCAGCACCAATTAAACCACACATATTTACTTAGTAGTGTTTGACTATTAAATAGGCTAAAGGATATACAAGTTGAATGGCCATTGTTTTCCTACAGAATTAAAGGTGCTTATAGCTTGAGCAATGAAAATTTTATTCCTTCCAATCCCTTCATAATTCTCCCCATTTTATTTAAATTATTTAGTAAATATGCTATTTCAGCATAGCTCATTCTAAATTTAGTACATTCTCTTACATAGTTTCTATATATTCTAAAACACATAAAATCATTTAACAGAATCTAGTTCATATCAGAAACTTTACACTTCCTTTTAACTGTTATAGTATTTCTTCAAACTATAATATAATCTGAAGGTCAAAGAACACTGAACCTCTAATTAATATAATCGTATCAAGTTATAAATAGACAAAATATAAAATCAGCTTAAAGCTTGGCATGTTATTAGAGGGGTAATATGATAAATGAGTGTTTTTCAAAATGTAAACTACTGACCCATGTTAAGAACTTGGTCATTCGGATAAGACTAGCCATTATAGGCATGTTAACCAGGACTTCATGATGGAAGAATTATACCAATTTAAAATAAACAGGACTTTAAATATGATAACAAATGCATACCTCCTTTGATTTACTTTTCATAATTTTCAAGCAAAGGATTCTTTTCCAACTTTGGACTGATTGTAACACCAGAGCACATAGGGATCTCTTCAAGAAAAGCAAATGAGTTCTTAAGATCTATCATACTCATTATTCAAATCAAATATTTGTGAAAAATTCAGGTAAGTATTTTTTTTAGAGACAGAGTCTCACTTTGTCACCCTGGGTAGAGTGCCATGGCATCACAGATCACAGCAACCTCCAGCTCTTGGGCTCAGACAATCCTCCTGCCTCAGCCTTCCAAGTAGCTGGGACCATAGGTGCCCACCACAACACCCGGCTATTTTTTGTTGTTGTTGCAGTTTGGCCAGGGCTGCGTTCAAACCCGCCAGCCTTGGTATATGGGGCCGGTGCCCTACCCACTGAGCCATAGGCGCTGCCCCAGCTATCTAAGTTTTGGGGTAAATTTCCAATAATGAATGTTTGTTTTTTCAAGATAACAAAATTCCAGGCATATATAATAAAATACATTAACTCCCGTTTTCCACATCAAATGTTCCCTAAAAAGTATAGTAGTACTCACTTTGGAATTCACATTATCACACGAACTACCAGGATCATCTTTTCTTTCCCTTTGCAATTAACCATTCATTCATTCAAAAAAATCTCATTAAGCACCTACTTTGTGCCAGGCATTGTGCTAACAACTGGAGATACAAAAATGAATTAGACACATAGCCCTTGTACTTGCCCTTAAGAAAACTACAGTCTAATAAGAAAGAAACATAAATAAATCAGTGCAATAAAATATAGGTTCTAGAATAAACCTATGTACCACAAAGGCTCAGTGACAGAGGTCAGCAGGGAGAAAAGATGTCAAAGAGTTAAAAAGGTGAATCCTGAATAAAAGTTGGTATTTATGAGGAGAACAAATAGGAAAGACTATAAAGATAAGAAGGGAAATATGAATGAAGAACAAAAATGCAAAATAACTACTCATGGCAAGGAGACTGCAAGCTACTTGGGGCACCTGGGGTTTTAGCATGCAAGGCATGTGTGTATATGATGCTGGGTAGTAAGGGAAGAGGCTGCCAGAGGAAAGCCTGAAGTAGTTTTCAATGGCCCGTAACAGAAGACTTAGATATATACTAAAAAGAACAGTATCTATATTTATAAACTATAAAACCACTGAAAAAGAATTTTTTGGCTCGGTGCCTGTGGCTCAAGTGGCTAAGGCACCAGCCACATATACCTAAGGTGGTGGGTTCAAATCCAGCCCAGGCCACCAAAACAACGACGGCTGCAACCAAAAAATAGTTGGGCGTTGTGGCAGGCACCTGTGGTCCCAGCTACTTGGGAGGCTGAGGCAGAAGACTCACTTGAGCCCAGAAGTTGGAGGTTGCTGTGAGCTGTGATGCCATGGCACTCTACCGAGGGGACAGCTTGAGGCTCTGTCTCAAAAAAAGAAAAATAAAAGGAAAAGAATTTTTTGAGACAGTCTTGCTTTTGTCACCCTTGGTAGAGTGCTATGCTATCACAGCTCACAGCAACCTCAAACTCTTGGACTCAAGCAATTCTCTTGCCTCAGCCTCCCAAGTAGCTGGGACTACAGGCACCTGCCACAACGTCTGGCTGTTTTTTAGTTGCAGTTGTCATTGTTGTCTAGCTGGCCCAAGCTGAACTTGAACCTGCCAGCCTCATTGTATGTTGCCACCACCGTAACCACTATGCTACGGGCACCGAGCCTGGCCTGAGAATTTTAGCCTTAGTGTCTACTAAGCCAGTAGGAAGAAAAAAAGAAAGAAAGAAAGAAAAAGAAATATATGCAATAAAAAAAAGAACAAAGAAGAAATCACAGGATCACAAGTCTCCATAAAGTCCAAATAATTTGTACATTTGGTTTTCCTTAACAATGGTGAACTTAACACTTCATATTTTATTGTGTATCTGTAGAAAATTAGTACCACCATTTTAACCTACCCATTTTATGTTAAATACGTAAATAATCTCTCAGAATCAAGGTCTCACTCTCCAGCAAACTTATAAACAGCAACTCTACTACTTGCAGAGTAGGGCAGGCAATCAAGATGCACCACCTGTTGGCGTGATGTGGAGAAAAGGGAACACTTCTGCACTGCTGGTGGAAATGCAAATACGTTCCTTTTGGAAAGATGTTTGGAGAACACTTAGAGAACTAAAAATAGACCTGCCATTCGATCCTACAATTCCTCTACTAGGTATATATCCAAAAGACCAAAAATCACATTATAAGAAAGATCTATGTACCAGAATGTTTATTTCAGCCCAATTCATAATTGCTAAATCATGGAAGAAGCCCAAGTGCCCATCAACCCATGAATGGATCAATAAATTGTGGTATATGTACACCATGGAATATTATGCAGCCTTAAAGAAAGATGGAGACTTTACCTCTCACATGTTTACATGCATGGATCTAGAACATATTCTTCTTAGCAAAGTTTCTCAAGAATGGAAGAAAAAGTAACTAATGTACTCAGTCTTGCTATCAAACCAATTTATAGCTTTCTTATGAAAGCTAAAACCCAATTATAGCCCATGAAGAAGGGAAAGGGAGAGAGAGAGGAGGGGACAGGGGAGGATGGGTGGAGGGAGAGTAATTGGTGGGACCACACCTATGGTGCATCTTACAAGGGTACATGTGAAACTTACTAGGTGTAGAATATAGATGTCTTAACACAATAACTAAGAAAATGTCATGAAGATTATGTTAACCAGTTTGATGAAAACATTTCAAATTGAATATAAAACCAGCACATTGTATCTCATGATTGCATTAATGTACACAGCTATAATTTAATAAAAAAAAGATGCACCACCTAAGTTTTTCACAGAAGCACCAAGTTTCTACCTAAAAAAATTCATACATGTGATATATGCATAAGTATACACAAACAACAATAAGCATATTTAACATACTAAAAAAATGCTAAAAGTTATGCCTACATAAAGTTGCAAAAGCAAGCAACATGTATGTTTTGGTGTACCTCACTCCAAAGTCTTATTTTAAAACCATTTTGAGTCAGCCAGACTATGCTTAGAGACTGAAGTAGCCCTGTCTGCAGCTGCATATATGAAATCTTCAAGCAGCTTAACACAGCACTCACATATTATAAGTAGAATCTTTGAGTAGAAGCTTGGAGGTCAGCAGTCCAGAGTCTGAAACCTGGGCCAGCCACTGACCTTACAAAACTGAACTCCTTGAGTCTTAGTTTCCTTGTCTATAAAGCTGGGATAATTATTTCTACCCCATATGACTGTCGTGAATATATAAAGTGATATATACAAAACACTTAGTACAGAATTACCGAAGGCCTTTTTGAGAGAAATAAAATTGTACAATAAAATATTTTCTCCAAATAAAAATCTTTAAATCTTTCTTCCATGTTATTCTTTTTCACTTAATTACCTCTTTCAAAAACATTTTATAGTTTTTGCTTCTTGTTTTTTTGTTTTGTTTGTTTGTTTGAGAATTTCACTTTGTCATCCTGTTTAGAGGGCCATGACATCAACCTGGCTCTCAGTAACCTCCATCTCATGGGTTCAACTGATCCTCCTGCCTCAGCCTCCCAAATAGCTGAGACTACAGGTGACTGCCATGATGTTTGGCTAACTTTTCTATTTTTTTTGTAGAAAGGGGGTCTTGCTCTTACCCAGGCTGGTCTCAAATTCATTAGCTCAAGTAATCCTCCCATCTCAGCCTCCCAGAATGCTAGGACTATAGGTGTGAGCCACTGTGCCTGGCCTCAAAAACATTTTGCATTGATGGTTAGGCTGTTTATAATCACATAATGCAATGGACTCATGAGGATCCTCTCCCTTGTATCTAAAAGTAGTTTTGAATCCAGTGAGTATCGATCCTACCAATATTTGACCTTGGTGTTTGTTTATACTACAAAAGAAGAAAAAAATAATAACAATTACAAAAAAATATATATGGGACACTAACAAAGCAAGACTGTAAAAGAAAATTTACTTTGATAAACTGACAATGGAAATAAACTAGAGTGGGTGCAGTGGTTCACGCCTGTAATCCTAGCACTCTGGGAGGCCAACGCAGGTGGATCACCTGAGCTCAGGAGTTTCAGACCAGCCTGAGCAAGAGCAAGACACTGTCTCTACTAGAAATAAAAAAACTAGCCAGGCCTCATGGCAGACACCTGTAGTCCCAGCTATTAGGGAGGCTAAGCTATGAGTTATGACACTATGACACTCTACCCAAAGCAAGAGAGTAAGATTCTATCTCACAAAAAAAAAAAAAAAAAGATAACTAGAGTGAAAACAACTAGAATAAAAATGACCAAAGCAACATAAGTTACTGTATGGGAGCCTTACACATATTCACATGCACACACACACACACACACACATATGCATGTATGCATATACTTCACACAAATACCAGGCCAGTAAAATGAAGTTATGATTATTAAATATTCATTAAATGATATTGACCTGAAGTACAGATTGCTATATGGATACAGTACTGACTCCTGTAATATTAAACATCCATCTTATTTCTAGAATAGTAAGCCTGTGATAAGTATTAACAATGCCCACCAGTCAATAGCCCAAATAATCTATTAGAAAATAAAACATCGGGCAGGACCTGTGGCTCAAGGAGTAGGGCGCCCAAGGGTCACAGGTTCAAACTCAGCCCCAGCCAAACTGCAAAAAAAAAAAAAGAAGAAGAAAAGAAAAGAAAACATCATTGACACTACAATTATCCTGAAGTTACTTGATATCAGTCATATGTTTTAAAATGAGTACACAACACATGTGATCAGTATGTGATTCTTTTATAGTCAATAAACATTCAAGTAAGAGTCACGAATTATAAGTTAAGTGGCACATGTTACATGGAAGTAAGAGTGGATGTGGGAGAGAAGAGCTAATCAATCCACCTGTACGTGTATTCATAAACAACAAATTATTACTTCCATTTTTAAACAGTTAGGTTGATTTCTGTGCTATTTTTAGGCTCAAGTAATGAAGCATCATGGTTCAATATCCAAATAATATCTCATGCAACAAAGTTTAAATCAAATTATTTGGTAATACTACAAAGATAAAATAATATCAATATGATCTTTCCTGTATGAAGATGAAATAGACTCACTGTCCATAGAGATGAGCTTCAAGTTGTTTTCCATATGGGAGATGGGGTTGCTGATCTAGCCAGTTCTCTTGCCAAAGCTCCCTGGTGAAGAGTAAGTGCTGTCTGTAAGGTGAGTGTTACCAGTGGTCACAGAAAATAACAAAATAAAATGATCAACATGGAAATGAAACCTATTTCTCTGGTCCCAAACCATTCTATTATGGTGAACTAAAAAAAAAAAAAGTCACAGAAGTATATAAATATAGTATAATCCTTACATTAAAAATTACTTTAATATATTCTGTATATTACTGACATAAATAAATAAATAATCTGAGCTTGACCTCTATCCCTAACTAAAAATGTTCTCAGCTAGCTTAACTAAAACAAAGATTATTTCAGACATGTAAAATCAGAAGTGTATAACGATAATATGCAAAATAGGAAAGCATGCCAAGTTTACATCCCTCAGCACCAGCAGCAATAACTGAAGAAATTATAGAACAGTTTTGTTAATGTGAGCAACAGTCTCAGTAGCACTAAATGCAATATGACTACCACCAAAATTACTTTGCCATTTCCCATAATTCTGAAAAATACCTCCACTTTTTATGAAGAAAAAATACTTCAGTTACTAGTTACAGTGATCACTCTTGTTAATACAGAGGTTTTTATAAGAAATAGTTCTACTGACTCTTGATATGGAATTTTATTAGTTGCTAGTTGAATCTCCTTCGTAAGAGTTGAGAAGCTGATTAAACATTCCTAGAACACATTGTATATAAGTAAAATTAATGCTATATGCTTCCTTATTACTTAAGGGAATAAGAAATTAGATTAACAACTGTTAAAAATCAACAAGAAGCAGTTCAAACTACATACAAGCCAAACTCCCAACACTAAGTACTGATGACAAGCAAGGCACCACTGGAAGGCTCTGTGAATATACATGGAACATGGTAACAACATATTAGGCATAACAGATAACCTCAAAGAAATGACAACACAGATATTAGTTCTCCATAGAGCAGACAGTTCTAACCCAGATCCTCTGCTAGCACAGGAAGGATAATGGTGAAGAGTGCAGCATCACGCACCAAGGCATGGGAGCTGCCACAGGGATGAGGCCCAGGACTCCTCTTGCTGGCATAGATGAGGAGACTTCAACAAAACTACTGAAAACGTCTGCTACGACCTATGATGCAGGTCCACTGCACCTGTAAACAAACAAACCTCATTAACTTTAAGGCACTATACAAACATTTCCAGGCACAGTCATGTTTCAATGGGTCATTCGAATTTCTTCCCCTTAACAACTGTCCATTATCTCCCTCACCACCATCCCCTACCATCGCACCAAACTGAGTGTCCTCCACTTGGCTGCAAACTCCTAAAGTTCCTCTTTGTTTTGGTTGCTCATTTTCACAAAGCTTTAAAGAGCACTTAAATAACTTAGACTATTAAGAAAGATAAGCTGAAAACAGGCCACCATAAAACCCTATAATTAGACCAGGTGCAGTGGCTCCTGCCCATAATCCTAACATTCTGCCAGGCTGAGGAGAGTGGATTGCTTGAGCTCAGGAGGTCAGGACCAGCCTGAAAAAGAGTGAGACCTTGTCTCTACTAAAAAGAGAAAAACTAGCTGGGCATTGTTTTTCTGGGTGGCCTCCTATAGTCCCAGCCACTCAGGAGGCTGAGGCAAGAGGATCCATCACTTGAGCCCAGGAGTTTGAGGTTCTATGATGCCATAAACTCTACCCAGGGCACAGAGTGAGACTGTTGCCAAAAATAAAAAATAAAATAAAATAAATAAATAAAAATAAAATACAGTTAGAGAACTGTAATTAGTTCTCTAATACGTTTTACAGATAGTATGATGAGATACTAAAAGGAAGGAAAACCTGGCTTAAAATAAAGGCTTCAGAGAGGAAATGTCATTTGAGGTGAGCACTAAACAATGAATGGCCGTCGGACAGAGCAGCAAGGAGCAGGGAGTCCAGCCTGAGGACCATGGGGCCCAGCTGCACACTGATCTTGTGAGGACTTCTATTGCTTATCTGTGGTGTCAGAGATCACAAAAAGTATGCACAGACCTCCCTTTCTTTTTCTTTTGCTAATCAGCTTTCATCAGTGTTTGTGAATTTAGTATGTGGCCCAAGACAACTCTTATTCTTCCAATGCTCAGCAGAGAAAGAAAAGGTTGGCCACACCTGATAGAAAAAGTGCATTCTTAGTAGAAAGAAGAGGTTTAAAAAGATTACAGAGCTTTGCCAGGTGGCTCATGCCTGTAATCCCTGCACTGTGGGAGACTGAGGAGGGAGAATTCCTTGAGCTCAGGAGTTTGAGACGCCCCTGAGCAAGAGTGAGACCCTGACTCATGAAAAAAATGGAAAAACCCAGCTGGGCACTGTGGCCAGCGCCTGTAATCTGCTGGGCTTCTGGAGAGTGAGGCGGGGGATGCCCACAGCCCGAGTCTGAGGTTGTAGTGAGCTACGATGCCATTGCACTCTGCTCAGAGGCATAGGGTGGGACTCTCTCTCATCCAAAAAAAAAAAAAAAAAAAAATTACAGAGGTTCAAAAGGATACATGGTATTCTAAGAACTTCAAGTAGCTTTGGAGAAAGTAGCAGGATGAGAAGAAAAAGGCATGAAAAAGATAATAGAAATGTCTTACATGCTGAAAAGCTGAAGCTCTGCCGTAACTAAAGGAGTTAAGCCAGGATAGCAAAGTGATCACTGAACGATCCTGGCAGCAGTATGACCTTGAGAGGAAGGGCAGGACTGACAGTGAACACCCAACCACACGAGGCTGTCTTGACCCAAAGGTTTGCAGAACTGGGGTGACCCAAGTCATTACCAGTGACCATTAGGTCTGTTCCTCAATGGGTCTCCAATCCAGATCAACATTTGAGAACACTATGGACTCCAATTTATTTTAAGAAAACTGTGTATGTGATATAATCTCAATACCAAAAAATGGCAGGAAAATTTCACAGGAATTATATCCTGCTGCCAAAATATTAATAATGACTAGCTGAGTAGTGGGATTACAGGTCATGTTTTTCTTCTTATTATTGATATATTCTAAATTTTCCACACAATAAAATTAAAGGGCCTGACTGGGAACTCCTTGACAACATAATTGGGCCAAAGCCTCCTTCACCACCACAGCCCACTACACGCTCAAGACCTCTTCCTACGTCAGGACCTCAGCTCATGCTCTTTCTGCAGTATCTTCCTGTCCAGAACGCCTATCTAAATCCCAAATTCCTCACACTGTCAGCTACACTGATCTCATACATGCATTACTCATTCCATACATTTTCATATTCAATCATATTTGATTTATTGAAAACTATTTTCAGTGGTTCTCCAGTTTGTCCTTCCTAAAATTAAGAACAGACAAGTATTAAAAAAAAACGACTACATGCCCACACAAAAGATAAGCACAATTAAGTTCAAGAGGGAAGTAGGAAAGCAAGGGGGCAAAGGGGAAGCTGGAGGGAGTGGTGAGCCCTCGCCGAGTGGGCACCACGTAAGGACAGCACACTCCCTGGGCGAAGGGCACAACTACCACTTGGACTTTGCCTAACAAAAAATGTGACCTAATCCTTGGTATCCTCATATTAATCTGAAATTTTTTTTTTTTTAAAGAATACCTATAGTCCCAGCTACTTGGCAAGCTGAGGCAAGAGAATTGCTTGAGCCTGGCTTGGCACCAGCCACATACACTGGGGCTGGCAGGTTCAAAACTGGCCTGGGGCCTGCTAAACAACAATGACAACAACAACAACAACAACAACAAAAATAGCTGGCCACTGTGGCAGGCACCTGTAGTCCCAACTACTTGGGAGGCTAAAGGAAGAGAATCATTCGAGCCCAGGAGTTTGAGATTGCTGTGAGCTGTGATACTATAGCACGCTACTGAGGGTGACATAGTGAGACTCTGTCTCAGAAAAAAAAAGAACAGAGTAGTGCAAATTAGAGTATTCCAAGACAAATACACATGACTCAGTTATTGACATACACACATATAATTACACAATTTTTTTTTTTTTTTTGAGACGGAGCCTCAAGCTATCCTCCTGGATAGAGTGCCATGGCATCACGCTCACAGCAACCTCCAACTCCTGGGCTCAAGCGAGTCTCCTGCCTCTGCCTCCCAAGTAGCTGGGACCACAGGCGCC
>NW_003852412.1:26895503-26921955 GCF_000181295.1 Otolemur garnettii
GGCGCCTTAGCCGCTTGAGCCACAGGCGCCGAGCCCGCAAATGTTTTGATAAACTGCACTTACATACATAACCATTACTAAAGAGCTTTTAAATCTAGTATCTCAGAAAAACTGCCTACTGTTATATGCTAAATTGTGTCCTCCCAAAAGATACTGAAGTCCTAACAACCTTCAGTTCCTATAAACATGACCTTATTTGCAAGTAATCAAGTAATGATGAGGTCATTAGAGCAGCCCTAACCCAATATGACTGGCGTCCTTATAAACAAGGGTGTCAGGACACAGAGACCAACGTGCACACAGAGAGAACACCACTTGGAGAGGAAGGCACGGATCAATGGGCTAAACCTACAAGGCAAAGAATGCCAAAGATTTCCAGCAAACCCCCCCGCAGCGAGGAGAGAGGCATCGAACAGATTCTACCTCATGGGCCTTAAGTCAGAACCCATGCCTTGACCTCAAACTTCCTCCTACAGAACTGTTAGACAACTAATTTCTGCTGCTTAAGCCAGCCTAGCAAAATAATATACCTACTAAGGTAAATCATCATTTTTTCCCTGTGAAAGTCACTAAGAACAAAAACATTTTGAAGATTGGAAATCAGAAGTTTAAAAATTTCTTCCTATTGACTTTTCACTCTGGTAGCAAAGTTGACCTCGTGCCAGAAAGTTCTAAGGAGATACCTGACTCATCCTTCGCCCTATACAGTCCTGTTTACGCGACAGCATTATGCAACCAAACAACAGGAAACATAACCATCCCACAAATAAAATAACAATAGGAAATCACAGAAATTGTCCTTTGTTTTAGAAGAAAATAGTTTTGTGGAGGTTTTTTGGGAAGAGGGGGTTGGTGTGTTTGTTTTTGGTCTTTTTGAGACTGGTCTTACTGTGTGACTCAGGGTAGAGTATGGTGGTACAATCATAGCTCACTACAGTCTCAAACTCCTAGGCTAAAGCAATCTTCCCGTCTCAGCCTCCCAAAGCACTGGGATTACAGGCATGAGCCACCATCCCTGGTTGCTTTGTGCATTTTTATGTACCTATGAGAGTGTGATCTGATCCATAATGCAATCAAAAGATAGTATAATGAGTTACTTGATAAGAAACAATGACATCAGCACAGACCAGGAATGGACTCTGAAGTGACACAGGTTAGCTCACATCCTTGCTGTTACTCACCAGCTACGGGCACACCTCAAAGATACTGCAAGTTCAGTTTTAGACCAGCCTCAGAGCAAATGTCATCAGAAAGTGGATCATATGAACGTTTTAGTTTCCCAATGTGTACGGAAGTTACGTTTACATTATGCTATAATCAGTTAAGTGTGTGACTGCATTATGTCTTTAAAAACGTACACATTTGGGCTTAGCATCCATAGCTCAGTGAGTAGGGCACCAGCCACATACACTAAACCTGGCAGGTTTGAGCCCAGCCTCGTCCTGCTAAACAACAATGACAACTGCAACCAGAAAATAACCAGGTGTTGTGTCAGGTGCCTGTAGTCCCAGCTACTCAGGAGGCTGAGGCAAGAGAATTGCTTGAGCCCAAGAGTTTGAGGTTGCTGTGAGCTGTAATGCCACAGCACCCTACTGAGGGCGACATAGTGAGATTCTGTCTCAAAAAAAAGTACACATTTGAATTTAAAAATACTTTATTGCCGCTGGGCATGGTGGCTCATGCCTGTAGTCATAGTACTGGAAGCCATGGTGGGTGGATAGTTTGAGCTCAAGAGTTTGAGACCAGCCTGAGCAAAAGCAAGACCCCATCTCTACCAAAAATAAAAAAACTGAGGCCAGAGGATCTCTTGAGCCCAAGAGGTGGAGGTTGCCATGAGCTACGATGACACCATGACACTCTAGCCAGGGCAATAGCTTAAGACTCTGTCGTTTTAGCATTGCTAAAAAATGCTAACAATCATGTCAGCCTTCAGCCATCTATAATCTTTTTGCTGTTCTTCTTTCCATGTTGACAGCCGCTGACTGAAGGGTGGGGTGGCTGTAGCAATTCCTTAAAATAAGACTATAATGAAGTTTGCAGCATCAATTAACACCTCCTTTCACAAAAGATTTCTCAGTAGCATGTGATGCTGTTTGACGGCATTTTACCCACAGTAGAACTACTTTCAAAATTGGGAACCAACCCTGTGGAATTGAGCAGCTAAAATATTTTAAATATTTTGTTAACATTTTAACAATGATGTTCACCATATCTTCACTAGGAATAAATTCTACCTCAAGAAACCAATTTCTTTGCTCATCCCTAAGACAATCAGCCTGTCTCCTTTAAAGCTTTGAAGCTAAGCTTTGACTTCTCTCTAGCTACCTAGATACCATCCTTCAGATCCCTGTTTATTGTAGCTACCTTCATCAGTAATCTCAGCTCGATCCTGGAGAACTTGCTGTGGCTTCCCCGTGCACCTTTACATTCTGGAGACAGCTCCTTTACTAACACCTCACAAAACAACCCCTGCCAGCTTCCAAGTTTTCTTCCACAACTTCCTCACCTCTCTCAGCCTTCAGAATTGAAGAGAATTAGAACTTTGCTCTGGATTAGGCTTTGGCTTAAAGGAATGTTGTGATCTATCCAGACCACTAAAACTTTCTATCAGCAGTAAGGCTGCTTCACTTCTCATCCGTGTGCTTCCTGGGGCAGCACTTTTCATTTCCTTCATGAATTTCCTTTGTACTCACAACCTGGCACAGGAGCCTATCTTTCAACATGCCTTCCTCACTCACTAGCTTTTGACTTAAAGCAAGAACCATGTGACTCTTCCTTTCACTTGAACATGCAGAAGCTAATGTAGGATTGTCCGTGGCTTAATCTCAATATTCTTTTGTCTCAGGGAATAGGGCAGCAGAAGGAGAGAGAGAGAGACAGGAGAACGGCCAGTCAGTGGAGCAGTGGGAACACAGGCAACAATAATTAACTAACTTCACTATCTTATAGGGGCTCAGTCTGTGATTCCCCAAAACAATTACAATGTGATAGTCACATCAAAGATCACCAGTCACAGATCACTATAATAGATATAATACCAAAATAAGTTTGAAAACCTTAAGTGTCACCGAAGTGTAACAGTGAGACACACAGTGAGCACACTGTTGGAAAACTGGTGCTGACAGACATGCTCGGTGCAGGGTTGCCACGACCTTCAACTTGTAAAGAAAAACACAGCATCTGACAAGCACAATAAAGTCAAGTATGCCTAGATATGATCTGAGCCACGTCTGACCCTCAAATCTATAGCAGTAAAGTCTGAGCTTTCCATTTTAAATAATATACGAAATGTGCTTAGCATATAATGATGATAAGACTTTACTATTTTTATAAAAAGGAAAATTTATAAATTAAGGATGTTTTATACTTATTTAAAGGACAAAAAATAGGTAAGTTTGTGTAAGAACAAAAGTCTTGATCATACAGAAGGTGGACATAAAGTTTGTGTGCAATTCACTAGCTTAAACTATTTTAAATTACACACAAACTTTAAGTCCACCTTGTATAGAATATAGCACCTTTAAGACTTTCATAATTTTAAAACTATTTCTTAGGACACATTTAAATTTAATCTTGGAACTGAAAATACAAACAGCATCTCAGTGGCGCCTTGCTTTGTCACGGACATGAGTTGGATGCCACTCTCAAAGCTCCACAATACCACTCCTGTACCCCTCACATCTGTAAGCTTTAGCCAGTTCACAAAATTTGCCTTTATAAATGAGAACAGTATCAGTTTATCTCTAATGGCATAATCCACTGAAACTTCTACCAGGTATTACTAATGTGTTTAACTGTTTTTAAATGTAAATCTTACATAAAATATACATCTCAAAACAAATTAGAAAAAGACTTATTTTAGAATTCATATTCTTATATTAGAAAGGTATAAATAATACAAAATCCAATAGATTACCAAATTTAAAATAACCTTATACTATCATGAGAATGCTCTAAACAAGATACAAATTATATTTCCACTGCTAATTTCAATACTTATATAAACTAAAATTTATGCCTACATCTACATGTTAGAAAAAAAAAAAGAAGAAATTGGCCAAGTCCAGAAAGATCGCAATTATTATGGAGAGAATAGCAGTATTTTTGTTAAACTTTAACATGTCTATCTACTCTGATCAAATGTGTTGAAAAATGTAACCACTACCCACCCACTTGTTGTGAAAGGGATAAATAGTAATTATTCTTAGCATCTTTTAATAAAATTTGGTGAGCTACAAAAATCTGTTCAATGTTATAATAAAAATTCAACAATAAATTAAAGCCAATGTGCGGTCAAAATCAACACATTAATTTTTTAAAATACTTATAAATAATAAAAATATATTTTATTCTCAGAAGACTTCCTAACTTTAATTCAAATAGACTTTGTTAGTTGAGTTTTAGAAAAATGAACCTGCTTCCTGCTGACCTTTAAGCAACATAAAGGTCCCTTTTCAGAAAACATTTTTATGGCAATGACTTTGTCCTTTACAGAAAGATAACTAAATTTGCATATTTAATTTCAACAAAATATTTTACACTATTAAGAAAAATTCTAAGATCATAGTTTTTAAAAAACTGATTTAAAGTTAGCAAATGCCTTTCTAATTAAAATATATACTAAGAACAATATAATTTTAGTTATCCTCAAATTATATTCCAAGCTTTTTCAAAAAGGGAATAGCCAGCTGGGAGCAATGGCTCTCACCTGTAATCCCAACAACTTGGGAAATCAAGGCAGGAGGATCACTCAAGGCCAGGAGTTTGAGACCAGCCTAGGCAACACAGCAAGACTCCATCTCTAAAAAATAATAATAAGTTAGCCAGACGTGGTACATGTCTGTAGTCCCGGCTACTCAGGAGGCTGAGACAGGAGGGTAGCTTGAGGCCAGAAGTTTGAGGATGCATGGAGCTATGACTGTGCCACTGCACTCCAGCCGGAGCAACAGAACAGACTTCGTCTCTTAAAAAAAAGTGAATAGCAAAGGAAAACTAAATATATTTTCTTTTTATCTTAAAGTACTAATACAGTAATATTAATAAAATCATATGGATGCATAATATTAAGAAAATATAACCTGTTTGATTACTGGTAAAAGATCATATCAATTATTATCCCCCCTAAGGGCAGGGAGTATATAACTTTACTCCATGTGCTTTAAGCAGGACAAAAACTCCATAAATGTGTGTTGAATAAACCTCAAGGACAATAAGCGCAGCAGTAACAATTCTCTATAAATCAAATAATGGAAAAATCTTAGGAATTCAAAACAGGACATGAAGAAATTTTTACAACATGCAAATTTCACACTGGTAAAAGAAGAAAATTCTACCTCTTTTAACCAGACTAATCCCAAAGTCACAATTACAGATTGTATATTAACTGTTTCAATGGAAAATATATAGTAATGCTAGTTTTGAAATAATCTCAACTTGGTCCTGAATGAACTCATTAAATGAGTAGGAACCGTGCATATATTTAAGCCCCTATAATTCTCGTAATATATTTGGCAAAAAAAAGAGAAAGTTTCCACATTCTGCTGTTGTTTGAGTACACAGGACACCACCTTCCTACAGAAAGCTATTATATCTAAGATAGTATGATTATATTTGTGAACTATGCAATTCTTGTGTCTTACTAGGGTCTCTCTGGTTTTACCATTGCTGGTTTGATGGTTATGATTCAGTATTCTTAGCACCGTCATCCAGGTTCATATTATCACCAGGGATAAAACAGGTTCATCATCAGCTGGTTTCATTTATTCACATATTTTCTCCTGAGTTTCATCTACACGCTGAAGCAACATGGGGAAATTTAACGTATGTAGAAAATCCCTTATGTTACAGATAGTCGCTAGAAATTTCAAAGAATTGCCTTTTGAAATATTCTCATACATGTCCTCAAAAAATAAAGCTTTCTCAGACAGAATGCATACTTAGTGTGAGCAAATAACTCAATGTCTAAATAAAAGGTAGACTGAATACTGGTATCTGATTACATCAGATCTCTCTTCTTCAACTTAATATGCTGGGGAAATTTTCCTATTGAAAGCTGCGAACATGTGAGATAATTTAACCTAAAATTTTGAGACCAATATGTTACCTTGTTTGCTTTTTAGAACACAACTACCTTGAGAGTATTTCTAGCACTGACAGAGTTCCTATTATCACTTCATCCACCCTAGAGAGAATGGGTTACTGCTATTGTGGGTTCCTGAGTACGTATCCATAGAAGGAAGCAACAATTTCTTAAACTAACTTTCTGATCTTTAAGCAACAGATTTGGGAAAATAGGTTTTACAATAGGATATATAACTTCAACCTCCAGTTATATTGCTATTTTTTCACAGGAGAGCCATGGCACTGTGTGAATATTATGACTCAAGCTTAGTCATCTCAACTAAGAATGAATTAAATTTGTTAGAGTAAAAACCTGAAAGAGAAAGTACATGCATGTAATTCTAAGTTGCCATTTTTAGAATGGGGTTTTTCTCCAATGAGATTTTAAAAACGTGTCTCCACAGTATTCTATTTGTGCTATTTTTGCTTTAGCACTCTGGTACGTTGGCCGCTAAATAGAAACAAGAAACAAACTCATTTTCAAATAGAAAGTCATTTGTGATTTGAACATAGCATAAACTACATAAAAAGGAAAACGGTAATTTATTAAAGTCCTGACTGCTGAAATATATTGAAATTTAGATACCTGTACAGCTAAAGAGACACTTGTGTTAGTGCCCATTCCTATTTTCCTGGTCTAGTTACCTTGAAGAAATCAGAAAATTAACTGCGGGATAAGGAACCCAGTGAAAACCTTGTTTTATACAAACTCTCTCCAGGAAAGTCCAGAAAATATAGAAAGGATTCACAGGCTGTGCAGGACACAGAGTCTTCTAATTTTATAAGTAACTTCCAGGCTGATAAGGCTTCAGTGTTTTTCCCTACCAAAAAAAGATATTTGAGGGAAAAAATCTTTTTCTCTTCTCTTGCCATTCTCCGTCTCTCTTCTCTCCCTCCTTTTCCCCCTTCATACTCCCATTCCCCTTTCCTTCCTTCCTTATCTCTTCTTAAGAATAATCTACCATTCAATAAAAAAAAAAAAGAAGAAGAAGAATCACAAAAAATGGCACGAAGTGAAGTGCAAGAAAAAGTGCCTAAATGAAGTCAGGCGAATGGAGTTCCCTTCCCTGTTCTGCAACTTACTATTCTATCACATGGACAAGTTACTTAGCCCCTCTGCAGCTCTGTCTTTTGCTTCATTTTGTTTCATACTGAAAAATAAGAGGTAAACAAAAATAATTTTTTAATTATAGCCAGTAAGATGTCAGAAATCATAGCCCTATCCCCAACCTCACAATAAAGCAGACAGGCATGTCCAGTCCTAGGTAATTAGGCTAGAAGGGTTCTAACAGCAGTCACAGCTCCAAAAATTTAAAATTAATGAAAAAAGACACGTCATTTATGTCAAATTTTTAGGCCATGTGAAAAAAAGTACCTAAGTGGCAAAAAGGATGATAACCATCAAATTTAGGATTTAGGATGATCATTATGTTTTTAAGATGCCATAGAGAAATAAACTCTGCAAGGGCTTCAACTGTACTGGAATCATTTTATTTCTCAAAAATCATCTGGGGTATGTGGGTGGTTTTGTTTGTTTGGTTGATGTTTTGAAACAGAGTCTGACTTTCTTGCCCCTGGTACAGTGCCCTGGCATCACAGCTCAAGCAATCTCAGACAAGTAGCTGGGACTACAGGCACCCACCACAACCACACCTGGCTACTTTTTAGGGTCTTGCTCTTGCTCAAGCTGGTCTCCAACTCCTGAGCTCACAGGATCCACCCACCTAAGCCTCCCAGAGTACTAGGATTACAGGTGCGAGCACACCGGCCATGGGTGTTTATTCTTCTCTGTGTGATATCTTTTTGTCTGAAATACTCTCTAATCTTATTTTTTCTATGTAACCACCAAAAACGTCTTTAACCAAAACCTAAAATAAAACATTTCTCCAGAATTTTAAAGGTCAATGGAAACAGTTGTGTGTGGTTTCAAATGGTCTCCTGCTGAGATTAAAAGGTAAATATCACTATATCTCCCTAATATAAGGGGGGAAAGGCTAACTATGCTATAGTATACATATTATTGTAGCATATTTATATTTATATTTATGTAGCATAACTATTTCTAATCTTCCAACTTAGTAAAATACACAAATGGCACAAAACGCAAAATGAATCAAACCCATTTAAGAATACTCAAAGAGATACTTCATAATTTTTACTATACATATATGCCTAAGAGAAATATATTCAAGAGTCATATCTGAAAGCCTTGTGTTAAATCATCGTGTTGGTAGATTGTTTTTACCGAGACAAATTAAGAATTGCAGTTATTTACCAATGTAAGCAAAGGCCTTTCTACACATCCACACAGGACCTACCTGTAAAAACTAAGTTCCCCCAAAATCTCTGAAATTTTCCCAGAAGAAAGTATAGGTCATTCAGCAAAATACATTTACTGTACACTACCATAATAGCTATTTAATTGTTTTCATTATGATGCAGATATATAATAGAAACAGATGTTCCTTTTTCCCTTCAGCAAAGCACAAGAAAAGCATAAACTTGCTGATATGGCATGGACTACAATCATAGCACAATAGAGGGGGAAAAGACATTAGCACGTGACAATATTAGTTTTTACTACACAACTAATTGCATAAAAAGTATAACTTGAGATAATTAAATCAATATAATTTTCAACACTACAGAAGGGAAACAGATTTGTATAACCAGCCTATTTCACATCTGCAATTGGGAAAATACTTCTGAAAGATTAAGTATATGTAAAATGTTACTAAAGCTTTCAGAACACAGGGAAAAAGAGCACTGCTCTGTTTTCTTCACTCATGTAACATGAACTAGAATACTGACTCTATAGAGAAATTTTTTTTTGAGCACCAGTATAAATTGAAACAGCCTTTCTGGAAAACAATTTGGCAATCAATATCAAGAACTGTAAAAAACTGTCTAAAACTTTAGTACAAGTGATTTCTTTTTTAATAACATATTGTAAAATATATATATATGTATATATATATATAAAGACTAAAGATTTATTTTAAATGCTATTCATCATAACTTTATTGTAATGGAAATTAAAAGTCTACCTTGTCCAAACTAGAGCAATGATTAAAGTATATATGTTAAAGCATTATACAGTTGATATAAATGTTATGATAAATGCTTAGAGAAAAAAGTTTAGAGAAAATGCAAAAAATGTTATTTCTAATTTTTTGCAAATTTCTTCCAGGCAGATATGACTATTTTAAATAGAAAAAGGAGGGCTTTTTTCTTTAAACAATCCTGTTTCTATACCCTCATATTCTGTCACTGTCCAAAGTTTCTCAAAAAATTTTTGATTTAAAAATCCTATAAAAATTATAGATAACTTGACTCAAGTTTGTATTAACCAACTTATATTTGATCCTAAAATATGGCAAAGGAAAGAAAAGGATTTGCCTATCACATAAACAACATATTTTTTTTTTTGAGTTAAATAGGATCCTTGTGAATTAGGGAAAATTTATATGGAAAAAACATTATAAAAGCTTACTTCAGATCTATTAATATGATGTGTGGTATGTCACTGATTCAAAGAAATTTTTCAATTAAAGATATTTCTAAAGCAAATAAAGTGGCCTATTAATTGCTTTCCTGGTATGCCAATAAAAAAGTTTGCCATAGTTTTCCTAGGACTCAGTTTCCTGGTTCTATTATTACACGAAAGAGCTGATTTGTCTTAGGCTATTACTGTCTATTACTTGTAGAAGTCTTGAGGAAAGGTGGGAAGCAGCAAATTCTGGCAATCTGCCTAAAGAGAAATCAATGAAACAAATTAATCCTTCGCAGGCTGCAATGACACAGTAATCCATCATTCAGAGCTGCTTTTATACACCAAATCAGAGAGCAGAGGAAAGAGCCCTGGGGGACATCGCAGACAACAACTTACACCAACACTAGGAAAATAGTGAGGAATCAGTTTATTTAAAGAGGATAGATTTCAGTTGATTGCCTATTTCATCAAATAAAGATTTTTCTTCCACAGTGTAGTGAACCCAAGGGCCAATGACTATATCTTCAGAGTTCAGTACCATTACATGCTAGCTAACATCAATAGGTGATGAATGTTTTTAAATAATTAGCATCATTAATCAGTATGGTTGAATATCTGGCTAGAGTAAATATTACTTTTTCTATCCAACATCCAGGTGTTATACTCATTCCCTGTTTTCAGTAGAGACTAATTGTAAATGTACCTACTGACCAGTTCCTGGTAAATCACATATGAGGTATTTATTCACACATAAAATTTAAGATATATGTAACTTCCTCAGTGCTATGTTAAGTTTAAAGACTGGAAAATTTTAATTTCATCTCTTGTGGTATAACTTCCAACAAGCAAATCAGATTATAAAGGAACAACTTATTTTAAAATGATAAATAGGTCTTTAACTTATAGTTGACTGGGCTGAAAGATAAATTAAATGTGGTTTCCTTTTTAAAAATAAACTGTTACAATCAATGTACAGCAGTACCTTGCACATGAAGTATATTTATTTATCCTTATACAAAAGTCTATGCTTCAAAATTTATTTATACTTATGTAGAAATGTGTGTACCTGAGTACGTCTTACTCGAGTAATATATTCTAAGTGGAATTATATTCCTTAGATAAAAATTAATGACAAGAACTATAAAATCACAATGCATAATTATTGTTAAATGTATGAATCATTTACATGGTTTAGTGAAGATTTACTAAAATAAAAGAATTTTCAAGAGATAAAAAAAATTTGTCACAATGGTCTCTGAAATGCTATGACCCTAGAATATCTAATCACAGAATAAATAAACACTAACTATAATCAATTTTTGAGTGGCATCTTTGATTCTGAAGTCTACAACCACACAATCTCAATTCTTGCCTATGCTGATGCATTTTTAATTCAATGCATGGATCTAGTATTTATTGATTTAATAAGGTTAGGGGAATTACATTGTTACTGCCGCTGATGAACTGTCAGCAATTTAATCTAGTGAAATCTTACAGGGAAAAAAATATATATATATTAGGAGAGTAAGAGAAAGAGAGGAACCATAGCCATGTACATTTAATCCTTTCACTACCTCTGAATGTGACAATCTCTTACTAAAGATGGAGGCCACCAGCTGATTGAGCTTACAAGGGAAAAGGCTTCAGGACAGCCCTACAGGCACCTTCACACACCCACTCTAGCCTCTCCTAGGTTTTGAGGCGCACAAAGACTTGAGCCCTTACCTTGTCACCTAACAGGGCTTCAAGGAACCTATCAGTGACTTCTTCTCACTGGAATCTAAAATTTTCCACAGCATCATTGGCATACAGAAGGACAGAAGAGAAGTGAGAAAAATATACTTTCTTAGAAGCAATTCTTTCAAAATACAACCAAAGGAGAGAGGCTTTAAAGGCTATGTCAAAGTGCAGAGGTATTAGTAGGATCCAGAATCAGAAAATCCACCAAAGTTGCTGAAACAAACACTCAGGGACTATTAGAAAGCTTTTTGTACTGCTGTGCTACCCTGCTTGTGGGCTTATTTCCTCAAACTGGACACCTGGGAAGCATGTTGTGCTCCAGCTATTCCCTGACTTTGAAGGACTGGATATGGAGCAGTGGTGGTGCTGCTGCAGAGGTCAGTAAAACTATGCTAATTGGTGAACCTAATTGCTTCAAGCAGACCTGCTTCTAAACAGGGAGAGCACAGTTGATGGAGTCAGTCTGTTCCTAATAAAATGAAGAAGCACTGAATTAAATTCCTAAAGAAGGCACTATAAAAGTTTCCACAGCGTAACCAAATGACTTCACCTATGCTATTACCTCTAAGATGACATCTTTGAAGGAAAGCAGACCCCAGCCCAGCTCCATATTTATAAATTGGCTGAGCTTAGGCCAGTGAATCTGGATTGATTTAAAAAGGCTTTTTTCATCCTTCCAATCAAATGAAGTCATTGTTAATTAGAAGCTTTCTGTTAACAATGTCACTCTTCTCCCCATTACCTGCTAACACTTGCACGTCTCTAGAGCAACATCTGGAGCCCCAGTCCCCTGCAATCAGTCCCCACACCAGTGTGGCTGGATGGTGGCATTTCCGTTTCTCAATTCTTGTCTGAAGGAAGACACTACTCAGTAAACGAAAAGTGGCGCGGTACATACCAACTCTCTAAATTAAGAGATTATAAAGCAATCTCTGGAAAAACTCCTGAGAGATGGTCTCCCAAGATCTTTTTAATGAACTAACTACACAACAGTTTCTCTGTGCTGTTCCAGACCTATAGATGTGTTTTTTTTAATCGCCAAAGGCCACAAAGTAAGCTACCACCGACTTTCCAGCTTCTTAAATCCAAGCTCTTCCTTAAAATAGAAAATAGGGTTTAAGGTTCCCCAGCGGTATCCCAGGCCTTGCTTCCTACCCTCCCAGCCCTACACCTGAAGAGGACTGGCTAAGGCGGGTCAAACTGCCGGCTCAGCTCCCTCGCCTGGGGGCAGAGGTGTGATGGGGCAGAGTTGCAAAAGCGGCTCCGCTGGACCCTGGACCCCCGACGCTGGAAAGGTTGGCGGCGCGGGCTTACGCTCCCTCGAGGCCTACCCCCGAGGGGTTTGCAGCGCCGGCCTGAGCCCCGGGTCCGGAGAGCGCGCGCCGCCCCGGGGCCCGGCTCCCGCGCAGGCCCGGGACTTTGTCGGGGCAGCCCGGCCGCGAGTGAGGCCCGTCCGCGCCGCCGAGAGCCCGGCCTCCAGCCTTCGGACGACGCGCCAGCGCGCGGCCCTGGGCCTCGAGCCTCCGCCGCGCGGGGCGCCGCACTTGCGTCGAGCGTCCGCAGCCAACCCCGCGCCCGAGGCCGTGCGCCCGGATGTGGGCCTCGCTTCCGGGAGCTGCTCCGGCTACGCGGATCCCTGGGTCGCCGGACCCCAGCGCCCGGAGATGGTGGGGGGGTGTGGGAGGGGCCCATTCGTGGGATCCAGGTTCTTAGAGAGAAGAATTCACACTGGAAGGAACGCCCTTGTTGGGTGAGGGATGCGAGGAGACAGACACTGGAGGGAAAGGACAGTTCTCTGCGGAGGGGACGGGCCTGACTTGAGGCAGGTGCTCCTGGGCCGCTCTGGGGGCCTGAGCGCCGGGTCCTGCAGCGTTGGGGGCCCCGTGGATCCGAAAACTCAGGAGGACAACGGGCCGCCACAGGCACCGCAGACCGGCGGTGGCCCAAAGACATCTGGCCTTCAGGAAAGCCTCAGCCCCCACTCCGTGACCGAGACCTGCCCATACATCAGGGGCTCCAGCCGGTGTGGGAAGCTTCTGAGCCAGAATCGCTGGCCAGGGAGAAGATCTGTTCCCGGGGCCTTATTCCTGACTCTGAAGTGCCCGAAGACCAGGCCGCGCGACCTTGGAGGCCCAGCTCATGATCCTCCCTGGCTAGGGCTGCAGAGGAGTCGGGAACTGGACGGCTAGGAGACAGTGAATCTTGTTTTCCCAGACATGGTAGAAAGAACCACACTAGATAAGGTTAGATAGTGTCAGCGGAAGGACCCCCACACCGAGAGTGGCATGCTCTGTGAGTGCGAACTCAATTGCATTTCTTCAAACTCTTGATTCTGAAACTTCCCCACCTTCCATCACAAGAGGGTTGGGAGAAAGTTAGTTTCTTGGGCTCTTTCATCCGTGTTATGTGGGCTCAGGGACAAAAGCAGAGCACTGCAGCTTAAACACCTGTGATTTCTCAATGCTATAAAATATGGACGATGACTGGAGTCATTTCTCCTTCCGCTTCCAGAGGGAGCTCAAAGCTGAAGCATCAAGGTTATCTTTCTCCAAACTGTAAAACAGAGGATTGGCAAAACCTGCTAGGACAACACTGCCCACACCCGGAAGGGGTTCCCCTTTGCAAACAGAAAAGGCGATCTGATTTTTTTTTTTTCCATTTTAGCGCTTGTGAGAACCTAAGTTCGGTGCTTGCGTGAGTAAAACCTTCATTTGACTTAGACACTCAGCCAGAATTGAGCTAAGGGAAATCAGGTAAAGAGAAGGTGTTAAGGAGAAAACTGTAAGCCGAGATCTAATGGATGGGGTAGGGGGCTGCTCTGACCGGGCGGTGGGACCCAACTCCAGCGCAAGTAAATCCCAGTATGACTGCCGCAGGATTCTGGGCAGACCTGGCCTAAATATGGCCACGTGCTCAGAGCTGCTGTGCTCCAGCTTTGCGTTTAGGGGCTGTTTACAAGAACATACGCACACACGCTGGCGCAGGCCTCTCTGTCCTAGCGCTTCGGCCTCAGGTTGTCCGGACAGCTCACCCCTGCCCTCCCCCGTTACCGCCCAGCAGATCACTTGACCATTTTCCTCACGCTGGATAAAGGGTCACTCGAGTCTCGCCGGAAAGAGTAATGGGTGGAGGTGCCGGGTTTGTGGGCGTCCATCCTGGGAAGAGGAAGAGTAATAAATACAGCGGGAGAGCCTGGGGAGGAACTGCATCCTCCCGGCTCCCGGCTCCCTCCTCCCCGCAGCCACACCACAAGCCCCTGCCAGCCTGAGCTGTGAGATTTGGCGGCTCTCCGGTGTCCGGGCGCTTCGAGGCAAGGACCACTCCATACTGACGCCTCCCGGTACTAACAGCACAGGCGCCGCTTTTCTAGCCTCCACAACTCGGCCTTCCCCCCTACTGAGCAATGAATCGCTAGTATTTGGGGTGGTGCTTGTTCTTTTAACAGTATGCTAAACGATCATTGGTGTCTCCCGGTCAAGTCCATACGCCTTTATCCCCATCAATTAACCACAACTCAGAGGGTGCTATTAAGAACTAAATTGAGCTGCAAAAGTAGGTATCCCGTTTCAGGCAGATGTTGTTATCACCCGCTGACAGGCGCGGCCAGCGGGGCCAGATCCTCAGCTTCCTGCAACTGCTCGAGTAGCGCTGTACTAGATGAGAGAGCTGGACAGAGAGGCCACAACACGCCGGTGCTAGACGAGTCAGGAGGAGCGGGAGGGCCCTAGTACCCGACCTAAAGCGCTGCGCACGTCAAGGGGAAGTGTCTCCGGGGTTGTGCTAGGAAGAAGCCATCGAGGACGTGTGCGTTTTTGCGCAGAGAGGTAGATTGGAGAGCGTTCGCGGGACTCCAGCTCCCGGCCGAAGATCCAGAAGGCAGGAGAAGGGACAGGGCCCACTAGTGAGTTTGGCTGGCAGCCCTCCCCCGACACACCCCGCTTCCTCTTCCAGCCATTCCAGCCTGGGTTCCTTGCAACAGGCCCCAGAGCCCCTGGTGGGTAAAGGCGCCATGCCGTGGGGATGCTGGATGTGCAGCTAGGGTATCCAGGACAGAAACGTGACGTTTAGGACAAAGGGGATTCATGGGGCCCTCTGCAGTCTTCACCCAGATGTATCTGTACACCCTTTCTCACTCTAGTCACTCCTGAGGTCTTGGAGCACTACTTTCACTCGCAGCTGAGAGACCTTGGAGGGGTAAGGAAAAGAGGGCACACGGGGACGCGGCCCTGACTGCAGTTACAGGGCTTTCTCCCCATCAGTGGCCACAATAAATTTAGCCAAAGCTAAAGGAGATTAATTTCCCAGTATAATCCAATTAAAAGATTTCTAAAGTAATCTTTTGCGAAAATGAAAAGTGCCGGGCTAAAGAGAGGACTGGTTTTGATGACAGTGATTTATCGCCTCGACGTAGCACGCACCAGACGCTGGCTCTCTAGCATGCGATTTGACCAGAGCTTCCTGTCAGTGCCTCCCTGAAAGACTGACATCTGTCACGCCAACCTGGGCAGGAGGGAACGTGCAAAAGGGACTGGGGTTCCTTACAAGCACCATAGACTTTTTTTAAGTGCTATTAGATTTATGGTCTCTTTTTCTACGCCCATCCAGAGTAATTAGCACATATGTTCTAAATAGATGATAGTTTTGTGAGCAATAAAGCAATTACCGATCGTTGGAGCTGACAGTTCCTCCAACTAAACTCCAACCAGCAGCTAATTGGAAAAGTCATTTCAGCTCCATTGTCTGCAATTAGTCCTGCTAAACTACTACACCCCAACTAGCTGGTTTGAGGTTAATTTATTCAGTGTTATGTTTGCACGGGCAAGCCTTTGCCACGAAGGGACTTGTCTTTTGCCCCTCTAGCCTGCGTCCAGGGACTAGAGGAGCAGGTGGGAGAGAGCAACTGATATTTTAGGGCCCGGTTGGCTCCCGGGAGAGCCGGCGCCAGACCCGGACTCAGCTTCAAGGTCAGTGTCCAAAGCACTCGGCCCAGACAGAGAAAACCATTGTTTCTCCTGCTGCGTAGTAACCGAAGAAGACTGCTCAGGTCCTCCTACCAAAACCCTTATTTAAAAAAGAAAGTCGCCACAAAGGAGACCACTGGTTTCTGAAGGAGCCTTTTGACCACACACCATAGCCACTACCCTGGGCCACCACACTGTCTCCCTAAGGGATAAACGTAGAATCAAACCGCCACTACAGAAAAGTTCTCAGCCCTGGGGTGCAGGGGAGGGCAGAGGAAACCTCCGATTCTCAGAATGGCTGAGAAAAGAAAAGACGAGAAAAGTCTGAAAGCCCAGCTTCTGCCTCAGCCGCTCTGAGCATAAATCCACTTCTCCCTTGGAACTGGGGTTTCTCTCAGTGACTTTCTTTGCTTTTTTTTCTTGTTTCTTTCCTTTTCTTATTTTTCCTGTTTTCCTTCCTTTCTAAAGTCCAACAGGTCCAGGATTTGTGCACAGTGAGTGGAAAAAACGTGTTAAACGTCAGTTAGCCGCCCCACCGGAGCTTCCAAACGTCCAGCGGCGGGATTCTTCTACTTAATTTAATCTTTATTGGACAGGGCGGCTTCTACGGTCCTATTCACCAGGCAACCCGGGGAAACGTATCCGTTGGGGTTCAGAATTGAGGGCGGGAAGGAGAAGAGTTAAAGAGGGATTAATCCTCCCCCACCCAACCTCGAACTTAAGAACTGTGGGTCTTTGGCAGGCTGGAGCAATGCGGAGGGGGTGGTGCTCAAGGTCCCAGCCCTGACAGCCAAGCGTCTCTGCGATTTGGAGTCAGAGGCAGTGAGGCTGGCAGGTTGATCTAGGAACTTGTAGTCCTGGTAACCCAGTATTCCCTTAAAGGAATTTACATTAAAGTGTCACAAGCTCTGGGAGCAATGTGAATTTTACTTAGAAGAACATGGGGCAGTGAGGAGGCATCCACTGCTTAGGGGATAAATTTTCAGTCCTAGAAATCATCCTTTACTAGATAACTGTTCATATTTAACACCTTCATGGATGTTTCCCTTTTTTGAAGTAAATTATAACAATGCCTAAAAAAGACAACTTGGATATTTTAACCAGCAGATACTTACTATAATAATTCCAATTTCAAAACAAATGATAATTAATTCCTCAGTTTGAAGGATTTGAGAACATATATCTAAAGCAAGAAAAACTTTTATATTGACTAATGTCAGGCTCTTGTTTTGCACTTATTTATTGTGTTTTAACCAATTTAATTCCAAGCAATATCAAAAAGAAAAAAAATCTTGAGGAGATATTGAAAGTAAAGGTCTTCTCTTACCCCATTACCTCCCACCTGTTGCACAATCTTTACCCCCCCCCCAGAGAAATTCTCCTATCAGTATGACTTCCAGTTGAAAACAGAAAGGAAATAAGATGACTCCTCTAAAAGGCTACCCATTGTGTTCTCAATTATTTGGTTTTTTTTTTTTCTTCAGAACTAAACATGCCCAGAGCATGAAAGCATAAAAAAGCTGAAGGAACAGTCATCGGAAATTATCACCTGGACTTGATAGAGAATACTAAGTGTGCATTCTCAAATGTATAGATGAAATAATCCACCCAATCAACCCACACACAGAGTATATGGAAAACATTTAGATATACATTCATGCACCCTGAAAAAAATCTCTAAGCACATGTGTGCAGTTTTCAGTTCTATGGAAGCTCAGCTAGCTGTCCACACGCATGTATTCACTTCTGGGGTAAAGGCATTTTTGTTGCTCCCATAGTTTCTTTCCATTAAGAGCGATTAGATGATGTCCATTCAAAGTTGCTGATCCAGAGAGAAAATAAGAGTAGATAAAAGGAGATTTCAAGTGACCTCCTCGTCCCTTTCACACCAACCTGAGCCCTGGAATAGCCAAGGATCAACTAACACAAAAGCCCTTTACTTTCTCTTTTCAGCTTCAGAAGATTTCGTGCAAGGGGTTAACAATAAAACATAGAACTATCTCTGAATTTTGTTAGACCATGCATTTGGAATACTTTATTAACTACCCCTGAAGATGGGCTAGGTTTATTTACCACCTCTGAAATGGGTAAATGAAATACACATATCATAACAAAGTATAATTACTGCTCCATGTGGCTTTTATCACTGGTATGCTATTTCATTCTTTTTCATTTAAACTTTACGTAAACCCCCTCTCCCCTCAATGTTGGAGGACACTATAATAAACATATCTTTCCACTGACAGTTTAGAGAAGAATGTTGAATTTATTATTTAGATCAAGTTTCTGATAGGTACCAGCATGACTGGTAACACCAACAGATCTGCTAGCTTTTTGAGCCAATACTTTTCCACTACTTTATCTCATACATGGTGAAGAAAGTGACATTAAAAACAAACACATTCGAGCAGTCTTTAGTTAGTGCAATGTCTGATTCAGATCTACTTCTGATGGGTTAATCCTATACTAAAAGAAATAGGTGCTCTGACAGGTAACTATTAAGGGAAATGATTATATAGTGCACTTGATCGTATTGTCAGGGTACTCTGACCACCTTCAAACTCAGTTCAAAACTTCAACTTTCATCTAAACCCAAACCATTTTTCCCAGGAAAATGGCCATGTAGTTATTTACTGAAGTTGGGCATTTAAAAGAAGTGCATTTCATAACATAAAAGTCCAATTCTTTCTTTTTGCATAGCATAAATATATATAGGTAGCTAAGACTTTATTTTTACAAAAAGTAATAAACATTTAGCTCTGACTTCACTTGTGTGTGAGGAATGATCAGTCACTTCTTCTCTAAAAAGCCTTGATTTGCATTCAAAGGTCAGTGCCTGCTCTTCTGCCATCCTCCCACAGCTGCTCCTCCTGGGCCCTCTTACTGTGGCCCAGGAAGAAAGGGGAAGTTCTTCCCTTATCTTTTTTTTTCCAGAACATATGCTTTAAATGTCGGGTTTGAGATAGAAAACTAAACCTCTTACTCAGGTAAAGGCACTTATCTCTGAGCATTTCCACCCAAAGGTGACAAAGCAGAAATGCCTGTGCTAGAGTGGGTGATAGAGCCTGCTGGACCCTGCTCAACTACAAGAGCAAACTAAGACCAGGCAAGCCAGCAAAAGCCCGCCTCTCAACTTGGCCTGTCCACCTTGTTTTGATGTTGACAAAGGAAAAACTTTTGACCGATGTGCAGGGACACTACAGACAGAGTTCAGTGTTGGGGGTGAAGGAGATATTTCTAAGATAAGCTGGAGCTTTTGGTTTATTTGGTTTTGTTTTTTAATAATGACAAAACATTATGGGGGCATTCTTGCCTCTCTACCCCCTTTCCTCCAAAAGATCTTTTAAACACATCTTCCACTATGTTCTTCCTGCCCTTAATCTCATGCCAGGGGAGACTAATTGATTCGGCACCTTTAAAATAAGCTCTTTGGGAAAGGTCTGCAGCAAGATCAGAGGCACTGACCTTTCCACCAATGATTGCAGGCATGTTCATCTCTCCAAATGGGCTTGATAAAACAGGGTTTTTCTGTTCTGCAGTCTCTCTAAACAGAATAATACCATTTTTAACAATTTTGAGGGTGAGGAAGAGGTATAAAAGAGAATTTTTACACATATCTAGTCATTTGTAGGGTCCTATTGAACTAGATATAGAAAATGTTTTTTACAAGACCACCTTTGTTCAGTGTAACTTACCAAAAAGCCAAAATGACTGACTTTTGGATTTTTAAATAACAATATTTTAAAAGCCACACAATTAAGTGAAGAATGTTTCAGCTTTCAGTAGTGAGAAAGACATTGGGGGTAGCGAGGGTTAATGGGCTAGAAAGTCCACTTAGATCCAGACTCTGATGCAAGGCAACTATGTGCAGCCACAGACCTCTGCTGCTCTGCTGGCACCAGATCACAACTGTTTGCTGGTGTCCAGCTGGGCGAAATCAACTGTTGTGTGGTAGATCTTTAAAAAGGAATTAAGGTTGAGCCTTGATTCTAGTAGCCCAAAAGGGGTATTATAAGCAAACAACCTAAATGCCCTCCTTAAGCAGAGAGGTACCTTCTCTTTGCCTTGTGGGGGATCCACACTGGAGACTTTGTGTGTATTGAGCAGTCTGTGGGCATCAGGCAGGTAGAGAAGACTGGAGAGGGCAGGCCTTTGGAGCCCAGGCCTGGAGGAGGCCCGTCCAGTCCCCAGATTTGTCTAATCAGGATGAGAGACAGAAAGACATCCTGGAGAGAGCCCAGACCGGGTAAGCCCAGCAGGCCTGGCTGGTAGGAGGCTGAGGCAAAGGCCATAGAGGATCTAGGTCCAAAAACCACGTCCAGATTCGGTTTAAAATTCGGAGTGGAGAGCCTGGGAGAGAAGGGAGGCAGAGAGATCTGAAGAGAATGGGTGAGAGAAGACTGGAAATTGCAATTGCATTTTCTGCCCCTGCGGTTGAGCTGCCTAGACACGTGTGTAGGATTTCACAGTTGGGGAAGCGAGGTGCTTTCCAAAAATACCGCCACTTTTCTTTAGGTACCCTCCCCAACAATAACGGATACCGTTATTGTTAGGCCCAGAACAAGAATGCCAAGTAGGACCAGTATCAAACGACAGCCTTGGAGAGAGGAAGAAAGGGCTCCCCAGGAACCGGGCTGAACCTCAGTGCCTCTTCGGGTAGACCGTTTTTTGCTGGAGGCGGGGCTGTGAGCACAAGTAGGGTGCCCTATGGGTGTGCAAATGGTTGGGGAGCACAGCGTCTGGAAGAGAAACTGAGCTCTAAGTCCGGCTCGGGCCAGATGAGTCCTACAAGGGGACAGCGCCCTCCTCAAAAAGCCGCGGTTTTTCCCCGCCCCCTCTCTCGACAGAAAGTTGGCACATGTGCCCCCAAAGGAGTGCAAGCCGCTCCTCTTCTCCTAAAAGCCCAGGCCTTCCTCTGCTTCCACCACCAACAGCTTCCAACCCCCACTCCGGGACTAGGGCGGGGCCCGCAACCTCCCCCTTCCTTCCGGAGGAGCCCCCAGCTTCTCCTGAGGCCTCCAGGGCCGGAGTCCCTGCCCCCGCCCCCGGGTCACCCCGGATCCCCCGAGCCTCTTTCAAGTTTGAAAGCTCAATGGGGGCGGGAAGAGCTCACAATGAGGATGGGTGGGCGCCGCCTCTCCCCGGCAGACTCAGCTAGTCTTCCCATCTTGCCTTGCTGGTTGCCTGCAGGGCCTGACCCCAGGCCAGCCCAGCTGGGCAAGGCTACCTCATTCCGGAGCCCACCCAGCCCCCGGGCGCGGTCCCCAGAGTCGGCTCCCCCCGCCCTCCGCTCCCGCCTGGCTCGCCCTCTGACGCAAACGCGCGCCTCTGCCCAGCGCCGAGGAAAGAGCTCTTGTTGGTTTTAATTGAGCCTCTTCCTTTCACACACACACACACACACACACACACGCACACCCTCTGTCCCCACCCCGGGGAGGCGACCCCTCCCAGCTCCCAGGCCGCCTGCGGCCGCGCGAGGAGTCTGGCTCGGCTGAGAGGCTGCAGATCCCCGCGCTCTCGCCGCCGCGGGTTCTCGGCTCAGGGGAGCAGCTTGATGTGCCTTTTAATCCGCTGACAGTATCGGCCACATTAGACAGGCAGCCATCGATCGCGTTACTGTAGCGGACAGCGGTACAAACTGCGCCCGCAGGTGGGCGGCAGGAGCGGAGCTCGCCAGGTCACGGCCTCAGCCTGGCAAGGCGCGGGCATTAGGGGCCAGCCCGGCCGGACTCTGCAGCCGGCTCCGCCGCGGCTGGTGCTGGGCACCGGCTGGGACCGCCGCGCAGGAGCTGAAAGTGCCGACTTGCAGTTCCCAGCCCGCCCCCGCAGCCGTTTCCCGCTGGGGGGAGTTAGGGGATAGAGAGTGGGGGTGGGAGCAACCTGTTTTGAATTTGGACCGCTGCGTGGTTGGCAGGACCCTTACCTCCTGGGAGGCGCCGCAGCCGCGCTCCTTGCCTAGAAGCCGCGGCAGGAGAGAGGCCTAGGGAGAGTAGGTAGCCCCTGTCCAGCCGGGCGGAAAGTTCTCCTCGTCCCGCCCTGGCGGCCTCTTCCCCAGACCCGACCTTCCAAGGCTTTTTAAGTCAAGACTCCCGGCCTGCCCACGTTACCAAGCACAAGTTCAAAGGAAACGATAATCATTGCGTTACTTGCCTGGTGGGGCAGGATTTGGCTGGGTCTCGTTTCTGGTGCCCACGACGCACGGTCCAGGGTCCTAGAGCGGTTGGGCCGGCAGACCCGGCGTCCAGCGGGCCTCTGATTCCCTGGCACTCGATCTCGCCTCCTCTCTCACTCTCTCAGTCTCTCTCCGAGGTCTCTTTCTCGCTCCTGTCTCCTCTGTCTGCCTGCTTCCTCTAGTCACTCAAATCCCTGCCTCTGACTGTATGGAGAATAAAACTGAGTATATAGAAAGACTTTCTTTTCTTTTGGTCTATTTTAATTGTGTTCGTTTCACCTTTTAACTGACCAGCAGATATGAGCGCATTTGCGCATTTATTTGCACAGAGGGGCGAGGGTAAGGAGCCCCTGCCACCCCAGTCGCGTCCTCTCCATCAGCCGCGTACAATGGGACAAGGCTCGAGGAGTGCATTGACAGTCTCTCCATTATTCGAGCTGGAGGGGCTGAGGGGCAGGCATCGGGAAACCCTTTATTCCGCTCTCTAAAATTCTCGCTCATCACTAAGCGGTCGCGGACTCTCGACTTGTAGGTAGAGAGACCGGGAAGCGCGAAACGTATCCCAAACACGCAGCGCTTCCCAAACCCCTCCCTGGTGAGACTTAAAGTGAGAAGGAGTATTAAAAAACAAACCCTACCTCTGTCAATAAAGCGTGGCCATTTACTTCCACCTTTACCTGAGGACGTGTTGGATGTGGGAGTGCTCGAGCTGAGAAAAACTTTTACGCCCTCCAGAGTCGAGCGGCCGGCCGGAGAGCGGGGCTCCCACCCGCGGCGGCGGCGGCGGCCGAGGCTTTGTCGTTCCGCGCCACGCCGCGCCAGCCTAAGCCTGCCTAAGGGAGCGATCTTAAAACGAGGGGGGTGCGAGGATGCGATTGGAGAATATGTAACTAATGGAAGTATCATTTTCCCCCAGTACGATCTTTCAAGGAAAAAAAAATCCATTGAAAGAATTTTCAAAGTACTGTCTTCGTTTGGAGAAAAGGCACAGGCTGCCTGCGGGGAGGGGAGTAGGGACGCGGCTGTGTGCCGCCCGGGAGCGGCTCCCGTCCGCTAGGTGGCAGCCAGAGCCAGCGATTCCTGCAGGCCCCGCGGCGGGACCCGCTCCTCCGGCTCGCCCCTCCTCCTGCGACCAATCACCTTCGCGAACGGGGTCTCGGTCTCTCTCTACCCTCTCTCTCTCTCCTTCTCTCTCCCTCCCTCCCTCCTTCTCCCTCTCCTCCCCTCCCCCCTCCTCATCTCCCCCTACTCCTCCCCTGCTTCTCATCCTTGCCTCCCTCCCTCCCTCTCCCACTTCTCTCTCCCACCCCACCTTCCCCTTCTCCATCTTCTCGGTCGTTTGCTCTTTTCCTGGGACTGACTTGGCCACACTAATCGCCCTTCATTCCCCCCCCCCGCTCCTCGCGCGCGCAACAATATGAGGACTTACTACTGTTTTATTAATAATTATTGAAGCATTGTTTGTAGTTTGCAACAGACTGGGGATGGAAAAACATGAAGAAGGAAATATCGGATTGATTGGAAAGTTTATTTTTAAAATCTTCTTTGCGATGAATAGAAATCATTGATTCGGATCGAATAGCTGCAGATTCCAGGCGTGTGCTTGTCATAATTAAGCCTTTAAAACCAAGACATACTTTGGATCGGAAAAACAGAGAGACCCTACCTTGTTTCTAAAAAGAATATAAGATGAGTGGAATACACATTTGGATTATGCTTCTATGTGAAGGAAGAAAACAATCCAAACCCAATACATTTCACGAATCATTAAAATGAGGGTTTCATGCCCATTAAAATCTTTTCCAAACATTTTCAATTGCACTCTTCGCGCTCATAAAATTAATTTTAAAAACTTTTCAGAAGAAATCGAAATAATTTCCTTCTAATTTTCTTTTGGTCCATTGCAAGGCATTCTCCCTTTCGTCATCCCTTCCCCCTTTGGAGAGTGTGTGTGTGTGTGTGTGTGACCATAGACGACCCATACTAATCAGGTCTCAGAGTAAATAGCAGCGCAGGGCGATCTCAATGTAAATTGCGCTTGTCAGAAGCACACCCCTCCCTCACTTTCTCTCCTCCTCCCCAAGCCATCCCAGTCTGTAGGTAGCTAAGAGGGAGGGGAAAAAAAAAGAAAGAAAGAAAAAGAGGAGGGGGAGGGGCTATCCAACCAATGGCGTGCAGGAGGCTTGGCTAACCTTAGCCTCCCATTTTCTCTCCCCCCGATTCAGGGCTCTGACCAGTCAGTCGCCTTTGATTATCAGTTGCCAGCAGCCCTTCTCTTGGCTCCTTGACACGAGCTCCATATAAGGCAGCGATCTCCATAGAAACGTGTCAGTTTCAATAGTAGTGTCAAAGTTCACTATATACAGACATTCGCGCAGATCCCCCTTTCGGAAACATTGCTCTGCGAGTCCTCCCGTTTAAACGCATTCAATTTTTGGGTCTCTCTCTCTGCCTCTCTCCCTCTTTTCTCTCTCTCTCTCTCTCTCTCTCTCTTTCGTCTCTCTCTCCTCTTTTTCTCCCCCCTCTCCCTCCTCTCTTCTTTCTCCCCCTCTCTTCTACCTCTCTTCTCTCTCTCCTCTTTCTCTTTTCTTACATATTCTACTAGTTTCCCCCATTCTTCTTCTTCTTTCTCTCCTTTTTCTCCCTTCTACTCTATTCCTGCAGAAGAGAGAGGGCTAAACTTAAAGAAAAAAAAAGGAGGAGGAGGCGGCACCCCCTTCGTATTCTTCTTATCGTTATTTTATACATATATGATTTTTTTTGGAGGGAGGGTGTTGGTTCCCGGCTGAAGAGCACTTATTTAAAATACTAAAAAAAGAACATTTTTGGGCGATCTCCAGGGTTTTTTTAACTAGCTCTGTGTGTTATAGCAGAAGAAGCAGAAGAAGGAGCAAGAAAGAGGAAAAGAAGAGGATTATTTATTCGACCTACTTTGGATGTCTCTCTCGCTTTTTCTTTTTCCTTTTTTTTTTCTTTTTGGCAATTATTTTCTTCCGATTTTTATTTTTTCTATTTCGCTGTGAATTTGTGGCCGGCGTGAATTATCCTGTATTTTTCTCCCCCTTCCGTCACCTCCCGAAAGAAGAAGGCAGCGAGAGCCCGGCGCCACCCGCACAACAAAAAGAGCAAAGTGTGTGATCTTCCTCGCCGGCTGCCTCCAGCTCTCCATCGCTGTCTTCCTGAATGGCTGGCTGCGTCCGGCCCTGGACCTGGCCCCCAGACACCCGCGCGCCCTGATCGCCGCCGGCAGCCTCGCCCAGCGCCCTGCTCGGCTCACCGCGCTCCCAGCACTCCCGAGCCCGGCAAGGGCTCCCGCCGGGACGGCAGCGGCGGTGCGGACGGCCACGGCCTCCGCTCGCGCTCCGGCAGCGGCCCCGACTCCTCGCCGCAGCGGCTGAGGCGGCAGCTCCAGCGGCGCCTGCAGCCGCGACCTCCTCCTCCGCCGCCGCCGCCGCCGCCACCTCCACCCTCGCCGGCTTCCTCTATGTCGGCTCAGCCCGCGCGTTGCGCGTAGCCCGAGAGGCCGGCGGGCGGGCGGGCGCCGGGCGCGGGTGAGCGAGTGTGTGTGCGAGTGTGTGTGTGCGCGGGGGTGCGGGCGAGGCGGAGGGCGAGTGTGTGCGCGCGCCGTGGCCCATGCCCGCCGCCCCCGGCGCTGCGCCCCGCGCCGCTCCCGGCTGCCGCCTGTGCCATTTCTGATTTTGCAACTTGGGGAAGAAGAAAAAAGCGAGAGAAGGGAGCTTGCTCGCCGGGGGGTGGGGAGGGGGGGAAGGAGAGCGCGGCCCCCCCAGGAACGGAGCGCGGGGGGAGCGGGCGAGGGGAGCAGGGGTGTTGGGGGGGAGCCTGAGAGCCTGGGGGGGCTGCAAAAAGAGAGAAAGAAAACAGCAGGAACCACAACAAAACGCCAGCAGGGCGGGCGGGCGCGCAGCAGCAGCGGGGCGGCCAAGGCAGTAGCTGCGGCGGCAGCGG
>NW_003852412.1:26922754-26974214 GCF_000181295.1 Otolemur garnettii
CCCCCCGCCCCAGCTCGCTGCCGCTGCCTCCCCCTCCTGGCCTGCGCTCCTCTCCCTGGCTCCCCACCCCGCCCGCTGCCTGCTCGGGATTGTATCCCTGGGATCGTGAGCTGTGGCTTTAAAATCCCCTCCTTTCCTCTGTCTTGGATGTGCTCGGTGTGTGTTGTCTCTTTCCCGCGTGTGCTTGAGGATGCTTGGGGCTGTGCTGGCATGAACTTGGGGAGGAGGGCTTATTTCCCCCAGAAAACTCTGTTTCTGTGTTTTTTCATCCCACTTTCCCTCCACCTCATCATACCCTTTATTTAGAATGGGGGAGGGCTGGGGCTGGAGTACCCTGAACCATAGATTCATTGCTGCCATCATCCTTTTGGAAGCTTAGCTTGGAAAAAGAGGAGTGAGATTTATTGCACTTGTAGGTCTAATTAGGGGGGAAGGGGGGCTTCTGGCCCGTTCCCTGGTTCCCTCTCCTCTTCACGGAGCTGGGGCCGCCTCCTCCAGAGCTGTGGCCTTGTTTTCACCCTTCCACTTTGAAAGGAAAGTTTGTGATTGAACCCTGCTTTCATAGTTGTGTCATTTTTTTTTAAAGCATGATACTCGTTTTATTTCTTCATCAAACTCCACCCTCTGCTTAAATACTGCATACAAATTACAATTTACAACAGCATTTACCGATCCTTCTGATTTGGCCATAATGCATAGACTGCAGCTGGCATGAGCTTCCACATCATTTAATCGCTGTGTTGTGTGGGTTTGGTTTTTTTAACACAACTTTTGATGTTGTATTTGGATATGCTTCATGTTCATGTGGCAAGAGATGCAGTACTTTTCTTATAAATATATTTAGCAGTTTACAGTTAAAGTTTATCTCCTGACAATCATTAGAGATGTCTTATAGTCAAATTATCAAACCAGTCAATTTTGCAGACTGCAGATTACTCTTTCTTGTAATTGACTTTAAAATTATATTTTATATGCCACAAGAAAAGAAATTGAATTCCTTCAGATCTCAAGGAGCAGACAAATATGACGACTTCATTTCTAGCTCCAGGGAGATTTTGTAGGCATCTGAAAAAAAAAAAAAAAACTTTGTATTGTGCTCTGACTTAATTGAAAAATAACTGCCAAGTTCAAAACTATAATTAGAAAAAGCATTTTAGCCACTATGTCTCAAGAGCTTAAATTGCACTGGAACCAGCATTAATATTAGAATCAAAGTAAACTTGAGAAAACAGTGGACAACCTGAAATAAGACAGCTACACGGACATGGACATATCTATATTAATTTGCCTGGGGGGGGAGAGTTCAGTAGCCCTAACTTTTCCTAAAGTTGTCTTTGTTTACATGGCAATTTAAAACGCTGGCACTGTTGAAGTAAAACATACACATTTTTAAAAAACTTTGGGTCAGCTTTAAGAACTCAAAGCATGCTTACGTTTTGCATTCAGATGGTTAATGAATCCAGTGTTTTTGCAGTTGAAAGCTCGTGCATTCACTGGGCAAAAGCTGGCTGCAGGTTGCAGTGGCACCACACAGGACAGACATTAATCATATTTCCCACTTTTTTCAATAATGTTTGGCTATTGTAAGTTTAACTTTTTTCCTTGTAAATTTTAAATTTTCTATTGTTTTTATTGGTGAGAACTTTGTATGGGGCGGTGGGGAGGAGGGGAGAAGAGAGGGGTGCAGAATACTTGTTTTCTACTCAAAAGTTGTAAGTGGTTAGTAGGGTATGTTACTTGTGTCTCTTTTAAGGATAATTCTATAGCATTTTAAGAGAATATGGAAACATTTTATGAGCAAAGCGCTGCTTGTTTGCAAATGAAAAGGCCGCTCGGCATTTGCCTAGAACCACAAACAACCTTTCTCTGGTTTCACCTTTTCTTTTTCTTTTTCTTTTTTTTCTTTTTTAACCGTGATTTATTCTTTCTGGAGGGGTGAGTGGGGTTTCATTTATCTGTGTTTTACTTCTTGGTGACCGAGGGGTTGGGTGGCACTTTTTTGGCCTTGCCAGGCCGGGGACCCTGAAGTCAGGCCTAGTTCTGGAGGGACTAAGGTGGCCAGGGGGCTCAGGCGATGGCTGGACACATGAGCTGGGGAGCTGGAGGGCCTTCCTCTATATTTCCGGGTGTGGGCCGTGAGTGAGAGTCAGCCAGAGAAGATGCGCGGGGAGCGTGTGGCTGCGGGGAGTTTCTGCATTGTGTTGGGTGCGCTGCGGCGCAGCGATGTTCGCAAGCCCCCTGGATGCACATTGCCTCTTTTCTCTCTTTCTTTTTGTCAGCGGTTCAGCGAGGAAGAATGCCTCCGACCCAGCCCAATCCAGGCCAGTACGCACTCACCAACGGAGACCCTCTCAATGGCCACTGCTACCTGTCCGGCTACATCTCACTGCTGCTGCGGGCCGAGCCCTACCCCACGTCGCGCTACGGCAGCCAGTGCATGCAGCCCAACAACATCATGGGCATCGAGAACATCTGCGAGCTGGCCGCGCGCCTGCTCTTCAGCGCCGTCGAGTGGGCCCGCAACATCCCCTTCTTCCCGGATCTGCAGATCACCGACCAGGTGTCCCTGCTACGCCTCACCTGGAGCGAGCTGTTCGTGCTCAACGCGGCCCAGTGCTCCATGCCGCTGCACGTGGCGCCGCTGCTGGCCGCCGCCGGCCTGCACGCCTCGCCCATGTCCGCAGACCGCGTGGTGGCCTTCATGGACCACATCCGCATCTTCCAGGAGCAGGTGGAGAAGCTCAAGGCGCTGCACGTCGACTCGGCCGAGTACAGCTGCCTCAAAGCCATCGTGCTGTTTACGTCAGGTGAGGCTGCGGTCGCGGGGAGGGCAGGCCCCGGCGGGGGCGAGGCAGGCCTGGGGCCGCCGGGCCGGCAGCCCGCGTTTCCCGCGCCGCCCGTCGCCGCTCGGGGCGGGCCCTCGCCGGACACTGGGCCCAGCCCGGGCCTGGGCCCCCGCGCGGGGACGCGGCCGGCAGCGCGCTGCCATCTTGGGAGCGCGGCCGTGGGGAGCCCAGGCGGCGCGGTGCGAGCGCGGGCGGCCGGGCCGGGGCCGCGGAGGGTGTGTGTGCGGAGAGCGAGTCGGTGCTGCGATCGGCTGCGCGTGTGTGCGGGGTGCGTACGTGTGAGCCAGAGCTGTGCGTTTCTGGGGGAGGAGAGGGAAGGGAGAGACGTGGGAATGTGGCTTCTCCCCCTGCGTGGCGCGCTCCCTGGGTGAGTTTCCCGACACAGAGACACAGAGAGGTGGAAAGAGAGGAATCCGTGCAAATAAATCATAAATAATCCTGCTTTATTGCTACCTGATTTTCCCTTATCGGAAACCATTCATGTTTGCAGTTGCTGAGGTTATTGGGGGTCGTAAAAAACGGATTCGATCTAAACAAGAAAGATAAAAAACAAAAGCAATACTGTAGAACCCGCAAGTACGGGAGGATTCCCGGCCCTGAGATAAATTTCATAGCTATGCAAAACATCTGAACACTGAAAATGTAACAGAGTGCTTTAAAAAATATCAAATTAAGAGTAGGCAGTGATAACGTGCATGTTAACAATTTCTCTTATGATAGATGGTTCAAATTAACTTCCAGGAAAGTGTATTAACGTTGCCTTTGAAGGGCTCTGGTCTGAGCCTCTGAGAACACTGCCCGCCTTTTATTATTGTAACCTGCAAGAGAGAAACATATAAACACCCGGGACAGCAGGTAATGAGGGGGAATATAAACAAAGCCAGAAAGGACTCTGGCCAGGAACAGAGCTGCTTAGACCCAATCTTGGGTCTTGCCCACTGTAAGTAGGGTTAGCCGCAGTTTTACCACTATTATTGACACTATTGTTTATAATTCCTCCATTTGGAGAACAAATAAACTCTCCTAATAAAGCTATCCTAGAGCTAGACCCTCCAAAGGCCAAATTAAAACCATTCTTGAGCAGAGATAGCAAATTTCCTTACCCAAGGCCTTGTTGAACAGTAAGCAACGGTATAATCTATCAATATTTCTTGGCTTTCATGCGTGAAGAATCGTATTTACATTGTATTAAAATGACTCTTAAATTTGCACAATATTGTAATGTAGCAAATGTAGTATTAATATCGATCTGAACAGCAGATAATTTATTTAGACAAGAGCATCTCATTTGTATGCAGGGTGGCCAGACCCATGGACTTGGACTGCCCCCCTTTTACTTCCAGTGCAAATGCAGGTCTGCTAGTGAGAGAGGGAGTTATTCTTTGCAAGAGGATAAAGTGTAAACCTTAAAACAAATGGAAGATTTATTGAATAGCCTCTGTGATGTTTGAATGCATTTTATCTTAATAAATCTTCTTGATGGAAAAGTGTTTTTCAGAAGTGACAAAGAGGCTGGGAAGCACAACCAGGCCGCTTTAGCTCTGGCAGGCCTGGGGCCTGGCTGGCTCACTACTACCCGGCTCTTTAGCCAAATTCATCAGGAAACAAGCCAGTGTCAGGGGAGCTGGGGTTTTAAAATCTCATCCAGTGAGGTGTCTCGATGCAGAGATGTGAGTTGGAGTTGGACAGAGGTCTTCTCAAAAAAGGTCTCCTTTCCCTTTTCCTTACTCCCCCCAAGGTTCTTTGAACCCCTTTGACTTAGCTAATCTCATGCCCTCTCTCCCAGAGAGAGGTGAGGAAGGCTGTGTATACTGCAGAAACATTGTGGAATTATTCATGCTTTTCTTTTAACTTCTCATCCTAAAACATTCCTGTGAAAAGTATTCCTTTACAAAGTTTTCCAAAGAAGTTTCTTGGACCAAGTAAGTCTTCAAAGTGCAAGGGGTGCCTAGAAGTGAACAAGAAAATTATTTTGTTGGAAAATTGCAAGCAGAATATCTGAAAATGGAAATAGAGCTGTCAGTAGTAATTCAGCCCCCCTCCTCCATACAACACATTTCCACTTTTGACTAAACTTGTTTTGATTACTAGCCAGAAGGGAATTCATGGGAAGCCTTCTCAAAGTCATCCAACTTTTAAGCAAACTTTGAATGATGGAAAAGACAGTTTTAGACATATTGTCCAACGTGGTTTGCTCTGGCTGAGTATTTGAAGCTGGCACGGGGGTCCCCTGTGGTGGTTTTCACATTTGGCCTCCGGATGGTATGTTTAATCCTTAATATTTTGGACAGCATCCAAGGACTAGGTCATGACCTGAACTTACTTCTTAAAAAATTCATTAATTCATATACCTAAATATTCCTTCAAATAAATGAGACCTTCTCTGAAAGGAACCATCTAGTTAACATAAATACAATAAATCCATTTTCGGCACAATAATAACTTTGATTTCTAGTTATGGCAGCTGATTACATCTATATTTCCTGAACACTAAACTCTTCTGAATGCACAACATGAAATACATTCTCTGCACTACAAAGGCTAAGCCAGGAGGGCCTGAGCAGTAATGGTTATTTATTTACATAATTTCTTTTCCATGCACTATAGAAGAAATATTGAGAGTACCCACATTGACACTACAGTATAAAAAGTGAGACATGGATTTTGCACATTCTACCTCATTTTCTTATCTGGGGTATAACTCAAGGAGCATAAATCTATGTTGCATGATACCCCTGGTCACCTAGCTTTGTCACCACAATCTCCCAATCGATCTGAGAGCTCAAACCTTCTGTCCACAGTTGGAAGAATCCTATTGCAAGGGGATGAGTGAATACCCGGAGTGAGAAGCCAGGCCAGAACTCGGTCTCCTGCTGGAGAGGGGCCACAGAACTTGCTGGCTGGTACCTGGCAGGCAGGTCTAGCTACAAGCATCCCGCCTCCAAAAAGGGAAAGAAATGGAAGCAGCCAGCACAGGGCCCACGCAGGCCTTCCCTGGACTTGTCTCTCTTAGAGTGGCCTATTCGGAAGTTAGAAAGTGACCTTGTACTCCAGGAACCCTAATTGTAAATATAAGATAAACATTTTACTGTCCTGAGGGGATGGCATATGGATATATTTCACAAACCTGCTGGGATATCAGTGAGTCATTTTCCTATTGTGTTGTCTAGTGCTGAGAGTGATCCCCATGCCATAATGAACTGGCAATACATGTAAAGCAAGCTAGATGTAAATATGGGTCCCCATCACAGCCATTCAGCAGTGCCAGGATAATAATCAGGGCCAAGGGCAAACTTCAGGGTCTCCTCTGTAAGCAGCAAAGTCCCAAAGAGCTCCTATCCTGGCCCTGCTAGCCATAAACTCTCACTGCCTTCCCAAGCCAGGCCAGTGTGGATGTACCCAACTGGCTGGCTGGAGTAATTAGACATCTGAGAAGAATCGAGTCTGTATCTGAGGTCAAAGGGGACTTGCCTCAGAAGTTCTTGAATTATGGCTAGTTTTATTTGTATTTTTGCTGGAGGCCATAGCCTTGTAGATGAAGGTGATAGAATACTTTGTAAATCTCAGTTCTTGAAATATAAGGACGTAAAGCTCCGAAACTCAGCAGATACAGGTTTTGCTTTGAATCATTTGTTGTGTCTTCTTGAGGTCACACTTGCCCATTCATAATTATACAGTGTCCTTTCAGGGGCATTGCCATGCAGGAATTTCTTCCCAGATCTATATATTAGCAAACTCTGCCTTTGATGTCTGGCCAACCTCCTCACTGGCTAAGGGCTCTTCTGTGATCTTCCTGTTTTTTAAATATTTATTATTAATATAAGAAACAACATGGGTATTTGAACTAGGAAAGGAAGCCTTTACTCCACTCCTCTGATTCCACCTTCCCCTCTGTTTGCTTGCCTCTAGTTAGTTGATATAGTATAATCTGCTGTCCTGAAATATTTTTAGAGTAACAATAAGGGTCATGGTCCAACACTGAAATGAGCACACAGATTTTGAAACGCTGTCATTGTGGCGATGCCTTTTTTTTCCATGCTCCTGCCATAGAAAGCCTATCTCCCCCAAGTTGCCCCTTGCGTCCCTGTCACTCCAGTTCTGAGGCAGCAGCAGCTTTGTGCCTGATCACTAAAGATGTCTCCTTTGCACAGCCTAGAGTAACTGAGTCATATTCCTCCTGATTATTTCACAGCTTACAGATATGTGACCAATTTTCAATTACTTGATCTAAGGCACAGATAGAAGTGTACACCCGCATGGAGAATTTGCTGCAGAGTCCTTGCTTGCATAAATAGTGAATCTCAAACCCTACATTGCTCAAGCAGGGGCTTGGTCTGATCCCAGGCAGCTCGTGACCCCTTCCCCTCCCATGTGTTTGTTCACTACCCAACCTAGGTTCTCCTTGAGGTTTCTCTAGGGTCGTTTGGGTTTATCAGGGGACTGTAAGAATCTTTTAAGATCTGCCTCCAGGTTGCATATTTCTTCAGGGGTCCTGAATAACCCAAAATCAGGGGCAAGAGGGGCAAAAGTACTCGGTTTAATGAGCACAACAAAAAGATGCTCCCCTGCAGGCCAAGGGCAGGTTGTTACACACCGAATACATGGTTCCAGCACTGTACATTATTTAACCCAAAGGTGAAAGGGGAAAAACAAAAGGAACAGAGAGCTCACTGCTTCTGCTGTGTGTGCTCCTGTCTCCAGCTCCCTTAGGCTTGGTGGGGGGTTGATTTATTTATATTTTTTATATTGGTGGCTTGGGGGAAGGGAATGATAAAGAAGGAAATTGGGAGGTATGGAGGAGCGGATTTCTTTTCTTTTCTTCTTCTTCTTTTTTTTTTTCTATGTCTTATTCCTTTTCTCCTTTTAAAAAAAAAATGGCTGGTTTGGGCCTTTGCTGCTCACTGGCCTAACGTGTGCCCCCTTTCCCTGTCTCTCCCTCCTGTGGCTGCTGGGCAGATGCCTGTGGCCTGTCGGATGCCGCCCACATCGAGAGCCTGCAGGAGAAGTCGCAGTGCGCGCTGGAGGAGTATGTGAGGAGCCAGTACCCCAACCAGCCCAGCCGCTTTGGCAAACTGCTGCTGCGACTGCCCTCGCTGCGCACCGTGTCCTCCTCCGTCATCGAGCAGCTCTTCTTCGTCCGTTTGGTAGGTAAAACCCCCATTGAAACTCTCATCCGCGATATGTTGCTGTCTGGGAGCAGCTTCAACTGGCCTTACATGTCCATCCAGTGCTCCTAGACGTGGGGCACTTCCCAGCTGCCCCTACCCCCTAGAGACTCAGAGGACCCGCCAGGCCAAGGACTCCAAAGGCACTGAGACACCAGGGGTGCGGCAGGCCAGGAGGGGGGAGGCCGGGACAAGAGCAGCCCACCTGCAGAAATGCAGTCTAAGCTGCATAGCATGGGCAAGAGAGACTCTTAGGATCAGATCTGTGAGCTCTGGAAAGGAAAAAAAGGACTTTGCGTATGGTGAGAAAAAGAAAAAAAAGTGTTTTTGGAAGAGAGGACCCTGAGAATTTTAATAAAACAGAAGGAGACTAATGGACCTTCCGGGATTGATTGTGGACAGATGTGGATATATTCTGTACAGAAAACAACACATATGGAAGTGGACTGAATCCTATGTAGAAACACACACACACACTGAACATTGTTATTCATTTTGTAAAATACTAGTCTTTATTTTCATTTTTTGTAAAATTTAAACATCGTATGCGCATAAAGAAAAAGAAAACAAGAATTAGGGGAAAATAACATTTTCCAGATAATTATAAAAATTGTCCTGTGTCTATGTATCTATATCTGTTTTGTATTTTTTTCTGGTTCCAAACCAGATTTTCTGTCATTCTATACTAATAATTTTTGATATAACCCTTTGCTTCTTATAATGAGTGCGATATATGTTGTCAAGGCTGTTCTTCAAGAATTAAAATTGAAGTGAAAATTTAAACAAAAATAAAAGAATTTAGCAAAATTTGTGTCTGGTTGCTTGATAGATGTCATCAGTGCAAGAGAGCCTTTGATTAATTTCCACCTCAATTATTAGTAGAATAGGGGATTGGGGGTGGGTGGACTTATAAGGCCCATGACTAAATTGGCTAGATTCATTTTCTAAAACGAAGCTGCTTCCTTGGTTTTGTAAATGTGAAGGGCCAGGCTCTGCAGGGTAGGTCTCTGGAGGGCTGGCTGCCTTGATCTTGAGCCCTAGAGACTTAGGGGACTTCAGGGCAGGGACTGTGGCAGGCTGGGTAGTGTGCAGAGCTGAGGTTCCATAGGGGTGGGGGGCGGAAGCCTGCTTCAGTGACTGGAGGTACCCCAGGGGCCTGGTACTAGGTGGGAATTTGCTGAGCAGCAGAGGATTCAGAGACATAGGGAGGAGCCGGATGCAGGGTTAGCAAGAGAGGACAGCTCAGACACCTCTGAGCCCTGCATGGGTAGAGCTGTCTCCCAGCTCTGAGAGACAGTTGGGGCTTCAGCTCTGCAAGTCCCTGGCTTTGCTCCCCCTTATGGTCTGCTGAAGAGCTGGCTGTGGTTTGCCCTTCCCTCCAAACCCTGGGACAGTTGTTCCCACCAGGGTCCTGAGCTCTGGTGGGCAGAGGGAAGGCCCCTCATATGGCACTTAGGGGTGAGGACTCGGACCCTGGGAGTCAGAGTGCTGGGTTGGAGCAAGTTCTTTCCAGTAGCAGCATTTGGGCCCTAGTGGCCCTTTGAGGACAGAAGCCTCCCCCTGAGGCCTGTCCTTGGGCGTGCTTTGAGGGGCAACTCTCTCTAACAGCTTTCAGAGCATGAATGTTTTATAGGATCAGAGCTATGCTGGGAGAACACACACTGCCAAGGGAGCTCTTTCTTAACGTATTAATAAAGCCAGATCTTTTAAAATAACACCTCTCACCCCTCCCCCTTCCCTCAGCCCCAAACAGCCCTGATGAGGCAAGAGCTTCACTTTCAGAACTCACTGGCAATGTTTTGCTTTCAATGTGCTATCTAGGAGTCTCCAGCCCCCACCCCTCCCCAAATGTGTTAACAAGCTTCTACTCTCCAACCTGCTTGAGGATTTTAATATTCTGGGTGGAGCGCAGCATGGGCAGTGCCATGCTCTCTCTGGGGAGCCACGACAGGTCCACAGTCTGCAGCCGGCCGGCCGCAAGGAGATGGGCCTGAGCTGGGGCTGCTAGGCTGTGGGGTACAGAGCCACTTGGTTCCCTGGTTCCACCCGCTCCAGGCAGCATCCTCTGCACCATGCCCAGGGACATCTTTGGGACTGGGTTGCGTTCCTTGGGGGTTGGACACCTAGGCTGGAGGTGGTGGAGAGAGCTCACGTTTAACCCCTGGCTGCTTCCCAGGACATATCCTAGAGCCTTCTGGCTGTCCAATGGGGTGGGGCGGGCTGTAGCTAGGGCTCAGAGGGGGAGGGGAGGCATGTGCCTCCCAGAGCTCAGTGATCTTCCTGCCTTTCTTGAAATGAGATGTAAATATATTCATTACAGTGTGATCCCTCTGATGAAAACAGATAAACATTTTCATAGGTTGGAAATGTATTTTTCAATTAATTTCAATATGGAGGCCTAAGCACAGTCGACTAGTGTGGAGACTGGTCTGAAGTGCTTCCTCCGATGTCCAGAGGGGACAGTGGTAACTTAGCTTTTGCTGAATGGGGCTCAAAGCACTGCCCCTAGTCTGAGGAATCCCAGTGACCTGAGATTGGGCCTATGCCTAGGGGCAACCTGAGAAGCCCAGGGAGAAGCCCAGGCCTTCCTAGCCTCCCAGGTTCCCTCCTTAGCTAGTATATGAATAGGAGGCTCTGAGGCTGAGTGGAAGGGAGGAGCAAGGGGAGATGCGGTCCCTGTCTGGGAGAACCAAGAGCAGTGGATTTTTCTTAGGTGGCTGGCACCTGCATTACACACAGAAAGACAGTCTTTCTGTGACCTGAGGTCTCTGTGTGTGTCTCATCCAGAGAGATAAAAAGCCTCGCAGGAACTCAGAGGTCATGCAGGCTCCTTTGCTGGGCTGGACAGGCTGCAAGAGCCGGCAGAGCCAGACAGAACTCGAGAAGGGAAAGTTTAGGAGTTGAGGCCATAGCATCTAAGCCACAAGTTAAGCCTTCTGATAGTTGGAAGTTACCACTTGGGTCTGGTGATCTGAGGGCTTCTGCTGGCTGGGCTGACCTGTGCTGGCATCCCAGGGCAGGTACAGGGTGGAGGGGCCTGGGTCTCCTCATAACACAGAGGGGCAGGCTGCAGTAGTGGCCAAACTGCCTGGGCTCAGCGTCCAGTTTCTCCCAGTCCCCAGTTGTTGATGTGCCCAGAACCTGGGCAGGAGGTGAGATGTAGCAGGTTGGAAGCCTTTTCTGCCTGGGTGGCCTCCAGGACATCCCTGAGCCGCCAGCCCACCTTCATGCTAGGCACCAGGGGGAGCCATGGCACCGGTGTGAGGTCACAGCAGGTGTAGGCCTCTAGACATCACCGTGGGTGGTGGGTGCCGCCACCACTCTGTCTGCCCCAGCGGTCACAGCCCTAAATAATCAGGAGAGCAGGCCTAGGGTAACCCAGCAGGGTAGTTCCGACTGGTTCCCCAGGGGCAGAGGAAATACAACTTAGCAGCTGGCTAGCTGCGGATGTGAGGAGACTTACCTCTCCACATTACTTGTGACCTAGGAAAGTCAAGCGTTTGCCCTAACCCAAACACTTGCTGGACAACTGAAGACTTTAGGGACTTTGAAGCCTGTTTAAACTACCTTAGCCACAGCTTTGTGGAAAACATCAGAAATGCTATCTGGGGAAGTGCTCTTTTCTGGGAATCCCTAGGGAACAAGGTTGAGCCTTATACACTGCCAAGGTACAAGGCCTGGCAGTAGCCAGGAAAGATCCGACCTTAGCCCCCACACGGAACTTCCAACCTGGGGCCAGGCCTGGTGGAAGCCTACCAGCCTATGGGTGGGAGTCCAGGCCCTTCCTGTCCCCTGGCATAACCTCAGGCTTTGGGAACTCCTCCCCTCGGGTTGCTCCAAGCTCTCAGCTTTTGGCAGCTGCAAAGACAGGTCCGTTCCCTGAGTTGCCACTGCCCAGCTTTGCGCCAGGGTCGCAGGGATCTGCTGTCCTCTCCATCTGAGATCACCTGAGTTTGTCTGCTTGAGGCGTGTGGTAAAAAACGTTTATTTTAAAAAATCGTATTTTTCCTCTCCCTCCACTCACTCGTAGGCACTCCTTATTAACTCCTACAGCAGCAGAATCTCTTCCTGCAAGCTCCGCAATTCCTCCGAGCAAATCACCTGAATATCTCTGCAAATCACAGCGTATGAGGAGTGTGGGGAGGAGTGAAGGGGGCACAAGTGGGAACTAATAAAACTCTCTAGTTAAAGGGGCTGCTCAGGGTCCGTGGCGTCACTGGGCCTTTTTCTTGGGAAACCAAAGAGTTGTATCCCTAAATGAGTTAAAGACCCATTTACCTCTGTCGTGTTCTATTCATCAAGCCACAAGTTGAGAGTTCCTAACATGAAACTATTTGTTTGCTTACACAACCAGCTGGGCGCAATTTCACGTCTGAGATATCTATCTGAAAGCGCCTCTCATTTATTATCTCTCCTTGTCAGCGAATCCATTTTCCCTTTCCCTCTCCCCACTTTGGAGTTTATTTATTTATTTATGGTGGGACTTCTTTGCCTGGGAGGACCTGGGACTGGAATGCTCCCCAGGGAGCGGCTGCTCACTGCTGGAGGGTCCACAACGCCCAGGTCGCCAGGACCAAGCAGCAACAGAGGCACCAACGGTCACCGGTCACCGCTGACCCCGGCTGGTGGGCGAGCCGGGTACAGCGTGGGTGGCGGGTGGGCCTGGCCGGCCCCTGCGGAGCTGCCTTTCTCCCCGGATGCCCTCCCTGCTAGCTCTCCCTCTGTAAGCCTCAACCACCTGTGCAAGGGGGGGGTGGTGGGCAAGAGGAGAATCCAGGAGCCTTTCCCGGAGATGGGGGCCTGAGGGGGCCGATTCGGATTTGAGAGATGATTTCACAAAGCCTCACCTAGTCTCATGGGGCCAATTTCTTCTCTGGGTCGAAGTGCAGAGTGAGTAACCAAGATGTAAATAGTTGCGTGACGGGTTGGGGGAGGGGGCAGCGCATTTATTGTGTGTGCGGAGGGGAGAAAGCTGCACGTGGTTTCAATTTTGAAGCACAAAGAAATAACATGCAATGCAGAAAATAGGTTTATGAATGTAATTGAGAGGAAAGAAAACAATTAACACGGTGCAAGGTTGCACACTCTATCCTCCTCCCCACGCCGCAACCCCCCCTTCCCTTCTACCCCAATTTTGAGAAATCCGGATCATGTGAATAGAGTGGGTCTAGGCAGTTGGATCTGCTGACAAGAGAACCCCTGATGGGGATCTCAGTGATGGTGGATAATGGTGTCTAGCCATCTCCCAGTCTGGGAAGACCTCTTCTAATCAACCTGAAAGCAATGTATCAAATCCCCAAGTCCAGAGTATAAAATACCCCCAGTTATAAAGAAGGAAGGGAGAAGGGGTGTCTGGAGGGGAGAAAAAGAAAAAGAAAGAGAGAGATAGCCAGGGATTTCTCTAAGAAAGACCAAGCTGGTCTCTGCAAGCTATCCTATTGTGTTGATTTAGGAAGACATTTGCTGTATATAACGTTTAAGGCTGATAATATCATTGCGCAGCCAGATAAATAAAGCGTTGGCCCAACCGTGGGGTCAGCGATCGATCTCCAGGCTCAGAGGAAAAAGGGAGAGACAGGGTCGTGCACGAGGTCTGTCTGTGTGCTTGTCAGTCGGCATGCAGGAGCGAGTGTGTGTGTTCGTCAGGGTGTGCGAGAGAGAACCAAGTCTTCAGCTGGCCAAGAGGCTCATTAGCATTCCTGACCCATGGACCTGCGCTGACAACTAACAGAGATGTCCCGCTCACCACCAGGCCTCCTCTTCTTTTGTCTTCAGATCTGGAGGAGAAAAAGATTTCTCGGTGAAAGCTGGAGCCTGAATCTCCATGTGGTGGTGGGAGATTCAGTGTATAAAAAAGACATACCAGGGTCTTGCCTGATCTTTTACTCTGCTTTTAAAAACTTTCCTCCTAAAGAGGGAACTTTTTTTTGCTTTTCTTTCTTTCAAAGTGTAATATGTTTGTTGAAATCCCATGCTTAAATGAGAGAGAAAAATCCTCTGAAAATATTTTGCCATTTCTCCTTGTTGACATTGAAGAGAGGTGGATGTTTATATGCTTGGCTTTGTATGTTTATATACACACGTAAAGCTGGACTTTTAGTTAAAGATTTCTAGAACATAGCAACCAGGGGTTGTTCAAGCATTTTTCCCTCTTCTTTCTTTCTTTTGGCTTTGTTTTGTTATGAGATAAAATTCATTTTATTTTCCGTGACAAACATCCTGCTTATTACTTTATCACTCTCCTTTGTTTTTTAAATAAAGTGTATCATTCAAAATTACATAGGATCTAATTTTGTATTAACTATCAGAGAAAATGCAATATTAGAGGCCTCTATTATCATAAGAAACATTTTAAAATTCTGTTCAACCATTGAGTTGCAAAGACTTCACACCTACTTAGGGGAGAGTGTCTTTTAATCACATCTCACAGGGATAAGTATGTATCCACTTTGCTCTGCTAGACCCTGTTCCTTGAACTCCATCAAACTAGGCAGATAGTTTTACATTGGAGTGTACAAATTATCCCACGTTGACAGATGTTTGTCACTTAGTAACTTCTTTCCAGGTTTTCCCCCTCCCCTATGCTTTCTTTCCAGCTTGCTTTGTTGTTTTAAAATATGCATGTCTCTCACTGGAATGCCAGTCACGAGTGCAAACTTTGTGTCCAATCTCCCACATGAAATGATCCTTTTAGAAGGAACTCGATATGTCTCAATCTGCACTTCACTCACAGCCTCTGGGTACAGGCCACTCAGTCACTGGTCTGGCTCCAAAATAACTCGGCAGAAAGGAGTTTCCAACTAAAAATCCCCTTGAATGTCTCCCAGGGAAGAAATATAGCTCCTATAATTAAAGGAGGCAACGGCCAGAGGGGGAAGGCAGCCGGCAGCCAAAAGAAAAGTAAGAGTTTTATTTATTTGCTGATTGAACTTGGGTTGTCATAACCAGCAGGTTTATACACACTGGAAGTGCTGGAGGTTTGTACTGTATGTGCATAGGAGGGAGAGGTGGGGAGAAAAGGAAGGGGAAGGAGAGGATGACATGGAGCAGGAAGAATGAAAGAGACCAGGCCAAATTTGGAAGAGAGAAAATGATCTCTGTGAGACAAAGTAGTGAAATTTCCTATCACTGAATTTGACTAAAAAAACTTATAGCTGAAGCTTATGGGGATGGGGAGTGTTCAGAGGGGATGAGGATAATATGGTAAACTCTTAAATGTGGTATATTATCAGCAAAAGATTCTGTTTGCCCCAGAAAAGTAACATGACAGCAGGATATTTATTAGCTGTGCTGTGTGTGGCGGTTTGGTATGTGGGGGGTGACATTATGGAGGAAGGGTTTAGAGAAGGGAAGAAGTTCCAGGATTCAAAGCAGAAGTGTCACAGGACCAAGTTACCTAGGAGGTGTGGATGTGAAATCTTCTCTAGAAGACATCATCTTTGCACCTTATTTTAATTAGTTTTATCTATTTGAGCTGAATCTGGCCTTGGAGCCACATATAGGATGATTCCTCACAGGATGAAGAACATCTCTGAACTTCTTGGACTACACCCCCCCCCCCGGGGGGTGGTGGAGACTATAAGCTTCAAAACAGAAGGGGTGCTCAGGCCGGGCAGCTCATTTCTACTAAACAGGCAAAACTTTAGCAATGATAAAAAACAGATGAATTTTTTCCTCCCTCTCTGAAACAGTTACTCTCTTTTACTGATGTGAGTGACGTCAGCAATGCTTGCCCTATCCCCTTGGAGAGAAGGGAGAGAGGAGGAGGGGATGGAAGGAGGGAGCTGGGAGAAAGAGCCGGAGAAAAAGAGAAAGAGGAGCTGAGGAAGGGGGTGGGGGGAATGAGAATAAATACCCTACACTTCTTTGGCCCAAAATCCACACAGAGTGGGCAAAACAATGCTTTAGAAGCCGGTGATTGATAGGACACCTCTCCTTCCTCTCACCCGATCTACATATTCTAACATATGGAAAGCTTACAGGCCCTGTGCACTTATAGAAGCCGATAATGCATTAGCTCTCAGCAATATTTACAGCACCACTCTTAATACACACCAGATGGTTCGCGACTGTGCCGCCTCAGCCAGCTCACTCCTCGATTTTATTCGGCGGCACTTTGTTGCAATTACGCTCCATGCTGAGACCAATTTTATTGGTGACCTATTTTTCATATTTGCAGCATTTTATGTTAAAAAACCTCCTCTCTGGCCTTTTTGTAAAGGGCAGCGCTCAGGAAGAGAGAGCTTAGGAGGCCAGCGGTGCTGTGGGGCTGTCTAGGTGGGTATTAATATTTATCATGATGTTACATACCTCGGGTTTAAGTGAGTAAACCGGATAGACATAAGTACTCCGGTCATTATGTTTGTTCATTCACCCCCTGTTTGTCAGACCCCCACGGACTGTCTACACGGCGCGCTCGCCTCAGTCAATACAGCGGACCATAAATATTGTATTCCATTAATTATCACGCCACTGGCTTATCCTGGGCGCCGGCGTCCTCGAGCGACGCAGGGCAAATGAGGACGCTTCCCGAGCATATTTCTAGGCTGGGAACCCCGCTGAAATTTCCGCGGTGCCTGGGAATTCCTGGAGCCTGAGCGCCTGCTCAGCCGGGCTGGGCCTGGGGCCGGCTGCAGGGAGGGGCGGCGCGAGCAGGCCGCCGCAGCCAGGAGCGCGGTACCTGTTATCTGGCTACGCAGAAGGCCACAGGGAGAATCCCATTTGGCACGCGGGCAAAAGCTTTCAACTTTATCTCCCGCCATGTAAATATCCCCGAGTGCCCGACTGAGGGACTTTGTTTTGCACCAAACAATATAAATATCCTATTTGCTACTACTGCAGGTGTGCTCTTCCCACCCAAACTCTTTTTTTCCCCTCAATTATAAGTAACTCTTTATACTACCCTCCCCTGGCTAAAAAAAAAAATCACAGATGTTTACTTTATTGATATAACCTATGCCACGGTTAGGCTGAGAATAATATGCCTCAACTAACAGTCATTTAGCAAATAATGGAGGCGTTCTGGATGCTTTCCAGCGTTACACATGTACTTGGTCATAAAATGATACGTGAAAAAATTAACATCTGCTTTCCTAAAATAAAGTGTGCCAAGTAGCTTTTTATGAATGCTTTCCTCATTTTAAAAAGAAATATGGAGAGATAAACTGGCACCCAGATGTATAGCATACTTATAATGGTCTTAGGATTTAAAGGTAGCTATTCATTGCACAAGTCATTTTAAAACTGACATTTTAAAAGCTACTTAACCCTGGACTTCTTCGAATCCTGAAGAGTCTTCCAAATTTTATTATTTAAAGAAGAATTTACTGTAATTTAATTGCATATCAAGGCAGAACTATGTGCAAGTCGGTGGCACTGCAGCCTCAGCTCAACAGAAATTCCAACTCGCCTTTTATTTACCTAATTTCTCAGCAAGGTTCCCAGGCCCTTAAGAAGGCAGAGCTGGAAAGTTTAGTTGGGCTCTTTTTTGTTGTTGTTTAATTCCACTATTAGGAAATGAGGCCTACCTTTGAATTATTTCATTAGGATTTGGCCTTTTGGGGGAAGGGGTGGGAACCATAATCATTAGTGGCTTTTTATTATTTCTACAATAAATGGCTAGATTCTTTGTTGAATAAGCTGCTTGAATGTTTTGCAGATGTTCCACTTAGACCAAATCTGACCCCCTATTTCCTCCCAAATAAGTCGCTTAAACTCTCCCACCAGCCCTTTTACTGGAGAGCATCTTCCCCCACCCTCGGAAGTTTGTAAGCTTAGGACATGTTCCTATGAAATTTCCACCTAACTGCACATGCACACACACCACACACACACACATTTACACACACACTCCCACCCACTGAGCCTCTGAGCGTGGCAGAGGATAAGAGCTGAGAAAAAAGACGAGGAACTGGTGAGGCGGAATGAAGAGGAGGAAGTGGGCCCAGTGGTCACTCCCGGTGCGGGGCGCGCCCTCCCGGGCCCCGCACCTCCACCGCTCGGCGACTCGGTCCGAAGCCCTGGATGGTGGCCCAGCCCTGGGGCCCAGCAAGGACTGGGAATCTGGATGGACCCAGGGCTTGAGGCCTCCGCCCAGGCTGTCTCAGGGCTATACCGCGGGGAGGCAGAGCCCGGGCAGCCCCCACCCCACGGCTCCGCCCAGCCTCCGCGGCCGCGCGTGGGGACCCCGCGGCTTAACAAAGGGCTCCGCGGGGGCGCGGGGCGCGGCCACGTGACGGGCCCGAGCGCCGCGTCCCGGCCCCGCCGTGGGAAGGGCCGGCCCGGCCGGGTCCGCGGGGCTTCTGCACATGAAAGGGCCGCGGGGCGCAGGCGGGAGCGCGGGGTGGCTGCGCGGCGGAGCCGCACCTCTCGGCTCCCGGGCCCGACTTGAAAAGCTCTCGGAGGAAACTGTGTGTGCGGGGAGGGCCGCGGGGTGGGCCGCCGGGCCGCGGGGCCGAGGGGGGCCGGCTGGGGGTGGATGGGGAGGAGGCTGAAGAAACGGCGCCTTCCTGAGTGACAGGACCCCTGTGCAAAGGGCAAACAGGAAAAAAGCTCCTAATATGAATAGAAGAATTTCCAGTGTTTCACAGGACTCCCCTCCCCCTCGCCAAGAAGGAAATCCCCCCTTTCCCCTCTTTTTTCTTTTTCTTATTTTCTGTTCTCTCTCTCTCTCTCTCTCTCTCTCTTCTTTGATTGGAATTGCATGAGCAAACGTCTTTGGATGTGCTTTCAGGAGAAAGAACGATCCATTCACATCAAAATTTCTTCCTGGGTTGGCAAAAATGACTGAACCATGTTGACATGTTGTTGAGGACTCAGTGGCCAGGGCCAGGGAGGCCACAGAGGAGTCAGCCTCAGACAGGGGTCTGGGACGGTGCAGTGTCTGCAGAGGAAAGAAAGGAAATACCTCACGAAGTTCTCCCTCGTCCAATAACAGAACCTGTCACATCTTTACTTCTTGCTAGAAAAGAGATAGCGTCCTCATCTCATTCTGAACAGCTCCAAAGTGACTATTAAACGCCCCTCTGAGAAGCCAGGATGGGAGAGGAAAGCTCATCACACATACAGAGATTTTTTAAAAGTCTGCCATCATATTATTTAATCTCAGAAACACTTTTATTATCTCCATTCTCAACCTGAGGTTTTTTTTTTAATAATTGAAGGACCACAACTTATGGAGAAACCCTTCTTTTAGAAAAGATTGAACCCCACAGTGCCAGTTGTTTGTTGTTGTTGCTGTCGTGATTATGATGGTTATTATGTCCTCTCCTCCTTTCTGCACTTGATCTGAAGAAGAGAACTTTTTTTAGGAGTGTGAAATGAAGGACACAAAGACAGTATATCAATGAAAAGAAGAAAGTGGCCCTTTTAATGAGAACTAAAGAAAACCCAAATGTAGATGAAGTGTACCGTAAAAGCTGCTTCAAAGTCCATCTTAATTCCCTTGGGCTCAGTCACCAGGAACATGTGATAATTGGGAGTTCTGCACCAAGGTGAGGCCGCCACGGAGTGGGGGGTCACACAGATGGGGCTCTCTCCCTATACTTCCAAATACATTTCAAGCCAGAACTTAGGGACATGCATAGTACAGGGACCCAGTTTCATCTGTTCCACCTTCAAATGCTACCTGTTCATTAACGTAATTTTTTTCTTCCCGAGTAAACTGCTCACTAAGGAGTCTCATCCTCTGTCCCAGCCCTTCCCACCCCCAGCAGGCTGGTATATGCTGGGCCATATTCTAAGGTTTTGACTCTTATTTTGTGATCAACTCTGTTTAATTTTCTATTTCTTTTTGGACCTCAGCCTCTCTGGATCACAAAAGTCCCCACAAGTAACATAGCAATAAATCTGAACAAAAATAAGACAGATTTCCTCATCGATGTGTAATAAAGTTAAAGGACATTGTTTTGTCAGACAAGCACTAAGTAGAAAATAAATCTCAGAGTCTGGGGAAACAAAACGGAGCGCTGCTGGCATGTGTGTAAATTTACTTTTAAAAGCAATAAATCAATGTTAAATTAAACAGCTGGGTACCCTGTCTAGAAGAAGGTTCCGTATTTAAGAAGACCTTGATGGGAGAAATGTGCTATTTAACAAGACACACACACACACACACACACACACACGTTAAATTTTTATTGCGATCCGGAGGCAAGACTCGCCTGGGAACTTTTCCTCTGAACTTCAGAGAGGGAAAGGGAAAGAAGCAACGTGAATTGTATATACTGTCCACGCTCAGATCTTTACACATGTTTTCAGGCATAAAGAGACAAGGAGGTTTTGTAGAAATGTTTTAGATCTGTCCTAAATTGTTGATTGAGCTCTGAAGTCCTCTCTTTACGGCTTAGGTTTGTTGGGTGGATTGTGATTTCTCTCAGGTTTTTCTTTTTTCTGTAAATATTATAACCTGTGGAGATATTTTAATGAGCACTTTGAGCATACTCTTATCTAATGCTTTCTTTAGTCTTGACGTGGTTTTTTTGCACTGTAAATAACAGTAGAAAATAAAGAGAACTGTTATTTCATATCTATCATGCCTATTTTTATTGAAAAGCTATTCTGCGATTGGAATAGCTTTTAAAACTCAACCAGAATATTTCAATATTTCATTCTAACTCTTTGGTTTTGTTTTTTACAAAATTTCACTTCACTGGGAAAAAAATGTATGGTAGTATGGGAGCTGGGGCCAGAACAATAGAAAACCCAAGCCCTGGCTCTGTATTCTGAGAACAATGTAAATCAATGAGCTATTACAGAGGCAATATTCAATAGCAAGAAATTAGAAGTAGCTTATGACTAGCATGTATGTACGCTGTTTTTTTTTTCCAGTTTTAAAATGAAACTCCAGGAAGACTCAACAGTTCTTTAGAAAGTAGACACATTATTGAGATGAACTCTCTCAGTCTTTTGAATTCAAATCGACTGCTTTAAAAAATATATATAGAGAGGGCTGTATCCATACAGAAACCAGCAGGATATTCTTTACTTTTCTTCACATCAAAATCCCAGAAGCTTTATTTTGTAGTTACATTGTTAGCCCAGTTCAAGAGAATATAATTACATAACACCATTCAAACTTAATGAAATGGGGGGGGGTAAAGAATTGGTTCCCCCTCCCCAGCTTCACAGTAACAGGGTGTTTGTCAGCTTCTTCCCTGCCTTTGACTTTTCTTCAGCCAAAGGAAATATCAAACACCCAGTTACCTGGAGAAGAAGAAAGTTATACCATTTATATTAAGAAGGCAGCATTCAGTGTCCATGACCATTCCCGGCTTGTTAAGGAAATCTGTGTCTTAAGCTACTCAGAGGTAGCTCAGATGGCCTGTCAGAGGCGTCTGAGCAGCTTTGTAAACTCGGAATGACTTCTCAGATCCTGCTAGATTTCCCAGTGATGCGCGCTCCTCTGCGCTGAAGTCCTGGGAGTCATTTCAGCCCCAGGTGAGCCTTTCAGGCACTGCTCTCTGTCCCCACGTGGAAAGGAAGGTGCAGAACTAGTTAAGATGCTGGGCCGGTTTGGGGGAGGAGGTAGAGGAGACTAAGAACGGCCTGTTCTAATTAAAGACAATAAGCAACCCTGTGGGGGCTGTTCTTTAGCCTTAGCTGGAGGCAGAGACAGTCCTTCTCTCCTCAGTTGTTCAGTCTGAGCTGGCCAGTGAGGCGAAGAGCAGAAACTTGCAGGTAGCGATGGGCTCAGGTAGGACCGGGCTGATGGTTAAACCACAGCAAGTTGCATCCTAAGTTCTCCTTCACCTCCCCTCGCCTGGTCACCAGAGCTCTGTGCTACACTCTGCGCACTCTGATTCTAACTTTGCTTGCTAGATGGCGCTCGGTGTCTCAGGACCTACTGTTTCAGAATTAAAGCAGCTTTTTAGCACCGTTGTTCTCAACTATTTGGGAGCGTTTGATTAGCACAGGGCTGGTAATGTTATTTTTGCCCTTGTTTTTGTCACCTTTGTTCTCCTTTGGGTTAAGGTATTGTCTGTGTGGGATCTGCCCATCTTAATCTATATAATAATAAAATTTAGGGAAACTCTGCACCTGAATTTAGGGCACATTCTTGGATCAATTACCTATTCTGATGAATTCAAAAAGCACCTCAGTAACTTTTTCTTCAGTAATCTGATTGAGGTTTTGAAGAAGAAGGTCCAGGTGGTTATTTAAGATCCTTGAGATGTACTCCTTCCTCTCATTCCCATTCCAGGATAAATTAAGCTGATTTTAAGGAACTTATTACTTTCACTTGTCATTATGGGCTATCATTAATTGATTTAAAAGTATTTCGATGTATTTTCAGTATTTATATATCTGCAGTATATATCTATCTACAAAGAGATATCTTTTAATATTGTTAATATCAGTCACTATAAAACTTGCTTCCTAAGAAGGATGATTTGTAGATACTAATGTCTATTTATTCTAGTCACTAAGTGATTCTTCTCAGACAGTCAAAACGCTTGTGGGGAGGGGGCTCCTTTGTGTTGAAACACAAAGACAGGAAATCAGTGGTTGTAAATTTCTGATGGAAAAAAATAAGATGAGCCAGAAAGACCTGTATGTTGTTCTGTCAAAGGAAGATGTCATTTTCACAGCACCCACTGCTCTTGGACCATTATCTGTTCTTTAAAGAAAGGTTTGCAGGTGAGGGAGGCAATGGTTGCAAATTAAAGAACAGTATCTCTTTACAGACATTTTACCAACTGCTTCAACAAAGCAGAGTTTAACTTGTTACTTGCTTTTAGGACTTAGGGAACTAATTTCTATAGAAATGTTCCACTCTTGGGAAAATTAATAATACTCAGAGCTGAGTGGTTTGGAAACCTTTTGTCAAACCTTGGCTGCTTTAGTGAAGGACCCGGCAAAGTCTCCCTGTAGGTGTTAGGCTGAAGCTAGCAGGCGCTGAAAACCTAAAGGAGAAAATTTACAACTTGATCAGCCCTAGCCACACACCAAAAACCTGCTACTGGTGCAAACATATGTTTCAGATTAAGTTAAGCAAATGGCTCTCATTTTTTCAGGGTTGAAAGTTGATCATGAAATTTCGAATTTGAGTGCATTGTATTTCCAAAATGGATCACCATATCCTCAAATGCTTACAAATTCCCCTCAACCATTAACTCAAGAGATTTCATATATTTTATTACCTTCTTGAGATCCTCATTTAGAATCTCCTGCAAATGGACTCTACTCAGGTATTAATATTCCAGGGACACATGTAGTTTTCAAAGTTGGCTAAGTTGAGATCTGGGTGTATTCTTCCCTCTAATGTTAAACTGCTAAATAGCTAAAGTGTAATCCAGTTGTTCTGTTGCTTTCTCTTGTTTCTTTGTGTATCTACTAACTTTAAAATGATGAAATTAAGCTACGGAATTTATTTTAAAGTTTCTTTAAAGTTTCATTTGCTAGAGAAGTAGGTGATTTTCCCCCAAAGCATAAGGTAAAATAAAGGAGTGTTACCAAAGCCTTTAATTGTGTCAAGAAAGACCGAAATCATGTTTTGTTTTGTTTTTCAATGGGGACAACTGTCTTTTGCAACCTCCCTGCAGTCATCCGGCCACTTCCCAACTACATTATTTGAAGACCAGTCTGGTTACTAAGATGAATGGTAAAGAAGTTTAGAATGAACTCCCCATCTCCAAGGGTGCTCCCTGGGCAAGTTGCAGAGGAGGGAGTCAGGTGTTAGCTAGCTTGGGCTCCTTTCTATATAATCTCGGGACTCTGAAATCACTCCCATTACCTCCTGCATTGAATGATCATCCTGCAGATTTAAAGCAATATTGTCATGTTGAAGTCTGGTAGTTATTGTTTACACCTCTCTCTTCCCCAAGGGGCCTTGGAAAATGTTTAGGAGATTATTGATTTCCAAGAAACCAAATAAAGAAGGCTGTTCTTTTGTAACATATGAAACGCAAATTTTTCTTTAACTAAATAGGTAGTGCATATTTGACTTTGACAAATGGACAAAAGGACGCTTATTTTGAAAGACTTTAAAGGGAAAAAGTGCATAGGAGAGCAGCAATTCTATAAAAGAGTAGAGTTGGAATTAAAAGAAAAGCTTGGATAATAAAGAAGAAATGGTCATCAATGCTGTAAAATGGCTTAAAGTTCCGTGGAGCACATACAGGTGGTGAGCAGACATCACTAAAAAACCTCCTTTGGGGGGAGGGAACCTGATTAGTGTCTCTGATTTATTATAAAGAAAATGAGCTTCTCATACTTCTTTTCTCCATATTTTCCTCCAGCAAAAGTTGTAATGAAATATCCATTGAGGTCTGGAACTTTGTGACTTATAATAACCCAGAAAAGTCATTCTGAAACTTTTTGTTTTTAGTCCTGTTTGGATCAGGAATATACATTTTTTTTAAGTAAGAAATTGCTGATTAATTAAATGCAGATCTCCTCTACTCCCTCCCCTCCAATCATAAGATAAATCCTGCATGGAAAAAAGAGATTCCCCAAAACTCGCATTGAGAGAGTGTTAGGTACCCAGGAGCTCAGTAAATGCTGTCCGTTCCACCCCCCAAATGCCACCCCCCCCACCTCGTGCTTATAAAGGAAAACTCCATCACCTTCCCCCCACGCAATTCCATTTTCTTGCTCCTGAACCTGGAACTCCTGAAAGCTAGGAAGAATTTATCTATTTCTTTTATCTAAAGATGACAGTTCAGTTCATGGAATGAGCTCCCCATAAATATATTGGCCAAAGACACGCAAACATCATGGAAATAGTTCAGCTGTGGGTTTAGGTAGTGGGAGATGGATTGTGGTCTGGAGTGTGTGAGTCTCCAAGTCACTGGAGTTCAACAGGTGCCCCCTGGCATCTTGCAGTCTTCAGATACCAACAACCTGAGTTTGCCCCAGTTTTCCTGCGAAGGTTGTGCTGCTGGTTTAGTTTTTGGCATGGCTGAGTTTTTCTAGTAGCAAGGATTTGTCAGTATTTGAGCAAAACAACTCTTGGGACCAAAAGAATGACCAAACCCCAGGGAAACAATTATCTTTGGAAATAACTCAGCAGTAACTTTGCAGACTAAGAAAGGACAAACAGTTCATGTGAGCAGTGCCATGAGAAAGTGGGGTGGTTACGGCTGTTCTGAGGAAACAAACTAAATTGTTAACCAATGTAAGAATTAATAAAATATTTATATCTCTTCAGGGACAGAAAAATAGTGTTTTGAAGGTAAATTGCTACTAAATCGAGGAACTCACTGAAATTTTTCAATATAATACTTTGCCGAATAGAGAATAATTTTCCCTTGAAATGTATTGTGGTTCACGCTGCTGCGCAGAAGCGGTTTTTTGAAATCGTTTTATCAAGGGTATTTTCATGGGAAAGAAACACCTTAAGATATCAGAGTTCTCTCCCGTTTTCACTTATCTCTGCCTCTTTCTGGAAAACTATGGATTAAGTTGGTTGAAAAGTATTTTTGTATCATTGGTGTTTAACAGACATTTGGTTTCCGCTGTTTCTCCTGATCTCTAAATGTAATATTTGTGTTTACAACGATGGTTCAAGAGCGTGGATGACTAGAACAGGGTCCTGGTGGCAGAGAAGAGATTTCACTGAAAGCCCCACAAGTGGGGCGACTTTCAATACAGTAAAATGCAATTTGAAATATTTAAAAACTAGTCTCCTCTTAGGAGTGGCAACCTAAGTGCTGCTAGGGAGAACACGCAATGAAAAAGATACCACACAGAAGTGATCTTTAAATGCACTTTACTTAACGCGACAGTTAAAAAAGAAAAGAAACCCAGACAGGGAGATGTGCGGGAAAGCTCGGCGGAGTTGAGGTCCGGGAGCAGGAGGAGCGGCGGCGGTGGAGCCAGACGCGCCCCTTTTGGGGCTGTCAGGAGTTGCTGTCAGGCTCTTTAGCGCGCGGCCGGCCTGGCGCCGACTGCGGAGCCGCGTCCGGGGCGGTGGTTCCCCCGCGCCGGGCGTCCCGCAGCCGCTGCCGCAACTCCGGCGGAGCAGAAGCCGTGGGACGCGGCCAGCTGGGTCCGCACGTGCGTCCTCGGGAGCGAGGGGCTCTCGCGACCGAGCCCCCGAGCGCGGGGAGTGTGCGCCCCGGTGCAGACCCCTCAGTCGGCACAGACCGGGCCAGCTCAGGGCTGGTGGTGAAAAGTTGGCCAAAGAAAAGTCGGGGCGGGGTGGTGGGGAGGGAAGACCCTACCATACAAAGGACAAGCGTGGCGCTGCTTTCAGCGTAGACTAGTTTGCAAATTCGGGGAGACACGCAGGCAAGTGATGTGTGGACTTTGGGCGCTGTGATTACCAGCGGCAGGAACAAGCAAGACTCGGTCCCCAAATTGCATAGTCCTTACACTCACGGTCGCTTTGGGCTCAAATCCTAAGATTTCGGGAGGCAGTCTCCTACTGTGGGGGAGTGGTCGGAGAGGAATCTGGCGAGCGCCGAGACTTTGGGGTTCTGGCCAAGGGAAGAGGGAAGGGGGCGCGCGCGGCGCTGTCCATGGTGCTGGGGAGAGCGCGGCTTCATCTCGCTTCTCTTCGCTGTCCCCAAACCGACTCGAGGATAACCAGCGGAACAGGACACCAGCAACTCGTGCCGCCGGCTCCCGGCGTCTGAGGGTAGCTGTACAATCTAAACAGCGCTGGAGGAGGGCTCACACTGCCCTTCTCAGTCATTACTGCTTCAACAGCAGCCTTCGCTTACACTTTCCTACTTGAAGTGTCCCGTATCTCTGAGTAGTGTAATCAGCAATTCTTGATGTACAAAGTAAAGAGGAACGAGGAAAGGAAAGGAAGACTAGAGACTTTAAATATATCCAAAGGCAATTAACTATTTCCAGATTTGATAGGAAATAAAAGCATAACATAACCTGCTAGAAAACATAGTTGAGAAAGTAGTAAATATATATAGATTCAATTTCACTTAAATGATTCTCTAATCTCCACACCTGCCAACTGCTATAGTTATATTTTTGTCAGCAACAATAAAAGCAGCAATTCGCCTATTGGAGTGCATGTGTGTATAATTTAGAAATGGCCAAGATTTCATTCTAAGTTCTAAAATGGTGCTCTAACAACTACATATTTTGGAAAAAGACAAATTTGATTTTATAAAGCACAGGTGATCATAAAGAAAGGACACAGAAATTATTTCAAAATTAGGGTAAAGATCTAAATAGAATCATAACCTACCCAGTGACTGAGTCGTACTCTGGGAACACACACACATATCATATGACAAATATTTCAGGTAGACTTTTAACTATGTTTGGTCCAACCACAAATGTGAAAATCAGGAAAATAATTGATCTTAACTGTTTTAATCATGAAAACCTTGCACTCTGCAACTTGAGTCCATATGACAGGGAAGAAGGGTAAGGACATGAATTCAAACAGCAGACACAATGATCAGCGGCAGCTGACAGCACCTCATTTGATATTTGATATCAAGCACTAGATCAATATTTGTGAGATCAATGCAATTTTAATGGTTTTCTTTCAAAACTGTATGAAAGCCAAATTGTGACACTCTGTGCTAGGGTTATTTTTAGAGGTGGTTATTCCAGGGGATGATATTAAGTAATTTACTGAAGCAAAGCAAAAGGAAAAAAAAAACCCTCAAAAAACCACCACAACAAACCATCAATATTTCTTAGGTTGATAAATCATGATTATCCAAGTACCCAGAGAAGGTGTGAACACTTATTGGAAAAAAGCCATATATTTAATTATGGTTTTTAAAAAATAAGCCTGGAGGTAGAGGAAGATGAACTGGATCAGAAATACCTTCTTCAGACACAATGGGATTAGGAGGTTGGACTTTAAGAAAAAAGAAATAAGTGGTAACAAGAGAAAACTTAGGCCTTTTAGCTATTGGGTCAATCCCCTTGTGTGTGGAATTCAGTGGGAAATGAGAGATTTTTGTGCATTCCTGGCAGAGTAGAAAACTGAGAGCCCTATCTGATACTAAAAGCAATGTTTCCACCAAGGTCAAAGAGAGGGTAAAAAAAATAATAGGTGTAAATATTGTATATTATTCTCCTTAGAAGAGTTTATACCTTAAAAAATGCAATTAATCTAACCCAGAGACACATAGTTCCCAAACCTATGGTTGTATTTTGACTCATTTGTTTACTAACTCATTTTGTTTCATAAAAATGCTAAACTTGGATTTATTTATTTATTTTTACAGATTCAATTTTGAGGAATTTTCACCTAGAAGAATTCAAGACCTTCAGCCCATCAGCAATTTCTGGGGAGGTAGATGCAGGGAGGAGGACCGGCAGAGGGGTATAACTGAATAAACATTTCTGTGAGAACAAAAGTGAGATGAAGTGATCATGGGTAGTTCCTGACAAGTGAAGGCTTAAAATGAGTGTTCTTCACATGTGGAGGCTTACATTTTTAGGTACAAGAGCAAGAAAATAACTTTCATTTGTAACTTAACCTTGGTCAAAAACTTGGGAGGAATTGGTTTTTCACTTGAAAGCATAGGAACATTTGGGGAAATTTCTGATGTCTGACTTAAGACCTCTCATCCTTTTCCAGATGAAGAATAGAATACTTCAAAACTATGCAATTCATAATTTTTTCCCTCAAATGTCTTTTTTCTTGATGACAGTAAACTGATGAAGAAATTGACAGGTCATTTCAAATGAAGGCATTGTATCTGTTCTTAAATTCATATCTAATTCCTTTTGCAGAATTAAATCAAACACTTTAGTATATTCCTTAAGAATCCAAGCAAAGACATATTTTCCAGGATTTTGATAATGCCAGAAAAAGTCACTACCTACATATGACTTTTTATGGAGTTTTATCATATTTTAATATGCTTTATTGTATTTCCAATTTGGTAGATTGCTTACAAACTAAAGATACAAACAATTTAAATCAATTTTTCTTTAATGAAATGAAGCTAAACTTCCACACAGATGCACATTACATACAAAGAATTTACAGATGTAAGCAAATAATATTACAATGCCTTGCAAAATTTGAAACATGAAAAAAATTAACAGAAAATGAGTTTATATTCATGATAACCAACATACATACATACACTGCATATGTGGTCTATATATTTCAAGAGGATGGACGTGTGTGTGTGAGAGAGATGTGTGTAAGTACCCATGTATGTGTGTGTGACATGTAGATAAGTTCATATATACATATACATATATATTCTTTTTTCCTATTCTGTGGGTTGTTTAAAAAATCATTAGTTACCTCAAAGAAGGAAATGAACTTTGTACTTAGTTATAGTTACTTTGGACTTTAGTTTGGATAATCATAATTTCACCAGTAATTTTTCCTCATACCACGCAGGACAGTACTTAGAACTTAAAAGTTTAGTGCACCCAAAATGCTGCTCTTCTTAAGCCACTTTGAAGCAATGCTAGTGAGTCCATGATCCAGATCTACATGTTAATCTCTAGTTTTGCCTTCAAACAGAATTCAGTTACAAAGAACTTGGAAAGATTTTTAATCTATTCAGGAGAGGAAAACTCTTTAATTTTCTGAGGAGTAAAAACTCCCCAAGAAACTTCATATAGCTTCTTAGATTTTGCTTAGCATACGTGATAAAACATTGATTGTTGCAGTTTGGTGACCCATGAAATTTGGGGGTTAGTTTTCTCTTCAGACCAGAGCATATAATTATGCAAATAAAGAGCTGTCACTGATCTAGTGAAATACTCACAAACACATGCACTCTGAAATTGGACAGAAAAGTGAAAATGGTTGGTGATGTGATGGTGCCATGGTCTGTTTTCTTGCCAAGTTTCTATCCAAATTCATTATTCAAACTGTAAACTTTAAAAAGAGACATATCATTCTTAGGGTGTTGGTTGTCTTTTCATTTCAGTTTCTTTGTATTGGTCCTGCAGGCTGGCCACAAAGTACATACAGATCAACATTATTTTACCTATGACAGTTCTCCATATTACCTGATGAAGAAAGATGCAGAACTTCTCTCCATTTCCTTCTAGAAGCAAGCCTTAAGTCTGTTTCAAACAGAACTCAACTACAACAATACAAAGAATATAGTGAAAGGTTTTTTATAAGTCTCAAGGCAAAGAGCTGGGAAAGATACTTAGAAGCCCACATGAATTAAGTTAGATTCCCATTTTCAAGCTTTTTACATTCAAGGGAAAGTACTGGTCACTGTGCGATGTCCGCTTAATGGTCAAACTTTCAGGATGACTTTCTCCTCTATCTAGCAATTAAAGCCAACTAACTATATAGTATCTGGAGACTTCAACCTCTGTGGTTCATTTACAGTTATTACTCCTCTAAAACCTTTGTAATAAGAATTAAAGAGTTCTTCAATCAAATCATGCTCTTTGGCTTCGAAGTCTCTCAATTCTCAAGTTGCCATCGCACAGGCTGTTGCATAATTTTAGATGTCATGGAGAGTCCCACTGATGAAATCTGAGAAGGCTCATGTCAGACCACTGACTGCTAAAGACATCACTACATGAAAGATCAGTGGTGTGAAACTTTAAAAACATCGATCCAAATGAATCAATTAAATCAACATTCATCCCGCCTAAGTATGTGGCTTAAAACTATCATTGTTGCTTTTTTTTAAAACCTTACATAGATTTTGAGATAAACGCTGGAATGCTTTGATGGCTACTTCTATTCTGGAACCTCCGTTAATCGACTTTGTGCTATTTCCCTCCTTTCAACATCTTCCACTTGGTATACATTCTTTACTTTTAGTACAGTGCATGACAGTTGCAATGCTTCAAATCTAAAACCTCCTAACAAAGCTGACGCTTTAGGTAGGGTAGCTTTAAGCTCTGTGAAGTGTTGATTAAAAACCCTTTCCCAGACTCAAACTGATCTTTTTGGAGATTAATAGAATATTAGATAAAAGGAAGACGAACAATTCAAGAGACTCCCACTCAGTCATTCTATACAAGGAAGGAAGGAAAGTATTCAATTTTTGAAAGGGAGTACCTCCTGGTGTCTTTTATTTTATATTATTACAGCCACTAATAAGTAATCATAAAATAACCACCACATTCATCCCCCCTTTTGCCACCCATATTTCAAAGATGAGAATGTCTCACATTTATCTAAAGATATGTTTTTCCACAGAGGCAATGGGAAAGGTTTTGAGAAATTTTTATAGTTTTTGTAATAGTAGTCTTTCTAAATGTAGATTACAGACACCAACAGAACTTGCCAGTTTACAGTAAAAACTATGATTATAATAAGAGATACACGGGTTTAAATTGGCACTGTAGATAATAGAAACTTAAAAAACATGTTAACCTATTAGCACTGAGAATATAGTTCTCAAAGAAGTTATAGGCTATTCCTTTAAGAAAAAAGGTTATTCCTTTAAGAAAGGAGTAGCTGTAAAATAAATGTAAAAAAGTTATTTTCAGATTGAACATATAGCACATCATACATGTAGGAATTTGGGAGCAATTTAATCTTACCAGACTCCCTTTGGACGACACAATTATTTACAGTATGTTAAAGTTTATTTTATAAAGCAATAGTTTTGACAGCTTGTTCAAATTTCTTAGCTAAGCAGATATTTTATCTATTAAAAAACATACATCTTAAAAACTGTTACCTTTGTGAAAGGTGTGAGCTAGAAGATGACTCAACTGAAGTTAGGATATTGCTTTACAGAAATAAAAGTAATAATAAATAGCCATAAGGTTTAAAATATTGATGAATGCTGTCCCATAATTCTTTTATGTTTCTGCTTTAAAACTCTATAGAGTTGATGAATAAAAGAACTTCTGAGCAAGAATGATATGACACTGGTTGTTGGGAACATTATTTTTATTTTAAAATGTAACAGAAATATGTATATAGGAAATGTATGTTTTTAAATTATATAAACAATAATGCAATCCAGGTCAAAACACAAACCTGAAACTTGAGAAAAGAACAATTATTACAAGTAGAAGGTCTTCTTTTCAAATATCCAAGACAACTTTTGAGGACTGCACGGTTAGGTGCCATGGTTAGATACTCCAAAGCAATTATCTGGCTTTTAAGTTTCAATAGAGGGTTTTGAATCTTCGATTTATCAACAACTCCTGTCCCATTCCATTTGCTCTAAGAAGTATTCTAACTTTAACTCTATTCTCCTAAAAAACCAAGAAAACCAAAAAGGGGAAGGAGAAGATCAGAGCAAAAATACTATTAACACTGGCCACCCTCAAGCAGGTGAGCTACTACCAACTGCTTGTTGTTATTCCAGGGAAATTAAGGTGAACGATATTATTACATTTATACCAACAGACTTGTAATCAACAGGTTAAAAAATTCTACATTAACAAAGAATGTGATCAGTTATCAGTTGGTGGTCTGGAATGGTTTGCCTAGCTCTCCCTGGCTTGCCACAGCTCAGATTCACAAGCAGAAATTACATTTACACAACTTAAGTTTGCAAATAGCTCTCCACAGATAGTTAAACAAGGCCTAACAATCTTATCGTTTTAAAGTATTAAAGTATTAAAGACAATTAAACAGTGATATATCCTAGTTACAAATAAAGGTTTTTAAAAAGCCAAGGTAAGAAAACTACAGAAAAGTAATAGGAGTGATTTGGTTTATAAACTAAGCATATTTATTTTGCTTTAATTCAGGTGCAGAAGTTTCAAAAATTCAGCATTGCACAGTGTTTTTTTTAAAAAAAAGCTATAAAATTAGTTTCCCATGAACATTTTCATTTGCTGAAAACACCACACAATTGATGACACTTTGAAAAATATACTCAACCCGCATCAATTCTCAAATCCCTCACTGGATGATACCACTATTTTATACAATTCACCATTACTTTTAAAATAGGAAAGACTATATCACAAGGGTCAATATCACGGATTAATGTGCTTGACATTGAGGGGACTTACATTTTACACCACCCAACAGTTGAATAAAATGCCATTTTGATTTTTCTATGTTTTTTTTGCTTGAATAACATAGACAGAAACACAGGCATGACTCAATGAAAAAACATCACTTTAAGTCGTCATCATTAAAACTACAGAACTAAGGAATGTACTCGTGTGCCAAACACAGCAATGGGATATTATCAGTTTTAAAACTTGCTAACATCAGTTTATCATATAAAAACATTTATCATGAGGTGGTTGATTTTAAGTTCTTTTTCTGAGGCATTATTAGTTCTAAGTCATTTTGGGTACATTTTATCGTGTCCTCAAATAAGGCAGGCATGTTAACTGTTGCATACACTTTAAAAAAGGATGAAAAATATTATATTCAGACTTTCCTCTATTAGAAATAATCTTTACTTGGTAATTAAATTCTTCAAGTAATTAAAAATTGATAATGTTAAAATTTAATATTTTAATCTAAAAGTCAGCAAAATCTTAACTTCCTCTCTAGTCTTTCACAGTGTTGACCAGATCTTTCTTGGATTTGTATTTAATTGTTGAAACGCAGGGAAAAAATCCTACAGAGGAAGCGGAGTATGAAAAATGATACCATTAGACTGAGAGGAGAAAAATCTTTTACTCCAATTCTCTTTTTATTAGAGCAGAAAACTAAAACAATCATTTTAGCCCAACTTAAGTCTTCCAGAAGAAAAAGGCCCCAGACAGCGTAGGTTTATTTTCCCGATGACAATAAAAAACTCTACCCCTAAAAGGGCCTAGCTCCAGGAAAGCTCTGAATTGATCATTCCAGCAAGAATTAACAACAAACTTTCTCCACATTAAGATTTAAAAAGCAAAACTTAAAGTGTGTTATCTAAATTACAATGCCACTCAATGCACATCATATATTTGAAGAAGAAAGTCAATTCCAACAAAAATGGGACCTTTCACACCTACACTTAAAAGATCTGCTCATCATCGTGTGTTTTGTACAGTCATTTATGAAATGAGAGACTCGTGTAAATCTCACTATGAACTGCAAAGGACTTGCAGCAGTAATGTGGATTTTGTACTCTATAGATTTGTATGCCAAGTCCTTCTTTTGGTCTCGAAACAGAAAACGGATCCTTAAGGAGAGAACCTGCACTCCCCAAACTCCGTAGTACGTTGTGGCGTTCATGTACTGAATTAAATTTGACTTTTCCGTGAGTGTCGGAGAGAAATTTCCTCAGAAACGAGAGAGACATAAGACGCCCTCAGGAAAAAACCTAGTAAAAAAGAGTCTGAAGTCTAGAGTGAGTTTGCTTCTGTTCGGGGGAGGAGTGAACATGATTGGGGGGCGGCGCTGCGTCACGGCGGGCGGCAGGACCGCGCGGACACCGCGCGCCCCTCCGCGCCAGCGCGGGCTCCGTCCGAGCAATTAGAGCCGCGCGAGCCGCGCCGGGCAGGGCGCTGTCAGCCTTAATCTGCGCGCTGACGGGCAGCCGGGCCGAGCGCAGCCCGCAGGAAGCGCGACCAGTGAACCCATATTGCTTTGACAGTTGCACTCATCTAGAAATAATGCAAAACGCTATTTAGATGTATATATCCCGACCCTGTGCTCTAGGAAGAAAACAATCTAATGAGGGCCGGGAGTCTGCTCGCCGAGCGGCGGGGAGGCGCGGACGCCGGCAGGGCGCGGCCCGGCGCCCCCGCCCGCCCTCCTTACAGCTCTTCGTGCTTTAGGCGGTGGGAGCGTCGCGTCAGACTCGGCTTCAGGGAACTGGTCTTGGCCTCTGAGGCTTCGGTAAAGAATTTGAAAATAGACGGGAAGCTCTTCCAGGAAGTTAGCTCGTGACGCTCGGTGCCTGCAAAGAAACCCACAGATTCGGTTACCAGGTGGCTTCGCTCCGGGCCCCGCGCAGGTGCGGGCAGCGACGGCTGAGCCGCGGCTCAGGGCCGTCCGTGTCCCCGCCCCTGGCGAGCTCGCAGCGCGGGGTGGCCGGGCGGCCTGCTCGCAGCCTCCCCAGGGCCCGCCTCCGCCCCAGGGTTCTTTTGACCCCCCCCAGTCGTAGGGGAGCGCGGACCCCGCCACGTCCCCAGGGAGGCCGCCGGCCCGAGTCACGGTCACGCTACCAGCGCGGGGATACGGCCAGGCCACGTCCCGCAGGGCGCCCGAGAAGCTGCGGGGCGCCCCGGGGCCTCAGCCCTTCCGGGCCAATGGGGGCGCGCGGCGCTGGGGCCACGCCCTCTCCTGCCAGGAGACCACCCACACCCGGCCCCGATGCGCGCGGGGATTGGTCTCCCTGTGCGCGGGACCCGCGTCCCCCACCCGCAGCGCTCGATTTCCCTGCCTCCCAAGGGGGGAAAGGTTTTCCTCGCCTCTCCGTAAGCTGTGCTTTAGACATGATTACCTCAGTGAGGTCACCAGGACCAAATCATCCGGGATGCTTAACGAAGGACCAGATTCAAAAGAGATTATGCCTGGAAGTCTCCAAACGGGCGACATTTTTACAGGTTTTGGGGGGAATTTAGAAAAGCTAAAAAAATGATTCAAAGCTGTGACTACTAAAAGAGCATCTGGGCCTCCCATTTTGTCAGGAGGAATTCAACTTGGAAAATACAAGTAATTGTCAATTTATGGGGTTGTTTTACTATATAGCTTCTTTCTGTGACTTCGATTTAATACAGTGTTCTTCCAAACAAATCTACCTGTAGTTTAACAAAAGCAGCAAGTAATACTCATGTAGACATAAGAACAGATGAGATTCATCTATTTTTCACTCCTTGTGATGGCCTAGAGCATTTTACCAGAAGCTTCATAACTGAACAATTTTAAAAATTGAAACAATAATTAAAAGGCTCTTCCATAGAAATAATGAGTGAATAGCTTTGAAACAGCCTGAAATCTCTTGTTAGGTCACTCAATTATGCAGAAGGATACTGCTTGGAAGTCTCCGGATTCAGGCCACTGTCTGATACTTTAACATTGTTAATGATAATTCTTTAGTCTGTAATAGTAGGTCATTGCTATGGTTACTCTACAATGGTGCAACACTTTGCTTTCCCCTTCAGCTATTCGCTGAGACCTGGTAACCACATTTGTTGCCTAGCAACAGTTTTGTGACAGTATCACAATCTGGGAGTACAACAATAAGGATGCTATGGCTGCAGTCGGCCAAGAGAGCAGAAAGCTACAGTCTGTGCATGTGACTCAGCGATAGGAGCTGGCCCCAGAGTCCCTCTCTTTATATAGGTGCTCTCACAAGGATGCTCCCTATCCTCCCCTCCTCTGCAGATGGGCCTTACGAACCGCATTTGAAACTAAGATCCAGTATTGAACTATATCCTTGAAAAATATCCCTCCTACTACTATCTTCAAACTAAAAAATAAGGTCATTTATCGATTTGCTTACTTATTTTGGGCAAAATTCATTGTGATTCAATGGGAAGGAGGGATGAGTATAGGTTTATCCTGGTTAATCCTACAGTAATAACTGAATTTTGACAATTCTTACTAGAATTCTTGGGGAAAAATTATATCTATGCTGGCCTGTATCAATAGGTGTGTTATACCTCAAGTTCCTTAACATATGTATATAACAACTAGATTTTTATCATTCTAATTTTGACCTATTTACTCAAGTGACAATCTTAAATGATTTTTTTTTTACTTTGGAGGGATTTACATTCTCCAATCCTATGTGAGCAGTTCTACATATGTTCAAATATGCCTACCTTAAATGATTATTTTGTGGGTATATCTAAAATGGGGACCAATTTCTGGATAGGTTTATGAAATGCCTAGCTCTGTTTCTACAGTGCTTGCCTAGTTTTCAGTACAATAATAATTACTAAATTGTACTTAAATGATAAAATATTTTCAAATAGATTGTATTCTTTCTTTTTGAAAGAACATTCGCAGATGCATACTACATGGTACACCCACCCACAAACACAATAAGCCAGAAAAAAAAAAAGGTGTTAATTGTCTCTTTTCCTTCCTATTTCCCATTTCCCAAGCTTCCAGCCACATTTGGCATTTACTCCATAGTGATCACACTTACACCTACTAGTGTTACCAAGGCTATGATCAATTTGTAAGCTTTCTCAGGGAATTCCTCTCATAATTCCTCCTACCCCTTGAAAACCAATTCAATCTATGAATCTAGAGGGACTTAAGGAGTCAGTGGTCTGAAGCAATTTTAACTCCTTTATTTCTTCTTTCCTGGTGACAATCTTTCTGAAGGATGAACAAATTTCCCTGGTGATAAAAACCACTACAGAAGCTTTTTGGTTTTAGCTTATGATGACGCCCTCCTTTATTAGTTCTGAGTTGAAAAGAGCAAAGTCCCTGAAATAAGTGAGTACCTGAACTGGCACTCAACATTTACTCTTGCAATTTAGGAGTGTAATTTTAAAAATAGCTTTTGGAAGTTGGATAATTGCCTGTCTGTGTGGGGCACATACACGTTTCAAGCCATATTCAAAAATTTGAGGCTAAAGTTGAATGAAAATCTACCCATGACAATGGTTAGTGAATGGAAACTTCTGAGAGCAGCTTTCTGGTACTTAAAATATGTATCACTTCAGGGAGGTTAACAGAGGTGCTTTTCATGCCATCATTGTAGAAACAGTAGGCCATTAAATTACTTACTCCTAAAAGTATATAAAAGGTGAAAAATTTAGGTTAATCAAGAAGGCAGCCATTTACAGTCATAAACTGCAACAACATACAGGTAGGTAACAGGGAAACTAGTCCATTTAGCACTAACCATGTTATTTGAAGGAGATAAACACGGTTTTATAATCAGGGCCTGGTCTTTTCACTACCACAGCTTTACCCTTATCAAAAGTTTACCATTTTAGAGAGTGTGAACTTTCCTTTACTTTTCAAACCCCATTTTCCTAATCCACAGAGGTTCACACAATGTAAAGAGTAAAGGATTTTTCCACATTTAATATCTGCCAAGTGCTCTAGGAAATATTTCTATATCCTTTTGGATTGGCAAGTATGTTCTAACTGGATAATTCACCTTTGGGGTGAATTCAGTTTTCCTAACTGATAGAATCAATTCAGTATAAAAGTAAAATGCAAAGGATGATGGTGCTTCATTATAAAAAAGTACCTTTGCTCACCCTCAATCAGTGGTTTTTAATGAAGACAGTGGTAGCCTCTAGAGGCATTTTGGGTATTTGTGGGGGATATTTTTGGTGGTTAAGATGATTGGAAAGTGCTACTGGCATTTAGTGGGAGGTCAGGGTGGTGGACAGCCTGTAATTGCAGGCAACACAGCATAATGAGGAATTGTTCTGCATCCCACGTGGTTTTTAAATGTTCCATAGCTATTCATGTGTTGCAAAAACTTGTTTATAATTTTATGGGCTTAGACTTTAAATCTGTTTTATAAAGGTACTTTTGCATGATTTTAATATACACTGAATTCTGCAGGAATGCAACTGTGTACTGTTTGCAGAATATTACCAAGAGTGCTTTTAGCTGGCACGTGGTACTGGAGTTGCCAGTAAGCACACCTTTATCAGCCTGTATTTTGTAGCTGTCAGACTCACGATGATTCTACATGCACAGCACCAAGTATCAGACTACTTTATCAGCCTTCTCAGGGAGATTTGCCGGAGCACTTTCAATATTGAAATGCATATTATTTTTATTATGAATTACTTTTTATTCCTCCTATATGTTAACTAGAGCATTACAATGATTTAACAATCTTGTAATTAGGTAAATTATGTTATCTCTAAAAATTATTTCAGGATAGTAAAAGCACTGCCTAATATTTGTTATAATAGGAGGTAATCAACGGTCAGCTTAAATAAAAATGACTACGAATATTTGTTTTTTATTACACTAGAGACTAATTCTCCCAATAATCTGAATCCTACTTTCTCTAGCTATCTCTTTTATTCTTATCCAGGGCAGAAAATACTTATTTTTCCTTTTTCTTACGTTTCATCTGCAAATCCTATTTGTCAATTATGTTTATTAAAAAATAACCACAAGCCAGGAGATCTTCAAATTGAAATACAACACTGCATATTCATCTTACCATCACTTGTTTTAGAACATGAACTATATAGACCAGGTGCAGTGCCTCATACCTGTAATCCCAGCACTGTGGGAGGCCGAGGTGGGTGGACTGCTTGAGCTCAGGAGTTTGAGAACAGTCTGAGCAAGAGCAAGACCCTGTCTCTAAAAATAGCCGAGCATTAGGGCACACGCCTTTAGCCCTAGCTACTCAGGAGGCTAAGGCAAGAGGATCTTTTGAGCCCAAGAGTTTGAGGTTGCTATGAGCTATGACCCCAATACATGCTACTGGGGACTAGAAAGTGAAACTGTCTCAAACAAAAACAAAAAGAAAAAAGAAAATGAACTTTAGTAAATTTCAAGCAGTAAAGATAGTACAAATTGGTCAAAAGAATTAGAAACTTTAAGTATGAAGGATGAGATTATAAATCATATGGGAAAGATCAAATTGCTAAAATGTGTCATTTGTTTTCCCAAAAGACTTTATATTTAAGAAAAAGTGTCTTATAATGGAACTGACAAAGGAGGAGGCTATATTCATGTAATAGCATTTAGAAATTAAACAAAGAATGGTTGAAAATTGTGCTGGCGGTAAAATGCTCAAAGAATAGGATAAGAGAGATGAAAACATTAAATATCTTCTCTGCCTTATCTACGTCCTTTCTTATAAGAACACTCTGAGACTTCTTTCTTTCTTTCTTTCTTTCTTTCTTTCTTTCTTTCTTTCTTTCTTTCTTTCTTTCTTTCTTTCTTTTTTTGTTAGAGTCTCAGTTTGTCACCCTGGGTAGAGTGCTGTAGCATCACAGCTCACAGCAACCTCAAACTCTTGGGCTCAAGTGATTCTCTTGCCTCAGCCTCCCAAGTAGCTGGGACTACAGGTGCCTGCCACAGTGCCCAGCTGTTTTAGAAACGGGTCTTGCTCTTGCTCAGGCTGGTTTCCAGCTCGTGAACTCAGGCAATCCACCTACCTCGGCCTTCCAGAGTGCTAAGATTACAGGCGTGAGCCCTCTCGCCTAGCCCTCAGGTGTTTCTTATAAGTCCGCCTTGTCCACACTCTTCTTCACTTGAGTTAGTGCTTAAAGTTTTTTTGGGGGAGGGGGCAAAAATTGTGCCAATATATGCAACTGAGTTAGCAGCTAAAATCTGGATGTTTACTTTAGCAAATGTATACCACTCTGAAGCTATACTTCGTTTTATGCAGTAGATGGCTTAAGATGTTGCATGTAAATGTAATTTCTGCAAATAGAATATTTTCAAAATAAAGAAATGGGTTATGTACCTCTCCAATAATCCCTTAATACGGTGAAAAATTATATGAGAAGTCAAATAATCATTCTTCAAATGACATCACACACACAAACAAATCGGATTTGCCAGAGAGAAGACTAGCTGGTGAATAGAAGACAGGCTGATGAACAGTGAACACTATGTGCACGTTTGGAGTAAATCATCACCAAAAAGATAATTTAGAAGAATTTCTTGGCCTCCTATTCACTATTCTAATTACTGAAAATCACTTTATCTGCAGACCACAAAAAGGTCATGAAATACAGGCATACCTAAAAGATGTTACAGGTTTTGTTTCAGACTACCCCAATAAAAATACCACAGTAAGGTGAGCCATACAATTTTTTTGGTTTCCTAGTGCACATAAGTTAGGTTTATAGGGGTGGCGCCCATGGCTCAGTGAGTAGGGCATTGGCCCCACATACTGAAGGTGGAAGGTTCAAATGTGGCCCCAGCCAAACCACAATGAAAAATAGCCAGGCGTTGTGGGTACCTGTGGTCCCAGCTACTTGGGTGGCTGAAGCAAGAGAATTGCTTAAGCCCAAGAGTTTGAGGTTGCTGTGAGCTGTGATGCCAAAAGAAAAAAACAAAAAACAAAACTCCCCCACAATATTCCTACTTTAATTAAAGATACTTTGTTAAAAAATGCTAATGATCAACTAAGCCTTCAGTGAGTAGTGATCTGTAGCTTTGATGTCGATGGCTGCTGACTGATCAGTGTGGTGGGTGTCCAAGGTTTAGATGGGTGTGGCACTTTCTTAAAATAAGACAACAGTTAAGTTTGTTGCATCATCTGATGCTTCCTTTCATAAAAGATTTCTCTGTAGCATGTGATACATGAACTGACCTACAGTGGAACTTCTATCAAAATTGAAGTCAATCTTCTCAAACCCTGCCACTGCTTTATCACCTACTTATGGAATATTCTAAATCCTTTGTTGTTTACAACAATAATGCAATATTCACAGCATCTTTACCAGTAGTAGAATCCTTTGTTCATCCTTAAGAAGCAAATTCCTCATCCAGTCAAGTTTTATCATGAGATTGCAAAAATTCAGTCACGTTTTCAGGCTCCAATTCTGATTCCAGTTCTCTTTCTATTTACACCATATATTCAGTTACTTCCTCTGATGTCTTGGACCCCTCAAAGTCAGAAGGGCTTCCAAAGCTCCCATACAGATAATTTATAATTAAATAATTAACCTGTGAGCTCAGGCACTCCACCTGCCTCCGCCTCCCTGAGTGCTAGGATTACAGGTGTGAGCCACCCTGGCCGGCCTAAATCTTAACTTTGTAATCTGATTTGTGAGTCAGTGTTTACCCTTAACAAGACAGCTCCTAACAAGACGTGCCTCCAAAGCAAAAGTCCAATGCAAGTCTCAGTGAGCCTGCAGGAAGAGAAAGGTGATTACAATGGAAACAAAAGTAGAAACAAGCATTTGGAGAAAGGGCAGATGCCATGATTCATTGGGAAAGCACGAGGCTTCAGTTGCTGGACTGTCGGAAGGATTCTAAAAACTGAAGTGAGAATAATGACACATGTGAAAGGCAGTGCTCCAGTGAAGGCATCAACCATCACTAAGCAGCATAGCTGATTAATCATTGAAATGGAAAGGTTATTATTGATTTAGTTAGAAGATCAAAATAAGTGTAACATTTCTATTAGTCTAGTGCTGAAGCAACGTTAGGTGTTAACTTTTAATAATTCTCTTTTCAAACTTCTATTTAAGCCTTTTGTATGAGTTTGTTTTTATGTTGTTTATTTGAATTAATGTGCATAATAGTTTCTATAACTTATTACAGTACAGTGGTATCATTATTTTTATTGCTACAATAGTACACTATATTATTATCACAGATGAGCCATTATAGTATTGTTGTTATTATTATTATTACTGTTCCTCAACTATAATTTGGGGTCCAAGTTACAGACAAATCTTACCTAAATATGTTCTCAGAAAAGTACTCACCAATACCTAGGACAGCCTGTATTCTGTAAAGCACGCTGCTTTGTTCTTCCATTCATAGAGCATAGGCAGAGTAGATCTATCAATTTTTTGTTTATTTTTCGTTTCATTTTGAGGAGATGAGTTCTTGCTATGCTCCTCAAGCTGGAATTGAACTCCTGGACTCAAGTTAGCCTCTAGCTTTGGTCTCCCAAAGTGCTTGGATTACAGGTGTGAACTACCACATCCAGATTTAGCACCCTTTTTAAGGGCCTTAGGAGTTTTGGAATGGTAAATAAGCATTGGTTTCAACTTAAAGTCACCAACTGCATTAGCCCCTAATAAGACAGTCAGCCTGTCTCTGAAGGTTTCAAGCCAGGGACTGACTTCTCTCTCTAGCTATGAAATTCTAGACGGCATCTTCTTCCAAAAGAAGACTGCTTTGTCTCTAGGGAAAATCTACTTAGTGTGGCCACCTTCATCAATGATCTTAGTGGGATCTTCTGGATAACTTGCTGCAGCTTCTATGTCAGTGCTTGCTGCTTCACCTTTTATGTTAGGAAGGTGGCTTCTTTCCTTAAGCCTCTCAATCAACCTCAGCTACTTTCACACTTTCCCTGTGAAGCTTTCTCACCTCTCTCAGCCTTCACAGAATTGGAGAGACTCAGGGCTTTGCTCTGGATTAGTCTTTGGCTTAAGGCAAGGTTGTATTGGTTTGATCCTTTGCGACCACTTTCCCACTACCAGCAATAAGGCTGTTCTGCTTTCACAGCCTGTCTAACTGGTACAAGAGGCCTGGCTTGCAGTCTCTGTCAGCTTTTGAAATATCTGTCTCACTAATCTTAATCATTCCTAGCTCTTGATTTAAAGTGAGAGACATGAGATCTTACTTTTACTTGAACACTTAAAGGCCATTGTAGGGTTATTGATTTTCCTAATTCAATATTGTTGTGTCTCAGGGAATAAGGAGGCCAGAAAAGAGGCAGAGAAAACAATAGGCTGGTAGAGCAGTCAGAAGACACAACATTGCCTTCGTCATCTCTGTGGGTGTGGCTCTCGTCTCTGTGGGCGCGGCTCTCATCTCTGTGGGTGTAGCTCACAGAGCCCTGAAACCATGTTAGTAGTAACATCAAAGATCACAGGCCACAGATCACCCTAACAGATACAATAAGGAAAAGCTGGAAATACAGTGAGAATCACCAAAGTATGACACGCAGACACAAAGTGAGCACATGCAGTTTTTTGGAAAATGGAAGGGTTGCCACAAGACTTCAATTTGTAAAAAATGCAGAATCTGTGTAATGAAATAAATTGAAGTGCAATAAAATGAGGTATGCCTGTACTTTCCACAACCTAAGCTTAATTTACATGGTAGGGTCTGGTTTAGATGAGGGGATATCACTATTCACAAAGTCACTTTTAAATATGGAAGATCATTTTTCATATCTTTGTTTCAGAGAGTAAAAGCCAGGCAGGTGCCCCTTCTCTCTCTGCCTGCCTGTTCTCGACCCCAATAAAAGCATTTTTCAAGCACAAGGTATTAAATATACCCGTAAGTTCCTATGAGAAAGGGGGGGAAAGAAACTAGAGAGATATAAAACACATTAATATTAACACGATAATCTGCCTGTGATATTTCCAAAATGAGAAGAGTCGATTTTCAAAATTGATCTTTAACAAGAAAAAGTAGTATGGGCAATTAGGAAGTAATGAAGACCCTGTCAATATAGCTATGTTGATAATAACAGGTAAGGGAATTCTTGAGAAAATCTAATATATAAAAATCAGGAGGTCTGTAATATGCATTATTGAGTCCCACTGGGATTAGCTAATGAACTTAGGAGCTCACCAGTGTTATTTTTAGAAAGTTATAAAGAATCAGAGAAATCAGAGTGCTGAAAAATAATGTGCCTTTAAGAAATAAAATATAACCACTAAAATTCACTTAAAAATGAATTCTAGAGCTTCTAAGGAGAACATTATTTTTCAAAAAATAAAAAGCACGAGACTGCCACACTGGGGTAGTGGTGAAGGGAGCTGAGTGGGGTGCTGAGCCCCAGGTTCCTTCACTGGAAAATACACTTTCTTGAAGAAGGCAGGCATTTTACATAATGGATATCTTGTTAGGCTTCACTTTCTCCAGCTCCCCTCTCTGTGTTTAGCTAGGTATCTGTGGCTGCCAGTTTGTGTCCCTCTCTCTTTCTGTGTATGGAAGGGAAGGGTGGGATACAAAATGAATTGAGTGGCTCGGCACCTGTGCTCAGTGGTTAGGGAACCAGCCACATGCACCAGGGCTGGTGGGTTCGAACTCAGTAAGGATGATAATAATAACAACAAAAAATAGCCGGGCATTGTGGCAGGTGCCTGTAGTCCCAGCTACTTGGGAGGCTGAGACAAGAGAATTGCTTAAGACCAAGAGTTTGAGGTTGCTCTGAACTGTGATGCCAAGGCACTCTACCTAAGGCAACATAGTGAGACTCTCTCTCAAAAAAAACCCCAAACCCAAAACCAAAACAAACAAACAAAAAGGAATGCAGTGGTGAGCAAGAAAGGGCACAAGTAGGAAATGACAGAAAAAAAAGTAAACCAATGAACGTAATAATTTCAGAGAATTAGAAGAAAATGCAACAGGGGATGTGAAGAGACTGAAGGGGAGGACAGAGTGGGAAGGGAAAGGTGGCCATCAATTTCAACTGGATAAAGACTTCTGACCTGAGACCTGAATGACAAGGAGCCAGATGAAAGTCTGGGGGCAGTGTGGTGCTGGCAGAGATCTGGGAGGACAAGTGCAGGGGCTGGAAGTTGGAAAGAAGTCATCACAGCTGAAGAACTCAAAGACTGGAGTGACTTGAACATAGGAGCAAGGGAAAAGTGGCAGAAGATGATTTAGAGAGGAGGGCAGCCCCTTGGCCACGTGAGGGTCTGCAGGCAGTGGCTGGAATTTTATTCCAAGTGCATTTAGAGATCTGTTTGCAGAGTTTTAAGCAGCGGACAAATACAATCTGACTTGCATTTTAAGAGCACACTGGCTGCTATGTAGAGAATGGGTTATGCAGACTGAGAATTTAACCCTTCCTGACCCCACTTACCAAATATTCCTGCCTCTACAGCATTCTCTGGAGCTCACTCTTCTACACAATTCAGAGTACAAATATTCACTTATTGCTAGTTCACATATAATAAATACACTCAATTATACAGTAATATGCAGCAATAGAAAGAGTACAATAATATTTGAAAGTACTTAAGAAAATGGAATTGAACTGTATGCTGATACCTCTGGTTTCTCAGCCCAGGGAAGGACTGCCATGTGTGGTGCTGGGTGTGGGGATGGGGAGCACACAGCCAGGATTCCGTCTCTGCAAGCAGGGGAGGTGGCTGGCAGCTTCCTCTGCAGGCAGGCTTTTCCTACTGAGTTCTGCATTTCCACAAATGGGCACAACATTGTCTTAGCTGCTACTCAAAGCCTCTGAGTTATCTGATTTCACTCTCTGGTTTGCGCCTCCTGATCCAATCAGTTAACAAGTTCTGAAGATTGTACCTCAGACGAGTTTTTCTAATCTTTCCTCCTTTTTATTCCTCCTGCTATCTAGAATGATCTGGATCTAAGGACTCATCCTTTAGACTCCAGAAATTTCCCCCTAACTCATTTCACTGCTTTTGGTCTTTCTCTTTTTATCTTGTACCCTTTAGTTGAAAAACTCTAAAGTATCTGTCATTTGTGTCATATACCTCTTCCTCACCTCAAAATGTCCAATGGCTCTCCATAATATATCAAATTAAATAGAAATTCCTTATTTTGTTGAAAGCCCTCCATTTTCTGGCTCTGGTTCCAGCCTTTTTTTCCCCCTGGGCTGATCATCTCTTCAACTCTTCTATAGGTGTTCCCTATCCTGCCGAGCCTAGCCCAATTGCCATTCCTTAAACCATTTCAAATTCTTAAAAACATAAAACAGAATTTGCTACTTATTTTTGCATTATGTGGTGATTATTTTGAAATTAAGGAAATGGGGGCTTATGGAAGATCGTGGCAGTACAAACTTGTGAGTTTACAAAGCACAGTGATTACATGTATGAATCATTACAGTATAAACTTGTGATCTACAGCATAATATTTTGTTGTTTTGTCAGACTTTTAAAAGCACAGTAGCCATCATGGATTACCCCAGCTACTTAGAGATTTGGAATTATATTAAAGCCCACGTGCCAATTTGGAAATAACTGATACATTTAAAATACTGAATGATGTGGATTGAATATATGTGTCCCTGCGAAATTTGTATGTTGAAACCTAATTTCCAACATACAAACTGGTGATATTTGGAGAAGGGGCTTTTGGAGGTGATTAGGTCATGACGATGTGGCAACCTCAGCAGTGCAATGAGCATGAGCGTCCTTATAAAGAGGCCCGTGAAGACACAGCAAAAAGAACAGACAGCAGGTCCTCCTCAGACAATGAGTCAGCCAGCACCTTGAACTCAGACTCGCCAGCCTCCAGAGCTGTGAGAAATCAGTTTTTTTTGTTTATAAGCCATCCAGTCTTTTGTACAGGCAGTCCCTGACTTACAAACATCCAACTTATGTACCACTAAATTCACACTTACGAATGGGGCTATTACAGTAAGTTACAAACATCTGACTGACCTTCAACTTACACTTAAGAATGAGGCTATTACAGGTACTAGGTAAATGCACCTGTTTCAACTTACATACAAATTTAACTTAATAACAAACCTACAGAACCCCTCTGATTCGTGACCTGAGGACTGCCTGTGTTGTCACAGCAGTCCGAGTGGATGGAGGTGTTTGAGTTTTCCAGTCAACCAACATGATATCTTGCCATTTATTTACATCTTCTTTAATGACTTTTAATAAAGTTTTTTTCCATGAGGATTTATACTTCATGTATTAGAGTCATTCATTTATTTAATTAATCTATTTATAGTTTACTTTTTGGATAACTGCAGATTCATATACAATTGTAAGAAATAACAGAAAGATCTTGTGTTCTGTTAATTAATTTTCTCAATGGTAACATCTTGTAAAACCACAGTGCAGTATGGTAACTGAGATACTGACATGTCTGTCAAGATATAGAATATTTCTGTTATTACAAAGATGCATTATGTTGATTTTTAGCCATATCTACTTCTCTTCCACCTCCAACCCCTCTTTAACTACTAATCGGTTGTCAATTTCTATAACTTTGTTAGTTCTGTAATGTTTGTAACATTTCAAAAATGTTACATAAATGGAATGTACAGTATGTAACCTTTCAGAATTTTCTTTATTTTTCAAATTCAGGCTATTGTCTGGAGATTTATCCAGGTTGTTCCATGTATTGGTAGTATGTTCCCCTTTAGTCCTGAGTGGCATTCCACAGAATGGATGTAACCCCAGTTTATTTAACCTTAATGATTCCCTGTTGAAGGACATCTGGGATGTTTCCAGGGTTTTTAGATATAATGAATAAAGCTTCTATAAATAAAATTTATTCTATAAATAAGATAAATATTCATGGGTAGGTTTTTGTGCGAATATAAGTCTTCATTTTTCTGGGATGCAATTGCCAGGTTATATGTTAGTTGCATGCTTACTCTTTCAAGCAACTGACTCACTATTTCCAGAGCCACTGTACCATTTTATATTCCCTCCAGTAATGTGAGTGAACAATTTTCTCTGCATCTTTACTAGTAGTATGTCTTGAAATTGGGTAGATTAATTCCTTATATTTATTCTTCTTCCCATAATTGTTTTGAGTATTCTAGATCCTTTGCCTTTCCATGTAAATTTAAATAATTTTGTCTAAATCTACTCTACCATAAGGTGTGAATCTAGCCTGAAGAGAGATCTGGCCCTCCCTTTACCCAGGAGCACACACTTTCTGCATGTGCAGGGTAGCTAAACCCCAAGTAGAAGGCTGCAGTTTTATTGGCTGATGATGCCAAGGATAGATTTTGAGGATGCCAGAACAGCTGGAGACTAGGAAGGGAAATTCCTCACAAAAGGAGCTGATAGGGGTGGAACCAGGTGGTAGACCAGAAGGGTCATTCAGCTGAGTTCTACTAGAACACTGGGGGAAAGGAAAGAACCTAGCTATACATGGCATGGACCTTTCCCAGAGTCATAGCTCACAGAGTACAGTGAGGATGTGGACAGCTGGATACAGTATATGATCCATAGTGGAGGAAATCTGATGAATTAGGCAAGTGACTGCAACCAGCAAGAATTGGCTAGCCCACACAGAAGTCAGGGACTAGAGGAAGCCTTTTGGAGTTTAGTTGTTGGAGGAAGCTGTATGTTGAGTGGAACAGTGGACAGTGGGAAGCTTGGAAAAGTGGACAGACTTGAATAGCCTACAGCAACCAGATTTGAATGCTGGTTGGAGTAGACTTGCTGTAAGTTTCGTGGCTGGGAAGGTAGCCATACTGAGAAGCTCTCTGCAGCCCAGGGACTGCCATTGTGGGAAGGTCAGGAGAAGATCTTAGCAGGGGCCTAAAGCACAGTCATTTTAAGTCTGCCTGCCAGGATCAGAACTCCACTCTTGGGACAGGCTAAGGGACTCCCACACCCTCTGGGAACTGGAGTCAGGAAACACTGTGACACTTCCCCTGAAGGATTCTTGTGAGCTTTAAGATCCCAACCTGGCAGGGTCTGAATACTGAAGAAACAATCAGGTGATTACTAAAGGCAATTAAGTTAGGAATAAGGCCCATAGAGGTTGCTGGCTGTACTCTCTGGCTCCTAAAAAAATTACAGCACTACCTGGTATCCTAGGGAGACATTGTAACATATTGTCATCTGTTTGAAGCAAAGGAGGCAGTGAGAAGGAAAAAGGAGGAGGTGAACAAGAAGAAAGAACACATGAGGAGGAACCAACAGAAAAATTCAGGCAACATGAAAAAACAAAAGAGGAACTCCTGCAAGGGACCATGAGCAGCTACTGCAGAAGATTCCACCTATAAAGAATTAATGGACTTGACAGCAAGGGAGTTTAAAATATGGATGATAAAGACAATAAAAGGAAAGGATGAGAAAATAGAAAGACAGTTTGAGTACCAAAGGTCAGATGAAAGACATATGGCAGAGCTTAAAGAAATGAAGGAGACAATCAGGAAATACAAAGATGCAATAGAAAGTATCAAAAATAGGTTAGATGATGGAGAAGAAAGAACCTCAGAGCTAGAGGGTAAAGTTTTCACATTAACCCAGGTAGTTAAATAGGCAGAAAAGAAGAAAGAAAGCAGAACAGGTGCTTAGAGAAGGGGAAGAAGATTGTCCCCAAGGAATGGAAAGCCTGCTGCAGACCATCATCAAATCAAGTAAAACTTCTCAAGATTTAATAAAGACCCTGACACACTCCTTTCAGATGGATATTGAACCCTGGGTCAACTCAAGTCAAACAGAGCCACTCCAAGACACATTGTAATGAACCTGTCCAAAGTCAAGATGAAAGAAAAAATTCTGCAAGCAGCTAAGAGCATGGTCATGGTCATCCACCTTCAACATTCTTAAACAAAACAATTTTCAGCCCAGAATTCTGTATCCTGCTAAACTAAGGTTCAAAATTGATGGAGAAATTAAATCTTTTGTGGATATACAAGCACTGAGGAAATTTGCCATAAGAAGATCAGCTCTACAGGAAATACTTAGACCTATTCTCAACACTGACCACCATAATGGACTAGCAAAGTAAATACCCAGAAGCTAAAGGTCAAAATGTAGCTTTCAAAAGGGTGCAAAGGATAAAACTACACAACAGACTTTCATTAAATAAGATGAATATAGAACTCTACCACACTTACCAACTGAACTCACAACTGAAGAGGCACAGGCTGGCTGACTGTACAAAAAAGCAAAGACTGTCCATATGCTGTCTCCAGGAGACACACCTAACCTTGAAGGACAAATCAAGACTCAGCGTTAAGGGATATAAAACAGTGTTTCAAGTAAATGCAAATCAGAATAAAGGAGGGTTTGCAATCTTATTTTCAGATACAATCGGATTTAAAGCAACACAAGTTAAGAAAGACAAAGAGGGACATGTTATGCTATTCAAAAGAACAATTCAACAAGAAGACATTTCAATTTTAAATACTTGTGCACCTAACTTAAATACTCCCAGATTTATGAAACAGATCTTGATGGGTCTGAGCAATATGATATTCCATAACACCATAATAGTTGGGGAGTTTAATACCCCTCTGATAGAACTAGACAGATCATCTAAACAGAAACTAAATAAAGATGTCAAGGACTTAAATGTGACCCTAGAACAAATGGGATTAATAGACATATATAGAACACAATCACCCCAAAGCTAAGGAATATACATTTTTCTTACCAGCCCATGGTATCTACTTGAAAATCCACCACATCCTAGAATACAAATCAAACCTTAGCAAAATTAAAAGAATATAAAATGTTCATCTCCACACAAAGACCTAGAAATTAAACAACCTTTTTTGCTGAATGATAGTTGGGTTTAGGAAGAGACAAAAGAGGAAATCATTAAATTCCTCAAACATAATAACAATTAAGACATAAGTTACTAAAACCTGTGGGATACAGCAAAAGCAAAATTAAGAGGGAAATTTATTGCATTCAAAAAACAGAAAACAGCAAACTCATGAACAATCATATGGAATTGGAAAAAGAAGAACAATCTAGTTCTAAACCCAGCAGATGAAAAGAAATAACCAAATTAAATTAGAAGATGAATGAAAATAAAAAGAATCATTCAGAAAATTAAAGAAACAAAATGTTGGTTTTCCAAATAAAGAAATAAAATCGATAAACCTTTGGCCAGATTAACTAGAAACTGAAAAGTAAAATCTCTAATAATGTTAATCAGAAACAAGAAAGAGGAAATAACAACAGATGCCACAGAGATATAAGAGATCATCTCTGAGTACTACAAGAAACTCTATGCCCAGAAATTAAACAATGTGGAAGAAATGGATCAATATCTGGAATCACAATCTCTCCCCAGACTTAATCAAGAAGAAATAGATCTCTTGAACAGATCAATTTCAAGAAATGAGACTGAAGAAACAAAAACTCCCCCCAAAATAAAGCCATGGTCCAGATGGCTTCACAGCAGTATTCTATCAAACCTTCAAAGAAGAGCTTATACACATACTGCAGAAATTATTCCAAAAAATTGAGAAGGAAGGAAGTATCCCCAACACATTCTACAAAGCAAATATCACCCTGATAGCAAAATCAGGAAAAGACCCAACTAAAAAGGAGAATTTCAGACCAATTTCACTAATGAATATAGATGCAGAAATCTCAGTAAAATCCTAGCCAATAGATTACAACTATGCATTAAAAAAAATCATTCATTGGCTCCGT
>NW_003852412.1:26974247-26984885 GCF_000181295.1 Otolemur garnettii
CTTCAAGCCCTGTCAACTCCCTGCCAGCACCTGTACAACCAGGACAGCTGCCGCCAAAATAGCCGAGGCATTGTGGCGGGCGCCTGTGGTCCCAGCTACTTGGGAGGCAGAGGCAAAAGACTCACTTGAGCCCAGGAGTTGGAAGTTGTTGTAAGCTGTGATGCCACAGCACTCTATCCAGGGGGACAGCTTGAGGCTCTGTCTCAAAAAAAAAAAAAAAATCATTCATCATAATCAAGTAGGTGTCATCCCAGAGATGCAAGCCTGGTTTAACATAAGCAAGTCCATAAACACATCAACAGAAACAAAAACAAAGACCATATGATGCTCTAAATAGATGCAGAAGAAGCATTCTATAAAATTAAGGATCCTTTACTAATTAGAATTCTGAAGAAAACAGGCATAGGTGGCACATTTTTAAACTGATTGAAGCCATCTACAACAAACCCACTGCTAATATTATACTGAATGGAGTAAAACTGAAAGCTTTTCTACTTAGAACTAGAACTAGACAAGGCTGTCCTCTATCATCACTACTATTCAACATAGTGCTGTAAGTTCTAGCCAATACAATCAGGCAAGAGAAGGAAATAAAGGGCATCCAAATGGGAGTAGAGGGGGTCAAACTCTCCCTCTTTGCTGATGATATGATCTTAGAGAACCCCAAAGACTCCTGGAAGTCATCAAAAAATACAGTAATGTCTCAGGATATAAAATCAATGTCCATAAATCAGTAGCCTTTGTATATGCCAGTAACAACCAAGACGAGAAGCTAATCAAGGACATAATCCCCTTCACAGTAGCTTCAAAGAAAATGAAATACCTAGGAATCCACCTAACAAAAGAGGCGAAGGACCTCTATAAAGAAAATTATAAAACCGTAAGAAAAGAAATAGCAAAAGATATTAACAGAAGAACATACCATGCTCATGGCTGGGAATAGTCAACATTGTTAAAATGTCCATACTTTCCAAAGCAATCTACAGATTCAGTGCAATCCCTATTAAAATACCAAAATCATACTTTCAAGGTTTGGAAAAAAGAATTCTTCCTTTTGTATGAAACCAGAAAAAACCCATATAGCCAAGGCAATTCCTAGTAATAAAATCCAAGCTGGAGGCATCAGCCTATCAGATTTTAGGCCACAAGATCACAAGGCCATAGTGATCAAAACAGCCTGGTATTGGCACAAAAACAGAGATGCAGTGATCTGGAACCGAATAGAAAACCATGAAATGAAACTAACATTTTACAGCCACCTAATCTTTGATAAACCAAATGAGAACATACATTGGGTGAAAGAAGCCCTAGTCAATAAACGGTGCTGGGAGAACTGGATAACCACATCTAAAGACTGAAACTGGACCCACACCTTTCTCCACTCACTGAAATTGATTCAAGATGGATAAAATATCTTAAGCTAAGGCACGAAACAATAAAAATCCTTTAAGAAACTGTGGGGAAAACACGTGAAATTATTGGCCTGGGGAAAGACTTTATGAAGAAGACTTCAGTGGAAATTGCAACAGCAACAAAAATAAACAAATGGGACTTAATTCAATTGAATAGCTTCTGTACCTTTTGTAAGGAGATAAACACTAAAGCAAATAGATAACCATCAGAATAGGAAAAGATTTTGCATATTAGGAATAGAACAAAAGCTTAGTGACTAGGACCTATAGAGAACTCAAATTAATCAACACTTAAAAAGCCAACAATTCCTTATATCACTGGGCAAGAGAGATGAATAGAACCTTTCCTAAAGAAGACAGACAAATGACTAACATATGAAAAAATGTTCATTGTCCCTAATTATTAGAGAAATGCAAATCAAAACCACCCTGAGATATCACCTAACCCCAGTAAGAATGGCCCACATCACAAAATCTCAAAGTTGCAGGTGCTGGCATGGATGTGGAGAGAAGGGAACACTTTTACACTGCTGGTGGGACTGCAAACTAATACAACCTTTTTGGAAGGAAGTATAGAGAATCCTCAAAAAACTCAAGCTAGACCTCCCATTTGATCCTGCAATCTCATTACTGGGCATCTACCCAGAAGAAAAAAACAATCATTTTATCATAAGGACATTTGCAGTACACTGTTTCTCACATCTCAATTTACAATTGCCAAACTGTGGAAACAACCTAAAATACATCACAAGAATAGAAAAACAAAAATCCAATATACTCAATTCTGATTTGAGGACAATTGATGACCTAGTATATCATGGGGGTGGGGGAGCAGAGAGAGAGAAGGGGGGCCACAGTGTGTGACACACCTCTTGGAGACAGGACACGATTATAATAGGGACTTTACCTAACAAATGCAATCAGTATAACCTGGTTATCTGTATCTTCAGTGAATCCCCAACAATAAATAAATAAATAAGAGCTAACCATAGTGGAAAATAATTCTAAATCTGTGTATAAAGTCTTCTCAGTTTTTTTGTTTAATTCTAAATTGTGTTTGCATAGAGGCAGGGAGACTTCAGGGAGGTGATAGAAGGCTACAGATAAAAACATAAAGAATGTGAATAGATATTATTTAGGCTGCTGCCCACCACAGGAGAGACAATTTCGACTTGGAATCTTGCTGAATTTGATAGGTCTGACAGGGTTTCCACTGAAACCCATAAGGACCACTCCCTAGGAATAAAGATGACATAATGTCAAGTCTAAGCATTTACCCTAAAACTAAGGGCAAAACTCACTATAACAAGGTATGAAACCAAGCCCGAACAAAGTCAAAGTCATCAACTAGGAATTAAAATGCCCATTAGAATAAAATCCAGCTGTCTTCAGCAGAAGATGACAAAATCCAGAAACTCAATGACTAAATCATTTACAATGTCCAACATGTAATACAAATTTCCTAAGTATTCAAAGAGAAAGAAAAATGTGATTCAGAGTCAAGAGAGGACAAGGAAAAAATAACACACACATAAACAGGCTCAAAGATGACCCAAATGTTGAAATCAGAAAAAAAAAAGACTTTAAAGAAACTATTATTTACATTATGTTCAAGGAATTAAGGAGATGGCTATGAGTAAAAGTACTTTAACACATAAGTTGAAGCCTTAAAAAAGGGATTCTACAATAGTAAAGTATGATATCTAAAAGGAAAATTCATTGAATGGAGTTAATAGCAGACTGAAAAAGGCAGAAGAAAGCCTCAGTGAACCTTAAACCTAATGAATGTGAATAATCCAAGCTAAAGAACAGAGGAAACACAGATTGTGAGATGACATAAACACACTTCTTTTTCCTATACTTTTGGAAGTCCCACCCAAAAGCAGAGAAAACAGATAACAGCAAAGGAAAAAAAAAAAAAAAAAAAAAAAAAAAAAAAATTTTTTTTTTTTTTTTTTTTTGAGACAGAGTTTCAGTCTAGGCTAGAATGCCCTGTCTTTTGTGTAGCTCACAGCAACATCCAACCCAGCCTCCTGAGTAGCTGGAATATAGGTACCTGCCACAACGCCTGGCAAAGGTATCCCTTTCTTCTCTTTCTTTCTTTTCTTTTTTTTCCCTCCCTCTCTTCCTTCTTTCTCTCTTTCTTTTCTTTTTTCTCTCTCTCTCTTCTTCCTTCCCTCCCCCCCTTCCTTCCTTCCTAAGCAAGGACTGATGGTCTTGAACTCCTGAGCTAAAGGGATAATCCTGCCTCAGTCTCCCCGAGTGCTAGGATTTCAGGCATAAGCCAACACCACACCCGGCCCCAGGACAATTAAAAAAAGTGAAATAATTATGCCCTTGAATCCCAAGGTTAGTAAGAAAAATTAACTTAAGAATCAAAGGGGTTGGGCACAGTGGCTCACACCTGTAATCCTAGCACTCTGGGAGGTGGAGGTGGGTAGATTGCCTGAGCTCAGGAGTTCAAGACCAGCCTGAGCAAGAGCTTGACCCCATCTCTAAAAAAACTAGCCAGGCATTGTGGTGGGTGCCTGCAGTCCCAGCTACTTGGGAGGCTGAGGCAAGAGGATCACTTGAACTCAGGAATTTGAAAGGTTGTTGTGAGCTATGACACCATAGCACTTTACCGAGAGTGACAAAGTAAAACTCTGTCTCAAAAAATAAAAAAATAAAAAAACCTAGCAAATGCTGAACAGGATGAACAGGATAAACACAAAGAAAAGCACAACAAGGCATATCATAGTAAAACTATGACCAACCAGTGATTAAAAACCAAAACCAAAATCCTGAAACTAGGTATTGAAAAAAAGATACACAGAACATACAGTAATAGTGACAGCAGCTAATTTCTCATCAGAACAAGGAAGGCCAGAGACAATGAAATGGCAACTTAAACTGCAAAAACCCCCCAAACAAACAAACACCAAACCCCCTCCCCCAAACCAACAAACTCATAAACTCAACCAGGAAACTGTTTTTCAAAACATAAGATGAAATAGGCTAGGCACAAAGTCTCATGCCTGTAATCACAGCACTCTCAGAGGCTAAGGCAGGCAGATTGCTTGCATTCAGGAGTTTGAGACCAGTCTGAGCAAAAGCGAGACTCTGTCTCTAAAAACAGCCAGGTGTTGCGGTGGGCAACTGTTGTCCCGGCTACTCGGGAGGCTGAGGTAGAAGGATCACTCAAGCCCAAGAGACTGAGGTTGCTGTGAGGTATAGAGTACCAGGGCACTCTACTCAGGGTAGCAAAGTGAGGCAAAAAAAAAAAAAAAAAAAAAAAAGAAAAGATAAAATGAAGAAATTTCCAGATAAATAAAAACTGGAAGAATTTGTTGAAAATGAACTTGAACAAAGAGATGTGACAGAAGAAATTCTTTTTTTTCTTTTTTGAGACAGAGCCTCAAGCTGTCCCCCTGGGTAGAGTGCCATGACTTCACAGCTCACAGCAACCTCCAACTCCTGGGCTCAAGCAAGTCTCCTGCTTCAGCCTTCCAAGTAGCTGGGACCTCAGGCACCTGCCACAACACCTGGCTATTTTTTGGTTGCAGCCGTCATTGTTGTTTGGCAGGCCCAGGCTGGATTCGAACCTGCCACCTTAGGTGTATGTGGCTGGTGCCTTAGCCACTTGAGCCACAGGTGCCAAGCCAGAAGAAATTCTTTAGACTGAAGGAAATGACACCAGATAAAACTTGAACCTACAAGAATGACTACCCCTACAAGAATGACTGCCCAGCACCAAAATGGTAAATATGAGTGCAAAAAAGGCCTGGTTTTTTGTTTTGGTTTGTTTAAAAATATAACTGAACCTTCAACGTAAAAGTTATAACAATGTGTCATGTGGTTTTAAAGCATGTGGGTATGAAATATATGATAACAATCACATGAAGAACAATAGGAAAAATGGAATTATACTGTTGTAAGCATCATATTTTACATGGAATTGTACAATATTATCTCTAAGTCGGACTATGATAACAATGCATAGATCAGCCCTAAGTCCCTAGAGCAATCATTAAAAAATAATACAAAAGGTATAGGTAAAATAACCTCAGGGCAATTAAAATAAAATAAAACAAGTTTACCACAAAGAAGGTAGAAAAGGAGGAAGAGAAGAACTGAACAAATCGAAAGCAAATAGCACAATGGTGGATATAAACTTAACCCTATCAGTAATTACACAAAATTTAAATGAACCAGTCATGCTAATTAAAACTAAAATTAAAAAGCCTACAACAGGGTCAGCGCCCACAGCACAATGGTTATGGTGCCGGCCACATACACTGAGTCTGGTGGGTTTAAACCTGGGCCTAGGCCTGCTAAACAGTAAGGACAACTGCAACAAAAAAATAGCCGGGCATTGTGGTGGGCACCTGTAGTCCCAGCTATTTGGGAGGCTAAGACAAGAGAATCGCTTAAGCCCAAGAGTTTAAGGTTGCTGTGAGCTGTGACACCAAGGGTGACATAGTGAGACTCTGTCTCAAAGAAAAACAAAGAAGCCTACAACAGATGTTTGGTAAGGACATCACAGCAACTCAACCAAGACTTTTATATATTATTCATAGGAATGCAAACTGGTTCAATCACTTTAAAAAATTATTTGGAAGTTTTAAAGAAAATGGCATGTAGCTATCTATCCATGACTCAGCATAGCCATTACTAGCTATTGTTCTAAGAGAAAATAAATGTCTGCAAAAAGGGTGTAGAAAAATGTGCATGGAGGCTTTATTTATAAAAGCCAAAACCCATATATGGCCCTATTGCATGTCTATCAACAGAATAGTACATAAGCAAATTGTGATATATTCCCCAAATAAAAACTACTTAGTAATTAAATAGAATGCACTTAGATGTAACAGTTTAGATAAGAGCATATGTTATACATACCATTTATCTTGGTATGTAGGCAAAAAAAATCTTTGGAGATAACAATTAGTACAGAGGCTACAAGGCTGCGGTGGGAATAGGTGGTGAAGTAAGAACATTTTTGGGGTGGTGGGAGTATTCTTTCTTGATCTTTATTAGGATGGCAGATACAATGGATATATGCATTTTCAAATCTCAACAAAATCTCTTGAAGATATGACCATTTCACTCTATATAAAATTTATATAAAAAGAAATCAAGGCTGGGTGCAGTGGCTCATGCCTGTAATCCTAGCAGTCTGGGAGGCTGAGGTGGGTGGATTGCTTGAGCTCATGGATTCAAGACCAGCCTGAGCAAAAAGCACGACCCTGTCTCTACTAAAAATAGAAAAACTGGAGCAAGAGGATTGCTTGAGCCCAAGAGTTGGAGGTTGCTGTGAGCTATGATGCCATAGCACTCTATCCAGGGTGACAGCTTGAGACTCTGTCTCAAAAAAAAAAAATCAAAAGAAAAATTAAAAAGATGTTATATTTCATACACAAATATAATGACAAAGGCCTCATACTTCATATGCAAATATAATATTTAATTTATACTTTTGAGTAAAACTCACTGCGGCAAGACATAGTTTTTTATCTTCATGCATAACCATTGTCCTACCCAGGATTAAACCTCCTGTAAGTACTAAAAATTGAACTAATTACCCTGTTACCAGTCTTTTCTCTTCTCTAGTCCTCAATGATTAAAAATTTAGCAAAAGACCAGCCTGAGCAAGAGTGAGATCTCATCTCTAAAAAAATTATCCGGGCATTGTGGCAGGTGCCTGTAGTCCCAGGTACTCTGGAGGCTGAGGCAAGAGGCAGTCTTGAGCCCAAAACTTTGAGGTTGTTGTGAGCTGTGATCTCACCGCACTCTACAGAGGGTGACAAAGTGAGACTTTATCTCAAAAAAAAATTTACCTAAAGAATGCCTACAATAATTGGATGGTGTTTGATAACTCAACTTTAAAAAGATGGGCTTATCTACTAATTCACAGACATCGATCTATAATTATTGCTAATAAGATTACAAAATCACCCTATTTGCTTATAAGACAGTGAGATTCTAATCAAGTAAAGAAACTGTCAGATAAATATAATGTTAGGTTCAACATTTACAGGTAACACAGATAGCTGGATTACTTGTGAACTTGTCAATGATAAAGATGGCTCAAGAGCACTTTATCACTAACAGACTGGCAAAACTTTCAGAAAGTACTGAAAATTATAGTCCCAATAGGACAGTCCAATAAAAATTCATCAACCTTTTTTATTATATAGTCTACTAATATGAGTCATTACATCTCAAGGCAGCAGAACTAATGGGCATGTAATATAATTTAAACTCTATGACATTTTAACAAGATAGATGACAATGAAGTAACAAAATAGGCAACATACCAGAATGTTTTCCAAGAATAAAAGGAGACGCTTTTTTTCACAAGATGGCGCCGAAGGCAAAGAAGGACGCTCTTGCCCCTCCCAAAGCCCAAGCCAAAGCAAAGGCATTGAAGGCCAAGAGGGCAGCCTAAAAGGCATCCACGGCCACAGAGAAAAGACGATCCCTACATCAGCCACCTTCCAGCAGTTGCCGGAGACAATGAGGCTCTGGAGGCAGCCCGAATATCCTCAGAAGAGCGACCCAGGAGAAACAAGCTTGACCACTGAGCCACCATCAAACTCCCCCTGACCACGGAGCCTGCCGTGAAGAAGGCAGAAGAAAACAGCACACTTGTGTTCACGGTGGGTGTCAAAGCCAACAAGCCCCCGGTCAGACAGGCTCCATGACACCGCTGCGGCCACGGTCAACACCCCGCCCAGGCCTGATGGCGAGGAGGAGACGTGTTCCTGGCTTCTGATTACGATGCTCTGGATATTGCCAACAAAATTGAGATCATCTAAACCAAGTCCAGTGGGCTAATTCCAGATATATAACTTTTCACTGTAAAAACAAGATACAATACAATATTTTTTATTTGAGTGGACACAAAAAGTATTTTAAGTTCAAATATAGCTTGGTACTATATGGACTTCACTCAAAAAAGTTTTAAATAATTCTGTAGCAATTTGGGGGGTCTGGTGTGGTAGGGCTAAATGAATTAATCTTCAATTTTCTCCTGGTTTTACAAAGTTAATGAAAAGAAGTAGTTCTTAACATCACTGGCCTTCCCTCCAAGTTGAAATACTCATGTTGGTTTAAAATCACTGATTTAAAAGTAATTTTTAACAACTGGAATAATAGTTTTTAATAAAGTAATATAAATCCAACCATCTCACCAGGCAATGTAGTTTATGCCTGTGATGTCAGCACTTTGGGGGAGCAAAGTGGAAGGGCTGCATGAGGTGAAGACCTTAGACCACTGGGCAACATAAAGATATCCTTTTTCTACCTAAAATAAAAATATGAGCTGGGCATGGTGGTGTGCATCTATAGTCCCAGCTACTGGGGAGGCTGGGGCAGTAGGGATGGCTTGAGGCCAGGAGTTCAAGGATGCAGTGAGCAACGATTATGGCACTGCACGCCAGCCTCGGAGACAAAGTGAGACCCTATCAAAAAGAAAAAAATTGAACCATCTATCCATCTTTTAAGGTGCTATTTCTGACACGGAAAAATGATCTGAATTTCTGTCATCTTTTATTATATCAGTTGTCACCAGAGTTGTAAAAAAATTTCACTGGAGAATCTCTAGAAAGTTGGTTGAACACAGTTAGCAAAATTATCAGATCAATTATATGTTTCCAACAATTGCACATAATAGTTGATGGTGAGAATGATGCCGTGTGTCTGTTAGTAGTGGGGTGGCACAGCATATTATAAATCTACCAACTAAGTTACTCAACAGTCAATATTTCCTAAAGTTGATTCCATGGAACTCTGGCATTGTGGCATGTTAATAGCTGTTGAGTTGAGGCTGTGCCTCAGAGTTGAGGGGAGCTCTTCACTGGAGCTCTCCTCAGAGGCATCGGTGTCCTAAGGCACCCTGTGACATACACAAGGCAGCACTGCAATGGGGACCATCTCCCCAACATGCTTGAACAATGAGTTTCTCTTAGTATGGGTTTGTGGACTTTGATGCTAGAAAATGCACTTTGGAAATTTTGGGATAGTGGTAACACAGACATGCACTGGAGCTGCAGGAGGGGGAAACAAAGGTAAAGGGCCTGAGGGAGAGCAAGCCAGCACCGCCAGAGCAGGCCAGTGCCATGAGAGCACGCCAGCGCCGCCAGAGCAGGCCAGTGCCGTGAGAGCACGCCAGAGCTGCCAGAGCAGGCCAGCACTGTTCAGGGCACACCACTCAGCACCAGCTCTGCAAATGCATAATGTCTCCTACTGGCTTTTAGTCATGGGCAAGCTCTACAAACTCTCTCGCTCTCTCTTTAATCTGCAAAAATGGGACTAATATTAATAATATCTGTATTTCAGGGTTTGTGATGAGTTAAAGTTCATGTATGTGAAGTGCAACTATAGTGCCTGATCCTGCTTGATAAGTGAGAGTGATAATTATTATTTGAATATTTTGGTACAAATTCTATGAACTAGATATGTTTTTTTGGTCATATATAAAAAGAAGACATTCATTCTTACTCTCACTCATTCTTGTACTTTCATAATATTAATTTTGAAATGAAAGATTCTGAGCAGATATGGTCATAAGAAACCTGCTTCCCTTACTGTACCCAGCAATTGACCAAGAAGTCTATTAATGGAAAATCTATTGGTCCCATAGAAAAATATGGTTATATATATAGCACTTGGTAGTTTTGGTTATCTTCACATACACTACCAGAGTCTATCCTTGTAATAAACTAGTGGGGTTGGTAAGGCAGGAACCATTTGCTTTAAACCACAGACATAGATAGTGAGGCCCAGAGAGGCTAAATGACCTGACAAAGGTCATAAAACTGGCCAGTGTCAGTGAATGGACTCAGATCCCGAGTTTTGGCTCTAGGCTCAGATGCTTTTATATTTGAAAATACTTTAGTTCAGTTCATGAACATTTACTGAGTTGTTCTTGTGTGCTGGATACTGATGCGATGATGAGTGAGATACAGTCTGTCCTTGAAAAGCTTAGAATCTAGTGGTATTCAGAAAATCAGGTAACGGAATGGAAAAAAGAGACCTGGTGATTCTCAGTTGTTTTCAATGTAATTACCTTCTGGGGACATGCAGTGGCATCTTGTGCTCCAGTGTTCTCTAGGTAATTACCTTCTGGGGATTTGCAGTGGCATCTTGTGCTCCAGTGTTCTCTAGGTAATTACCTTCTGGGCATGTTCAGTGGCATCTTGTGTTCCAGTGTTCTCCAGGTAACTACCTTCTAGGGACATGC
>NW_003852412.1:26984979-26986086 GCF_000181295.1 Otolemur garnettii
ATCTCGTGCTCCAGTGTTCTCCAGGTAATTACCTTCTGGGGATGCGCAGTGGCATCTCGTGCTCCAGTGTTCTCCTAGTAATTACCTTCTGGGGACGTGCAGTGGCATCTTGTGTTCCAGCGTTCTCCAGGTAATTACCTTCTGGGGACATGCAGTGGCATCTCGTGTTCCAGTGTTCTCCAGGTAATTAACTTCTGGGGACATGCAGTGGCATCTTGTGTACCAGTGTACTCCAGGTAATTACCTTCTGGGGATGTGCAGTGGCATCTCGTGCTCCAGTGTTCTCCTGGTAATTACCTTCTGGGGATGTGCAGTGGCATCTCATGTGCCAGTGTTCTCCTGGTAATTACCTTCTGGGGATGCCCAGTGGCATCTTGTGCTCCAGTGTTCTCTAGGTAATTACCTTCTGGGGACATGCAGTGGCATCTCGTGCGCCAGTGTTCTCTAGGTAATTTCCTTCTGGGGATTTGCAGTGGCATCTTGTGCTCCAGTGTTCTCTAGGTAATTACCTTCTAGGGACATGCAGTGGCATCTCGTGCTCCAGTGTTCTCTAGGTAATTACCTTCTGGGGATTTGCATTGGCATCTTGTGCTCCAGTGTTCTCTAGGTAATTACCTTCTGGGGATGCCCAGTGGCATCTTGTGCTCCAGTGTTCTCCAGGTAATTACCTTCTAGGGATGCCCAGTGGCATCTCGTGTTCCAGTGTTCTCCAGGTAATTACCTTCTGGGGATGCCCAGTGGCATCTTGTGCTCCAGTGTTCTCCAGGTAATTACCTTCTAGGGACATGCAGTGGCATCTTGTGTTCCAGTGTACTCCAGGTAATTACCTTCTGGGGACATGCAGTGGCATCTCGTGTTCCAGTGTTCTCTAGGTAATTACCTTCTGGGGACATGCAGTGGCATCTTGTGTTCCAGCGTTCTCCAGGTAATCACCTTCTGGGGACGCACAGTGGCATCTCATGTTCCAGTGTTGTCCAGGTAATTATTTTCTGGGGACATGCAGTGGCATCTCGTGCTCCAGTGTTCTCTAGGTAATTACCTTCTGGGCATGTTCAGTGGCATCTTGTGTTCCAGTGTTCTCCAGGTAACTACCTTCTAGGGACATGC
>NW_003852412.1:26986106-26986804 GCF_000181295.1 Otolemur garnettii
ATCTCGTGCTCCAGTGTTCTCCAGGTAATTACCTTCTGGGGATGCGCAGTGGCATCTCGTGCTCCAGTGTTCTCCTAGTAATTACCTTCTGGGGATGCCCAGTGGCATCGTGTTCTCCAGTGTTCTCCTGGTAATTACCTTCTGGGGATTTGCAGTGGCATCTCGTGCTCCAGTGTTCTCCTGGTAATTACCTTCTGGGGATTTGCAGTGGCATCTCGTGCTCCAGTGTTCTCCTGGTAATTACCTTCTGGGGATGCCCAGTGGCATCTCGTGCTCCCGTGTTCTCTAGGTAATTACCTTCTGGGGATTTGCAGTGACATCTCGTGCTCCAGTGTTCTCCAGGTAATTACCTTCTGGGGATTTGCAGTGGCATCTCGTGCTCCAGTGTTCTCCAGGTAATTACCTTCTGGGGATGCGCAGTGGCATCTCGCGCTCCAGTGTTCTCCTGGTAATTACCTTCTAGGGACGTGCAGTGGCATCTTGTGTTCCAGCGTTCTCCAGGTAATTACTTTCTAGGGATTTGCAGTGGCATCTTGTGTTCCAGTGTTCTCCACGTAATTACCTTCTGGGGACATGCAGTGGCATCTTGTGTACCAGTGTACTCCAGGTAATTACCTTCTGGGGATGTGCAGTGGCATCTCGTGCTCCAGTGTTCTCTAGGTAATTACCTTCTGGGGATTTGCAGTGGCATCTCGTGC
>NW_003852412.1:26986824-26988051 GCF_000181295.1 Otolemur garnettii
TGCAGTGGCATCTCGTGCTCCAGTGTTCTCTAGGTAATTACCTTCTGGGGATTTGCAGTGGCATCTCGTGCGCCAGTGTTCTCTAGGTAATTACATTCTGGGGATGTGCAGTGGCATCTCATGCACCAGTGTTCTCCTGGTAATTACCTTCTGGGGATGTGCAGTGGCATCACGTGCTCCAGTGTTCTCCAGGTAATTACCTTCCGGGGATTTGCAGTAGCATCTCGTGCTCCAGTGTTCTCTAGGTAATTACCTTCTGGGCATGTGCAGTGGCATCTCGTGCTCCAGTGTTCTCTAGGTAATTACCTTCTGGGGATGTGCAGTGGCATCTCGTGCTCCAGTGTTCTCTAGGTAATTACCTTCTGGGGATTTGCAGTGGCATCTCATGCTCCAGTGTTCTCCAGGTAATTACCTTCTGGGTGTGTGCAGTGGCATCTCGTGCTCCAGTGTTCTCCAGGTAATTAACTTCTGGGGACATGCAGTGGCATCTCGTGCACCAGTGTACTCCAGGTAATTACCTTCTGGGGATGTGCAGTGGCATCTCGTGCTCCAGTGTTCTCTAGGTAATTACCTTCTGGGGACATGCAGTGGCATCTTGTGTACCAGTGTACTCCAGGTAATTACATTCTGGGGATGTGCAGTGGCATCTCGTGCTCCAGTGTTCTCCTGGTAATTACCTTCTGGGGATGTGCAGTGGCATCTCATGCGCCAGTGTTCTCCTGGTAATTACCTTCTGGGGATGTGCAGTGGCATCTCGTGCTCCAGTGTTCTCTAGGTAATTACATTCTGGGGACGTGCAGTGGCATCTCTTGCTCCAGTGTTCTCTAGGTAATTACCTTCTGGGGATTTGCAGTGGCATCTCGTGCTCCAGTGTTCTCTAGGTAATTACCTTCTGGGGACATGCAGTGGCATCTCGTGCTCTAGTGTTCTCTAGGTAATTACCTTCTGGGCATGTGCAGTGGCATCTGGTGCTCCAGTGTTCTCCTGGTAATTACCTTCTGGGTGTGTGCAGTGGCATCTCATGCTCCAGTGTTCTCCAGGTAATTACCTTCTGGGTGTGTGCAGTGGCATCTCGTGCTCCAGTGTTCTCTAGGTAATTACATTCTGGGGATGTGCAGTGGCATCTCGTGCGCCAGTGTTCTCTAGGTAATTACCTTCTGGGGATTTGCAGTGGCATCTCGTGCTCCAGTGTTCTCTAGGTAATTACCTTCTGGGTATGTGCAGTGG
>NW_003852412.1:26988071-26988701 GCF_000181295.1 Otolemur garnettii
CCAGTGTTCTCTAGGTAATTACCTTCTGGGGATTTGCAGTGGCATCTCGTGCTCCAGTGTTCTCTAGGTAATTACCTTCTGGGTATGTGCAGTGGCATCTCATGCTCCAGTGTTTTCCTGGTAATTACCTTCTGGGGACATGCAGTGGCATCTCGTGCGCCACTGTACTCCTGGTAATTACCTTCTGGGGATTTGCAGTGGCATCTCGTGCTCCAGTGTTCTCCTGGTAATTACCTTCTGGGCATGTTCAGTGGCATCTCGTGCGCCAGTGTTCTCTAGGTAATTACCTTCTGGGGATTTGCAGTGGCATCTCATGCTCCAGTGTTCTCTAGGTAATTACCTTCTGGGGACATGCAGTGGCATCTCGTGCTCCAGTGTTCTCTAGGTAATTACCTTCTGGGGATTTGCAGGGCATCTCGTGCTCCAGTGTTCTCTAGGTAATTACCTTCTGGGGATTTGCAGTGGCATTTCGTGCTCAAGTGTTCTCTAGGTAATTAGCTTCTGGGCATGTTCAGTGCCATCTCGTGCTCCAGTGTTCTCTAGGAAATTACATTCTGGGGATGTGCAGTGGCATCTCATGTTCCAGTGTTCTCTAGGTAATTACATTCTGGGGATGTGCAGTGGCATCTC
>NW_003852412.1:26990389-27015875 GCF_000181295.1 Otolemur garnettii
ATCTCATGTTCCAGTGTTCTCTAGGTAATTACCTTCTGGGGATTTGCAGTGGCATCTCGTGCTCCAGTGTTCTCTAGGTAATTACATTCTGGGGACGTGCAGTGGCATCTCGTGCTCCAGTGTTCTCTAGGTAATTACCTTTTCGGCATGCGCAGTGGCATCTTGTCCTCCCGAGTTGTCCAGGTTTACCTTCTGGGCATGCGCAGTGGCATCTTGTGCTCCAGAGGTGATGGTGACTATAAGCAAGGGCTTTATGTAAGAAGTAAAAGTTGGAGAAATCCCTCTATGGTGAAGCCTGTGGCCCTTTCTGTCTTCATGTTATACTAGCTAACACCACCACAGAAATGGTAAGTGAAAAGATTAATTATTTTTTCTATAACTTTTCTTTCTTTAGCCTGAAATACTGACCCTCATTTGTGTCTATGCTTTAACAGATCAAAGAAATGTCCTTTCTACTTTAGAAAGGCCTAGTTGTGGGAACATTGCATTTAAAAATGTCTTTTTAAATTTGATATTAGAGTATTTTTATGATGTCCTCATTCCTTTTAGCATGCTCTTGTTTTTCCAAACTTACTACTTATCTTGATTACCTAATTAATTGCAAATGTCTATTTATTCAGAAAATCATTTGAATACACTCTTGGCATAAGACACCTCCACTTTTCCTTTATCAAATCCCTCCTCAGCAGCCATGAAACTTCTACCATCACCACTCTGCTGCTTATAAACTTTCTTTTTAAAAACCACTGATTAGTTTTCTGAATCTGAGCATCATTTTTCCCTTTTCTCCCTATAGCCATGTGCTGCCAACAGACACTGCTGGTTCCTTTCTCACTGATATGTCAGTCATAGTTTCAGAGTCACATCCTACAACTCATCTGCCTACTGCCTCTGGGTCTGGTTCCCCTGGAGGACTCACTCTTATCTGCGACTGTGGTGTAGTGGGGAGCCCATGGGAGTTACCACCTCTGGGGGAGGCATCCAGCCCTCAAACTTTCTAATCCCATGATTCTGTACAGACTACTTTTCTGAGCCTCTGTTTTGTCATGTATAAGATTAGGGTAATAATAGTACCACCACTTCACTCCATTGTTCTTGAGCCTTCTGAAATTATATGTATATATTTTACATTAATAAATTCTCATGCACAATCCAAATAGAAGTATTAGTAGTCAGTTTCAGATATGTGTGATTCTTGTGTTCTTAATTCTCTGGATCCATTGTCTCTAAGAGCTTGTATTTTTAGTTAATATTATTTGTATATAAATGACCTTGTGTGCACGTATATAGATAATGATGCATCCAGTACAGTGTGTGTATGTATACATATCTGCATATATAAACTAGAAGTTAGTATGAACCAATTTATAGGACAGCTTCACAGTTATGCTGCTAATGGAAAACTTGATACTTGGCCTACTTGATACTTGCCCACCCATTTTCCTCACTTTCTCTCTATATTCAGTAACTCTACTATTAAGTATTTGAGTCCTTAATCCTTGTGTTACTTGTAGACTTTCTCTATCCCAGCTACTTAGGAGGCTGAGGTGGAAGGATCTTTTATGCCCAAGACTTTGGGGCTAGTCTGGGCAACATAGTAAGACTCCATCTCAAAAATAAACTATTTTGGGCCTGTCACGGGCACCTGTGATTTCTTTTTCTCTGACAAGTATCTCATGTCCCTTCCATGGCTTAGGGAATACTATGGTTTGAAAGTGGTAGTGACAAATGAGGGAGAGGGCAGTTCATCTTTCAAAATCTCCTCCTTCTGCACAAGGAAGAGACAAGAACTTGGGTTGGATGAGTGTACTCCCGTCAGTTATGTTACACTGCACATTGTTTTCAGGCAAGTTAAATGAAGCACAGTTGCAGTAGAGGACCAGACAGCCTCGCAGTGTGAAAGTAATGGATGAGCCACATAGGACGTCTTTAGCAAGTGGCACAATCCATGGCCCTTCCACTCATCACTTCCTGGGTCAGCCACTCTTCTCTCCATTATCCTGCTACATATTTGTCATAATGCTAATATGGGAAATCATTTATTTGTTGATGAACCTCATAGCTTGCACCTTGGCTCCTCTGACTAAAATGCAGGCTCTCTCAGGGCAGGAATGCTGCTGTTGGTTATAGGCCGCCCAGCGCCTGGGATGGGGCCTTACACAGAGCTGGCAGGCAGCAGACAGTAACTCACTGATTGGCTGGTGAAGTACTCTGAAATAGTGGGAACTCACTAAATGGTGAACTGAATTAAGAAAGAATTACAGATGTTTTCTGAGATTAAGAACTAAACTTCAAATGTTGTATTTTTCAGAGAAAAGAATATACTATTATGAAAAAATAAAAAAAATTTAAAATTCTTTAAATGCTTTCCAAAAATGTAGGTGCTAAGTTCTAAATACTAAAAATGACAAGATAATGCGTGTTTTGCTTCTAACCTGCTGATAAGCCTCTTATTCTTAGTAACTGAGTCATTTGAGTAAAATGATCGTAAAAAAAATGCTTGTTAAAAGCTTCTAGAAATATAGGTAACGTAATTTTAACTGTGTATTTGGTTGAAACTGAATTCAGTGCTGCTCTCTGGCTTCTGTATTAACAGGGTTCTCACTAAACGGAGTTATTATGAGAATAATTTTAAGGATTCATGTACTACTCATATTTACTTTAGAAATGTACAATGAAAGAAAGAAATAAGATACTGCTCATTAGTTTGATTTTTAATATCACATTTCAATAGATGTTTAAAAGAAACAAACCCAGAGGCAACACTCTATACTTTGGTCTTTTGTAAACAAAGACAGACCAACACTACCCACAATGCTATGCAGTAGAGTTTGGAAATTTGTTCTGGATGCAGAATTAGGCCTCTGTGCAATCATTTATATGGCCAAAAAAAAAAAAAAATCTGAATTTGGGAGACCCCTGTGTGTCAATCAGCAGTTACAGGGCTATGCACTTGTTACCTGGAGCTTCTAAAGGTCAGGGACCATCCATGTCTATTTTATTCTTTCACACTGTCCTCATTCCCTCCAAGGTTGTGCACCATGCCTGTGCACCATGCCACAGTTAAGTGTGAACTGTGGATATGGAAGATGAGCCTCTGGCAAAAAGTGCACCTTCCTTATGTCAGACAGAAGACTGAGAATTGTACATAGGAGGGACTTAACACTGTCCAGTATCTGTAGATCTGAGATAAAACAAATGGCATGTCAATACCATACAGACTGTGGTCGCTCTTAGACCAAAGCTAATAGCAGCAAACACCTAACCAATCTGCATCTTTTCAATTTCTTAGGCATCTGCTACTATTCTCTGAAAGACTGAATAGGAGTGAGAAGACTGGGATGCAGTTACTGTTGGCAAGATCAGTAAGTAGCATTAGGCTGGTAGAAGGAAACCGGTAGTAAATTCCGTTAGACCTTCCTGCCTTTATTCTAAATCTGACATATTTAATCTTTCCTGGCATGTCCTACATTTTGTCAGCAATAAATATGTTTTATAAAAACATATCACAATGAATATGATTATTATATTCCAATATAGAGAGTCTAAGTCTAATATTGTCCTTAAGAATACAGGTCATGTGATAACCTTGGTCCAGACAGCGCTTGAGTGCTTTGTATATGCTAGGCATGGTTAGGCAGTACTCTTATCCAAAAAAATAAGACATAGGTTTCATCCTTAAGAAGATTATAGTATTAGGCCGGGCACAGAGGTTCACATCTATAATCCCAGCACTCTGGGAGGCTGAGGCAAGTGGATCACCTGAGCTTAGGAGTTTGAGACAAGCCTGAGCAAAAGCGTGATCCTGTATCCACTGAAAATAGAAAAATGAGTTGGGCACTATGGTGCCTCATAGTCCCAGCTACTCAGGAGGCTGAGGCAGGAGGATTACTTGAGCCCAAGAGTTCGAGGTTGCTGTGAGCTATGTTGCCAGGGTACTCTACCCAAGGCAAGGGTGAGACTCTGTCTCAAAAGAATACATAAATAAAAATTACAGTACTAATGTCTTGGAAGAACCTAAGGCACATCTGCCTTATTCCAAATTTTACTTTATGATAAGTGGCATTAATATGAAATTTCAGTAAATTTTATGTATCTCCATAAATTCTGTCTCTAATGAAATGACATTGTATGATAAACTTTCAGATTTAACACCAAAACTGTATTTCTAGTGTACAGCACACTAATACAGCAATCCTTCTGCTATGAAACAATGGTAACTACCATTTGCGATATGATGTGCACTGTTTTCTTTAAAACTAGGCTTCCTATACTTTGGTGTAGTTTTGGTGAATGAATGACTATTATTTATATTAGACAAGTACAAGGATACTCATCACTTCTTCTGTGAAGCCTGAATGGCTTTCCACTCACTTTAAGTTAGGCTTTTCCATATTTCCAATGGGATGCCAACTGGCCTCTCAGCTTGCCTGGGAGCTCCCGTAGTCTAAACTCAAGACAAGGTCACTTAAGACTCTCATCATAGGTCTTTGCCTTGAGTTCTCTAGCATTCAACTCCTGCTCCAAACATGGCTAAGATGATATTAAAGAGAAAATTTTAAGGTACATTTAAATAAATAATCCATTTACTAGATTTTTCCATCTTTGGTCATGATAAAGCTATAGTAAGTTATAATAAAAATCAACGTGGTCTCCCATATGAGCCTCATCACTGAGTCACAACTGAATGTTATGCTATCGGCTCTTACTGGTCATTGATTTAAAAAATCAACAACTTTAAGAATGCTGACTGCATTTTGTATGACACTTTGGTGGAAGCTGTGGCATGGTCCATTATGCGAGCACATGTTTCTTTGGTAAGAATCCATGTGATTTCTATCTTCATTTCAACAACATTTTTCAGGCTGGGTGTGGTGGCTTAAGGCCTGTAATCCTAGTACTTTGGAAGGCCGAGGTAGAAGGATCACTTCAGGTCAAAAGCTGGAGTCCAGCCTGGGCAATATATAAGACCCCATCAGTAGCAAAAATTAAAAAACATTTTTTTTCTAGTATCTGGGGATTATGGTGGTGAACAAACAAACACAGTCACTACCTTCAAAAAGTTCATATTGCAATGAGAAGTAAACACTAAATAAATCACTTCACAAATAACTGTTTATAAGTAAACAATATGTGGTGATTTCTTTGGCATTTATGGTAAGAAAAACATTTTCAGATGAATTTGTACGGTTTTGCTTTTCAAGTAAGGAAGATATTGCCAGCCATTATTTCCTTTTTTGCCTTGACTATAAGGAAGGCTGATGTTAAATTACTATCATTGCCATATCATAGGCTGATGGACGATTATCTTTATCTCTAATCAGTTTCCAATCTTATAAAAATCTTTATTTTAGAGCCAGGCATGGTAGCTCACGGCTGTAATCCCAGCATTCTGGGAGGCTGAGGTGGGTGGATTGCCTGAGTTCACAGGTTCCAGACCAGCCTGAGATACAGCAAGACCCTTGTCTCTAAAAATAGCCGGGCGTTGTGGCAGCGCCTATAGTCCCAGCTACTAGGAGTCTGAGGCAAAAGAATTGTTTGAACCCAAAAGTTTGAGGTTGCTGTGAGCTATGACACCATAGCACTCTACCCAGGGAGACAAAGTGAGAATCCATCTAAAAAAAAAATCTTTATTTTAACTATGATATCTTACATGTGTCTTATTTCCTGCAGGCTGACCAAAGGAGGCAAGGAAGGACAAGGGCTGGGGAAGGATGGAGAGGGTACAGCATAAAGACCATCAATTGTGGCTTCTTAAAGTTTTATTTCAAAGTTACGTTTGAAAAACAGAATTGTTCTGTATATTTACTGTTGTATAAAATAGTATTCAATTTTCGTTCAAGTTCTAACTTGGAGTTCTTTTGAAAATCTGTGATGTTATATTAAAATGAGATTTCAAATGCCTTTAGCCCCATGACAGAAACAAAGGTATGATTAAAATCTGATGGAAGGAACATAAGACATTATATTAAAAAAATCAGAATTTCATAATCTTTTGAAACTCTGCAGTACTTTAATGGTCCTTCTAATACTGCCTACCACTTGGAAGTACTCCACAGTTTGGCTCTTATAAAGTGGGTTTGACAGCAAATGTGTAGGGACTAGAATCTAGACTGAAACTTGAATCTGAGCCACTCAGACACCACGATGCTGCCCAAACGTGAAGTGGTTTCCACTAGCAGCACCATAACATGGGATCTTCTCACTGAAGGATGGAATGGAGTTTGGGGACATTCAGCTACCCAAAGTAGCAGACATTATCTGAGTCTTGATCAGACAGAAAAAAAAAATTCAAAAAAGACTTTTTGGCATTCTTTCAGTGAAAAATGAAGAAACAGAGGAGCTAAATAAAGTTAACAGCTCTAAAAAGAGGCTGGGAGCTGTGGGGCTCTGAAGTCTCCCCCATCACACTCACTGATTCCAATAAACATTTACTGAGTTCTCACCACTCATGCAAAGCACAGTAACAGAGGCCTTAGTTCCAACAGTTTCGGGAGGTCAAGGACTCTCTTTCTGCACGGAGGGGTCCCTCTCTTTCTTCAGACACATCATAAGCACATCGGTCTGTGCACTGTTCACTTACCCTCTCGCTTCCTCAGCACTGAACTATCCCTACTCTTCTTTCAAACCCATCTCAAGTTCCACTTTATCTCCCTGTAATTCGCTGTGCCTGAAATAGGGTTAGACGGTAGCCAATACTCAGTGACATGCATGGACTTAATGAATAGACTGTGTCCTACAGACTCACTGGGAGATAGGGTAGATGTGACTTCCTTGCTAGCAGAGGTTTTTTTGTTTGTTTGTTTAGCTTAACCATTTATACTGTTTTTATCTAATACAGTGTCTGGCATATGATAGGTATTCGAAAATAGTTGATTAATCTATAATGTGTAAATAGTTTTATGGAAAAAATGTACTGAGTGATTTCAATGCTTTCAATGCATTACTACATTGAATTCTGACAATATGTAAGTGCTACTCTTGTTGCCATTTAGAGATGATATGGCTAACTTTGCAGGAGTCAAACTTGCTTAGCAACCCAGGTGACAGCTTGTGGAAGCAGGGTTTGCACCTAAGTGGTCAGCCTACAGTTCATACTGTCAGCACCCTACTACGCATATGAAAAGATAAGCAATATTGTAAAGTGGCAGATGTTAAAGGCCAGCTAAAGGGCAGAGGTCCTTTAATTGTAGAAGAAGAAAGGATAACTGAGAATGGCGTAGTGGGGAAAGTGTTATGAATAAAATGGAACTGGAGGTGAGTTTTGAAAGCAGAGTAGGGGTAGTTAAGGACTGGGGAAGCAAGGAGTAAGTAAATCAAGGGATGGATAGAAAAGCTCGTGACTATTCAGAGAACGGAGCTAGACTTGTGTGAGTAGAACGGGAGTGCATAAGGATGCCAGTAGGAAACCTACTAGAGAATGTGCAGGAGCAAGAGGGCCAAGGACATAAAAGCTGGATTTCATTCTTAGGCAGAAGGGTGCAAATGAAGCTTCTAATAGAGAAATAGGTGGGCTTTATAGGAAGATATATGGAATTTAATAGCAGGCCAGTGACTGCAGAGATGGAAACCGGTGCACTGTACGAAGACGGTGGCAGGGGAATGAAGAAGTTACAGGTAAAAGAGAAAGAAAGTGCCCACAGAGCACAGTGACTGCCCTGATGCTAGAGAGAGAGGGTCAGTCAGAGTCCGTCCTGTGTGACAGTTACTGATAATGTCACCATCAGAAATGGGAATGTTCTAGAGGAGCAGTGGTTTTTGGAAGACTACTAAGCTTATAATTTTAAACACTTGACTCCTATGGGTTTCCTTAACAAGGAACTTAGTAACTAAATAACAAACATCTGAACACTGATAATGAGTGAGGCGCCAGGCCAGGGACAGGCAACCGCATGGTGAGCAGGAAACCTATGGTCCCTGTTTCACAGACCTTAGAGTCTGTGAGAGAAGTGAGTCATTATGTAAGTCATAGTGAAAACACTAATTTTTTTTTTTTGAGACAAACTTTCACTTTGTCACCCTCAGTAGAGTGCTGTGGCATCATAGCTTATAGCAACCTCAAACTCTTGGGCTCAAGTGATCCTCGTGCCTCAGCCTCCCGAGTAGCTGGGACTACAGGTGCCTGCCATAATGCCTGGCTATTTTTAGAGGTGGGGTCTCACTCTTGCTCAGGCTGGTCTTGAACCTGTGAGCTCAGGAGAACCACCTGCCTTGGCCTTCCAGAATGCTGGGATTACAGGTGTGAGCCACTGTGCCTGGCCTATGTTTGTTTGTTTTTGAGACAGAGCCTCACTTTGTCACCCTCAGTAGAGTGCCATGGTGTCACAGCTCACAGCAACCTCAAACTCTTGGGCTCAAGTAATCCTCTTGCCTCAGCCTCCCAAGTAACTGGGACTACAGACACCTGCAACAATGCCCAGCTATTTTTAGAGATGGGGTCTTGCTCTTCCTCAGACTGGCCTTGAACTCTTGAGCTCAGGCAATCCACCCACCTCAGCCTCCCAGAGTGCTTGGGTTACAGGCATGAGCCACCCTGCCGGCCTGCACTGATGGGTTTTATGATAGTGGAAATACAGAGTGTATGGGCCATATGCTAGGAGCATACAGAGGATGTGGTCTGAGACTTTCTTGAGGAAGTGGCAAATCAAAGGGTCATGTTAACAATTTGATGCCCCAAATCAGGGGCAGTGTTAGTTTATGGCACATTATATACCAGAGGTGTCACTCTGGTGCAGTCTGTTTAGCAACTGCCCCTTCCAGTGAACTATTTTGCTACAGCCCTGCTTCAGGGACTGCAGTAAGGGAACATCTTTTGTTTCACCTGACCCCATCTCCCACCCACAGCTACTGAACCAGGAAAGGATGATGAATGAAGTATTGTCAATTCAAAAGGTAGTCACCTACGGTCTGGAACATAAGGATGAGAAAAAAATTTTTTTCTTAAGAATGTGAATGGAAGACACCAAGAGACTAGTGGGAAGGCCCTGAAGGCTATCCATTTGAAAAGTTCTGAGTAGGGCAGACACAGTGGCTCCCACCAGTCACCCCAGCACTCTGGGAGGCCAAGGCAACTGGATCATCTGAACTAAGGAGTTCCAGGCTACCCTAAGCAAGAATGAGATCCTGTCTCTACTAAAACACACACTCTTTCTCTCTCTCTCTCACACACACACAAATAAAAACCAGCTGGACGTTGTGGTGGGAGCCTGTAGTCCCAGCTACTTGGGAGGCTACGGTAAGAAGGTTGCTTGAGCCCAAGAATATGAGGTTGCTGTGATGCCACGGCATTCAACCCAGGGTGACAGAGTGAGACTCTTACTAAAAAAAAAAAAAAAAAATACAAAAGGAAGTTCTGAGTGGGCAAAAAGAGTAAGTAGAAGCTGGTCAGTAGGTAAAGGCCAGAGGAATCAAAGAGATGAAGAGATCTCCCAAGAGAAACACCACGTTCTTGTGAGCCCTCGCTGGCAGGAGCAGCATCAGTTTCCCACGAACTTTCCAATCACAAGATGATGGGACCCTCACAATAACCCATTCCAATTTCATTTCACATTAGAGCAACATTAAAAGTGTAACTGGCTTAAATAAAACGATTCAGTATACAATCTTGTTCTTAGGAGACAAACTATAAATTCATTCATAGTATCAGTGGTTGAGTCAGCTGAGTGGGTACCTGTTCCTTGTAGACAAAGGGGCTCAATTAGAACAGGACATCTCATACTGGATAAAAGCAAATTAAAAAGGAAATGCTGTATTGACTTCAGCTACCAGGGTAAATAAATTATCACACATAAAAACAAATCTGTTTGCTACTTTTAAATGTCTTTAATTGTCATAATTATAGTATACCTATTTCAACACAGATGCAAAAGATATATTCTTAGGAAAATTGCCACAACTGTTGATACTTACACTCAAATGATATATTTGTACGTTATATACCATGCACATACACAAAATATATTTACATACACTCACATACCTGTCTTTAGTAAGATATCAGTTACAACAATGTACAAAGAGAATTGTATACTGTGACTTCCTCACAACTCTTCCTGGTGCCAGGAGGCTGAGATGACAATGCTGCTATGGTTATAATTATTGTCACTCCTCCTCCACCTCCTTAGTGCTGACCCCCCATAGGTAGATGGGAGATGGGGTAAGCAAGCATGCTCTTTGGTAACTTCATCTTTTGCATTTTACCCCTACTATCTTAAATCTGTTTGGGGCTGCTACAACAAAATACTGGAGGTGGGTTAATTTATTTAAAAGAAGACAGTTCTCTGGAGCTGGCGGTGTCTCCAGTGAGAAGCCTGGGGCTGGCTGTAGCAGTCATGGGGCCCGCGGAGCAGCAGCAGGGATGCCTAGATGCACAGCCATTGATATCCATCCGCTCTTCTGGGACCCTTAAGGAGCACTAGAATCCAGAAGTAACTGAGGGAATTCTGGGAAGATGGCCAATTGGTAGCAACCCTCTGCAGAGGTTCCTGAGCAGAGGAAGAAAAACTGGGACAGAATTGGACTCTATGAAGCCAAAGATGGGGAGCTGAGCCAAGAAAGAAGTTTGACAAGTTGTAACTCCAAGGAAGAGCATTCAAGAAAACAAATTACAGGCACAAAGCCTATCGACTAGAGGATGGGAGACTCTTTCTCCAAGCAGGGGTCCTGCCACAGGCTACCTGCAAACAAGCAGGGAACAAAAGACCTCTCATTTTACCTTGCTAGAGAGAGCCGCTAAACTCCAGGTCTCTTTCTCCAGGAAGATCCCACTTATGAACCTAGACACCACTCCACCAGGCATAAATTTGAACAGATATTTTCCCCCACAGCTCAAACTCTCAGTCTACCCTTCCCCCCTCACATGGTGATCTGAAGTTCTGCCCCCTGCAGAGCACAGAGTGTTTGGTCTTGTCCTGAGAGACCTGGGCATAGTGTGGACTGCCAACCATCAGGACGAAATCTGTGACTAACAGGGAAGAAAGAGGGTGTGGGAAGAAAGAGACACTAGGTGGAAGGAGGAGCAGTCCCCTGGTTATGACTATGCCTGGCCAGTGGTAGTGTTGACCCTCGGTCTGGGCTGTGTCTGGCAGGATGGGGTGCAGTGCCCTGGCTCTGATGGCACCCATAGCGGGAGAGTGGTTGCCCCGTGTGGACTGAGTTTGGTAGACAGGGCTGTGAGCAGAGGCTTGATAGGCATGGACTGAGACCTGAGAGTAAGGGTATGGTCCCCTGATTCCAACAGAACCCTTATGCAGTGGCTTTCTGGGTGTGAACCAAGACCTGAGGGCCAGGGTATGGTCCACTGTCTCCTGTGGGGCTGGTGAACAGAGGCTTACCAGGTGAGGACTGAGACCTGTGTGTGGAGTGTGGTACCCTGACTCTAACAGAGCCTGAGAACAGAGGCTTGCCAGGCAATGGACTGAGACTGGCAGGTGGGGCCATGGTCCCCTAACTCCCAACTGGTCTGGCAAGTAGAGGCGGCTAGCTGTGTGTGGATTGAGACCAGAGGGTGGTCCCAGTGCCCTGACTCCAACAGAACCTGTGAACAGAGGCTTGCCAGGCAGTGGACTGAGACTGGCAGGTGGGGGCATGGTTCCCTGACTCTAACTGTCTGGCAAGCAGAGGCAGCTAGCTGTGTGTTGACTGAGACCGGAGGGTGGGCCCAATGCCCTGATTCCAACAGAGCCTGTGTACAGAGGCTTGCTAGGCAGTGGACTGAGACTGGCAGTAGGGGGCATGGTCCCCTGATTCTAACTGGTCTGGCAAGTTGAGGCTCACTGGGTATGGACTGAGATTGGTGGGTGGGGGCGTGGCCCCGGCTCCAGCTGGGCCTGTGAGCAGAGAAGCAGACAACAGTATGGACTGAGTCTGGTGGGAGGGAGTGTGGATCCTTGGCTCCAAATGTCTTGTTGGAGACCCTTGAATCTCCCTTTGTTGGGTAGGGTTTGCACTGCCTGAAACACTTTCATTGTAACTCCTGTCTGGGGCTGTCCACTTGGGGACATTCTGAGGTTGACCTATGAAGATCTGTAGCAGAAAAGAACTGAAGGGTGGGGGCTAAGCACTGCAGCTGTTTGCATCTCTTCACAGTTGAGATTTAAATCTAATACTGTGGTTTCTTAGGATAGTGTAGAGGTTGGCTGATACCAAAACAGAGCTAGCTTGCGCTATCTCACCAAGTAAGTCCTCAGAGTCTCTCGCCAAAATTCTGAAAGGGGCCTTTGTAAGGTTGTAGGAGATAAGCCACAGTTACAAAGCCTAGATCTTTGGTAAGGGGCTATCTCTATTACCTGGGGACCCTGATTCTACCTCACCCTACCAGTTCTAATAACCAAATGGTGTGTAAAAAAAAAAAAATGTGTGGATCCAACAGAAGAACTCTGGCAACATGAATAATCAGAGTAGGTCAACCCCCCAAGAAATGACAAAGGAGATACAACTGAAGATGCCATGCATAAACAAATGGCAGCAATGTCAGAAGTCAAATTCAGAATATGGATGGCAAATAAGATAAATAGAATGGAAGCAAAGATAGAAATTGAATTCCAAAGAGTAGTTCTAAAGTTGTCTCAAGAAATTAATGAATTCAAAGCCCAAGTCACCAAAGATATGAACATAATGAGAAAAGAGATAGTAGAGCTCAAGAAAATATAAGTTAGTTAGCTCCAAAATTCAGTAGAATCCCTCACTAATAGAGTTGACCAGGCAGAAGAAAGGATTGCTGAAACTGAAGACAAAGCTTTTGAACATTCCCACTCACACTCAAAGAGGCAGACAAATAGAGAGTAAAAACTGATCATTCCCTGAGAGAGTTGTAGGATCACTGCAAAAGATCAAACATTTGTCTTATAGGAATTCCCCAAGGAGAAGACGATGTTCCTAAAGGTACAGATGCTCTACTCCAAGAGATTTTAGAGGAGAATTTCCCAAGCATTGCAAGAGATACAGAACTTCAGATAGCAGACAGTTTCAGAATCCCAGCAAGACTCTCAATCCAAAAAAAGCATCTCCTAGGCACATTGTGATTAACTTTGCCAAAGTTAAGACAAAGGAGAAAATTCTGCAAGCAGCCAGACATAAGAAAAGTATCACCTACAAAGGGAGAAATATCAGAATGACTGCAGATCTCTCAGCTGAAACATTTTAAGCCAGAAAAAGATGGGCATCAACCTTCAGTCTCCTAAAACAAAAGAACTTCCAGCCCAGGATCCTGTATCCAGCTAAACCAAATTTCATTTGTGATGGAGAAATCAAATACTTTAATACATAGACATGTTGAAGAAATTTGCCATAACTAAACCAGCTCTCTAGGATAATCTCAGACCCATCCTCCACAATAACCAGTGCAATACTCTACCTCCAAAGTAAGCTCACCCAGAAATTTTTGAACAAAACCCAACTTTCACAGTGGTGAAATGATTAAAAATGTCCACTGCTAAGGCGCCAGCCACATACACCTAAGGTGGTGGGTTCAAATCCAGCCCGGGCCCGCCAAACAACGATGGCTGCAACCAAAAAATAGCCAGGCGCTGTGGCGGGCACCTGTGGTCCCAGCTACTTTGGAGGCTGAGGCAGGAGACTCACCACCAGGAGGTGGTGGTTGCTGTGAGCTGTGATGCTACGGCACTCTACCCAGGGGGACAGCTTGAGGCTCTGTCTCAAAAAAAAAAAAATGTCCACTGGACATCCAAAATACAATTATCTCAATTAACATGAATGGTTTAAATTGTCCTCTAAAGAGACACAGGCTGGATGACTAGATACATAAACTCAGACCAGATATTTGCTGTATATAAGAATCTCACCTTACCTTAAAGGATAAAAATAGACTCAGAGTAAAGGGATGGACTTGTATATTATAGGCAAATGGAAACCAGAAAAAAGCAGGGGTTGTGATTTTTGTAGCAGATACAATTGGCTTTAAACCAACAAAGATAAAGAAAGATAAGGTCACTACATATTTGTCAAGGGAAACACCCAACATGAAGAAATTTCAATGATAAACATTTAGAATGCTCCTCAATTCATAAAGTAGACCCTAATGGATATGAACAACTTGATATCTTCCTACACTATGATAGTTGGAGATTTTAACACCCCTTTGACAGTTTTGGATAGATCCTCCAAGAAGAAACTAAACTAGGAAATATTAGACTTAAACCTAACCCTAGAACAAATGGACTTTAGGACAGATATCTACAGAACATTTCACCCTAATAAAACTGAATATATATTCTTCTCATCAGCCCATGGGTCATCCTCCAAAATAGAAAATATCCTAGGACACAGGTCTAACCTTAGCAAATTTAAAAGTGTAGAAATTATTTCTTGTATCTTTTTGGACCACCATGGAATAAAAGTTGAAATCAACAGCAACAGGAATCTTCATACTCAAACAAAGTCATGGAAGCTAAATAATCTTAGGCTGAATGATAGCTGGGTCAAAGATGAGATTAAGAAGGAAATCACTGGGGCGGGGGGAGGATGGGTAGAGGGAGGGTGATTGCTGGGATCACGCCTATGATTTATCCTATAAGGGTACATGTGAATCTTTCTAAATGTGGAATATAAATGTCTTAACACAACAACTATGAGAATGACAAGAAGGCTATGTTGGCCAATTGGATGAAAGTATTTCAAATTGTATATGGAAACAACACACTCTACCCATGATAGTATTAATGTACACAACTATGATTTAATAAAAAAAAAAAAGACCAGTGGCAGGGTGGAGGGAGGGTGATTGATGGGACCACACCTGTGGTCCATCTCACAAGGGTACATGTGAATCTTTCTAAATGTAAAATATAAATGTCTTAACACAATAACTAAGAAAATGCCATGAAAGCTATGTTAACCAGTTTGGTGAAAATATTTAAAATTGTATATTAAACCAGCACACTGTACCCCTGACTGCATTAATGTACACAGCTATGATTTAATAATTAAAAAATGATGAGTGGCTTAAAATAAAAAGAAAGAAATCACTAAATTTTTGGAATAAAATGACAACAAAGACGCAAATTATCAAAACCTGTGGGATACTACAAAGGCACTCCTAAGAGGGAAATTTATAGCATTGGAAGTCTTCATCAAGAAAACAGAAAGAGGGGAAACCAACAACTTAATGGGTCATCTCAAACAACTGGAAAAGGAAGAACAGTGCAACCCCAAACCCAGCAGAAGAAAAGAAATAACCAAAATTAGGGCAGAGTTAAATGAAATTGAAAACTAAAGAATCATTCAGAAGATCAATGAAACAAAAAGTTGGTTTTTTGAAAAGATTAACAAAATTGATAAACCTTTGGCCAACCTAACCAGAAATAGAAAAGTAAAATATCTAATATCAACTATCAAAAATGATAAAAGAGTAATAACAACAGACACTTCAGAAATTCATAAAATCCTCAATGATTACTACAAAAATCTCTATTCCTAGAAATATGAAAATCTGAAGGAAATGGACCAATACCTGGAAGCATACCACATTCCTAGATTCAACCAGAGAAGTAGAAATCTTGAATAGACCTATATCAACCACTGAAATAGCATCATCAATACAAAATCTTCCTAAAAAGAAAAGTCCAGGACCAGATGGCTTCACATCCAAATTCTATCAAACCGTTCAAGAGAATCTTGAATAGACCTATATCAACCACTGAAATAGCATCATCAATATGACATCTTCCTAAAGATTAGATATAGAATAGACCTATATCAACCACGGAAATAGCATCATCAATCTATCAAACCTTTCAAGAGAATCTTGAATAGACCTATATCAACCAATGAAATCTTGAATAGACCTCTATCAACCACTAAAATAGCATCATCAATACGAAATCTTCCTAAAAAGAAAAGTCTAGGACCAGATGGCTTCACATCTGAATTCTATCAAACCTTTCAAGAGAAACTAGTACCTATATTATACAACGTTTTCCAAAGCATAGAAAAAGGAGGAATACTTCCCATCACATTCTATCAAGCAAATATCACCCTGATATCCAAACCAGGAAAGGATCCAACAAAGAAAGAAAATTATAGATCTATATCATTAATGAATATTGATGCAAAAATAAATATTCAATAAGATCTTAGCAAATAGAATTCAACAACACATCAAAAAATTATACATCATGATCAAGTTGGTTTTATTGCAGGTTACAGGGTTGGTTCAACATATGCAAATCTATAAATATAATACATCATATCAATAAAATAAAAAACAAAGACCATATGATTCTCTCGATTGATGCAGAAAATGCTTTTGATAATATTCAGCATCCTTTCATGATCAGAATTCTTAAGAAAACAGGCATAGAAGGGACATTTCTTAAACTGATAGAGGCCATTACATCCCATAGCCAGTATCATACTGAATGGTGTAAAATTGAAAACATTTCCACTCAGATCAGGAACAAGGCAAGGATGCCCACTGTCTCCACTGCTATGCAACATAGTAATGCAAGTCTTAGCCATCGCAATCAGGCAAGAGAAGGTGATGATCAAGGGCATCCAAATAGGGTAAGAGGAGATCAAATTCTCACTCTTCACTGATCACATGAACCTATACCTGGAAAACCCCAGGGACTCAACTTCAGAACTCTTAGAAGTGATCAAGGAATATAGCAGCATCTCTGGATACAAAATCAATACTTACAAATCAGTAGCTTTCATATACGTCAACGATAGTTGAGGTGAAAAAACAATCAAGGACTCTCTTCCTTTTACCATAGTGCCAAAGAAGATGAAATATCTGGGAATTTACCTAACAAAGGATGTGAAAGATCTCTATAAAAAGAACTATGAAACTCTGAGAAAAGAAATAGCTGAAAATGTTAACAAATGGAAAAACATACCATGCTCATGGCTGGGAAGAATCAACATTGTTAAAATGTCTATACTACCCAAAGCAATTTACAGATTTCATGCAATCCCTATTAAAGCACCATTGTCATACTTTAAAGAACTTGAAAAAATAGTACTTTGTTTTATATGGAATCAGAAAAAACCTCAAATAGCAAATACATTATTCTGAAATAAGAACAAATCAGGAGGTATCACATTGTCAGACTTCAGGCTATAGTATAAATCTATGGTATCAAAACAGCATGGTACTAGCACAAAAACAGGGAGATAGATTTATGGAACAGAATAGAGAACTAAGAGATGAACCCAGCTACTTAATGTCATTTGATCTTCGACAAGCCTATCAAAAATATTCAGGGGAGAAAGATTCCCTATTAAACAAATGGTGCTGGGTGAACTGGCTGGTGACCTGTAGAAGACTAAAACTGGACCCCTACCTTTCACCATTAACAAAAATTGATTCTCACTGGATAAAAGACTTAAACTTAAGACATGAAATTACAAAAATATTAGAAGAGAGTACAGGGAAAACACTTGAAGAACTTGGCCTGGGAGAATATTTTATGAGGAGGAACCCTCCCCTCCTCCCCAGGCAATTGAAGCAACACCAAAAATTCATTATTGGGATCTGATCAAACTAAGAAGCTTTTTCACAGCCAAGAGCACAGTAAGTAAAGCAAACAGACAACCTTCAGAATGGGAGAAAATTTTTGCAGGTCATGCTTCTGACAAAGTCTGATAACTAGAATCTACAGAGAACTCAAACTAATCAATAAGAAAAGAATAAATAACTCCATTTCTATGCAGGCAAGAGACTTGAACAGAAACTTCTCTGATGAAGACAGGCTCATGGCCTATAAACACATGAAAAAATGCTCATCATCCTTAATCATCAGAGAAATGCAAATCAAAACCACTTTGAGATATTATCTAACTCCAGTAAGACTAGCCCATATGTATGCCATGGAATACTATGCAGCCATAAAAAGATGGAGACTTCACATCCTTTACGTTTACCTGGATGGAGCTGGAACATATTCTCCTTAGTATCTCAAGAATGGAAAAAAAAAAAATCCAATGTACTCAATACTACTATGAAATCAATATATAACTACCTACACACTCATACAAATGGCAAAATGTAGCTATGGTCCAGAATGTAGAAGGGAAGAGGAGAGACAAGAGAGAGGGGATATGGGTCTTTGGGGGGGACCTCACCTAATGTGTATGATGCAATGGTACATTTCAAAACTATTAAGAAATGAGTACAATTGTGATGAATGTGTTAGTTCAATGTACGCATTTCACGTTGTATATCGAAGCAGTATCCTAACCCCCTTAAATGTATCAATGTACAAAATTATGATTTAATAAAAAATAATTTAAAAAAAAAGGAGACAGTTCTGGAGGCTGGGAAGTTCCAGATCAAGATGCCAGCAGGTTCAGTTGTCTCCTGAGTGCTGCATCCTCCAGAGGGGAGGAGCACTGTGTCCTCGCCTGGTGGAAGGGCAAGAGGGACAAACTCTCATCTGTCAAGCCCTTTTATAATGACATCTAATTACACACACTAGGGCCCCACCCTCATGACTCAGTCTTCCAAAGCCTGACCTCCAAATGCCCATCATCACATTGGTAACATCTGGAAGGTACACATTACAATCATAGCACTCACACTCTTATTCAGTCAGCTAATCTCTGTTTTCCTCCTCTGTTGTCCCTGTCCTGGTTGAAACCAAACTGTACAAATTATAGTTAGACAAGTGGTAAAATGATTAGGTTATCTGCACCAAACTGATATAAAACAAGCTACCTGTAAAAACAGGCTAAAATATGAACTTTTTCATATATTATGAATACTTGTTTGGGACTACGGGGGAAGATAACTGATCTCCTTCTCCCCTGAAGGACAGTCAGAAGTTTCCTTCTGCTTTTTCCCTTTCCATTTGGGCCAAACTTCACAAATTATCTTAGCTGAGAGAGTTAAGTAAAGAAATAAACAGAAAATGAGGAAATAAGCTATTTTTTAACTTGTCAGGGGAAAAGGATGAATGGTTTGAATATATATCCATCTCTCCCTGTTCTACATGGAATATAAAAGAAGGCTCTGGAACAGACTGCACAGGGAAAGGCTCATCTAACTGCATTTATAACAGTGGAGTGGACCCCCCCCAATCCAGATCTCATGGCGGCTTCAGTAGTGGGAGGCAGAGCAGAGTGAAAGGAGGAAGGAGGCAGAGACCAGCCTAGTGTTAAGGATCTGGTGACAATTAGCTACAAGTGACTTCTGTATTGTTAATGACAATTACAAGTATACTCTGAAACAGTGGGCTGGTTTCCTAATGGAATGTCACAGTTGCAATGAAAAATTATACCTTTTTGGCCAAGTAAAAGGAATTTGTTTCCAGACATACTTTTTCTAACAATGAGGAAAAATTTTTGAAATAAATGAAGGTAGTATTTTACAATACTCCTTTCATTATTTAAAACTCACTTCACTTTGTTATAAGAGGAAAGCTTTCCAAAGTGGCCATGTATCCCTCGTGTTCTGATAAACACCAGCTTAGGAGGGCAGGGCGTCATCAAATGTATCCCACTGGCTTCTAACACACATGAAAACAACATCGGTCATAATGTGACAACAAATGTACTTAAATATGAATTATATAAATAAATAAAAGTTGCACAAATAGATATATTAGCTTCATCGTTAACGAGACATCATCAGCTATTAAAATAAAAGCAGACTGAAGGCATCCTATTATTTTGGGATTTATTAATGTATTTCTTGCTGTCATGTACACACAGGAATTTACAGATTCAGATTTAACTATGATATGCAGAGAACTGAGGTAACGTACCAAAAAAAATTAAATCACCATTTTCTTCCTTTAAGAGTGAAGTTAATGAGTCCATGTTAAGTGATTCATGAAAGCCAACTGAGTCACTACTAACAGATTTTGTCAGCCTATACAAGTATCTAATATTCACATAGTGCCTGGAGCTGCTTCACATACCCCAACCACATTTCCTGCCCACCCTGATTAACAGGATTATGTCACTAAGACAGTAACCATGGTTCACAACAAACTTGGACAAGAATCAAGCTTGAAGACATGAAAATATATCACAGAAGATTGAGAAGTGGACAGACAGAGACAGAAGCACTGACAGTAGAAATACAAGGATGTCAGCTCTACTATCAAAAAATCCAGCCCACTTTTTACTATTTAGAGATGATAAAACAATCAGGCTTAGGTACATGGGCGTTCCATTGCTATAAATGCATTTTCCAAGTTCGAGTTTATTTTGCACAAAAAACCCCGCAAATAAATAATGATAAGACATCACGGCGTGTCTGATAATCTGTGACAACAATTCTAGCGCTGTCATTGTGGCCACCAGAGAAACCTGCACGCACTGTGCCCTGACCTACTGAGTCTTTTATCAGTGTGTGTACTCTCCACAGGCCACGCAAATAAAGGCCAAATGATAATTTACACATGAATCAACTTTCTCTGCAGCACAGGCACCAGAGACATTTCTTTTCTCTGTTGCTGAGAGAAAGGCAGCCAGGTCTGAGCTTGTCTCACTAGAAATCATACAAGTGAAACAGGGATTTGAGGGAAATGGCAGCTCAGCAAAGGGAAGCGGCTCTGAATGCCTGATAAAAATGGCAGCCACAAAGGACCAGATGAATATTTAGTTTGAAAACAGGCCTGACAGTAACAATGGGTCTTTATTCCATTCAAAACAGGTAGTGTCATACAAACTGAAACGAAGATACAATCCTGATAGAAGATTACACAAGATACCTGGGTAGGTATCTTCACCGACTTCAGCCTTCATGTTAATAAACGCAGACTCATGGAGCCTTTATTTGTATCTTACTCAGACTACGCACGGTTCTTTCACATGAATGACATCCGGAAGGTATACTGCCCATTTTGAAAATAAGAAAGAAGTCAGAATGATTTCTTTTTAAAGTCTTGTTCTTAAAAAACTGTGTATACATTTCATACCATGGAACTTGTTAAAAAAAAAATCATGTATATACTGGGCTTTTCTTCATCCCAGACCCCTTCGGTATTTAGGTCAACTTTTATAAATGCATCAAATATCAAAATATTGCTCCAACCTTTTTTTGTAGGACCACAGAATGAGCAATATTTGTCCCAGCTCATTTAACAGAGAAAAGGAGATTTATTATTAAATTTGTGTAAGCAGGCCATTCCAAAGATAATCATTGCAACCTTCTAACTAATGACAGGTACTAAGCAAACCAACAGGATTACTTTTATTCCTTTCTCACTCCTCCAGCATTGTGCCAGCTGCATCCCATTTCCCCCGGACTGCCTGCCTACCTGCCTGGACAATGCACAGTCCTGATTTCCTTCAAGTCTGGTTCAAATTCACTGCTCTGAACCTTTCCTTTAAAGATCCAGTTCTGCTGTGGGACGTAGGTCCAGGAGGAAGGCCATGAGTGATGCTGCCATGCACATGGACTCTCAGTGCATAATTATAGCTCCAAATCTTAAAGACATATCTTATTATGAGTTGTAAATATAAGAAATATGGTATAATTTGTGGCTCACAAAAGAAAATTTTTAATTCTTGTTCCTTTGTAGTCCAGAGATGAATCTGTAAACTCTAGATGACGTTTATTCTGAGAAAATGCCCAAAATAATAAGAGTTATAGGATTTAAGTCTTATTAGTTATTGGTGATGAGGGGCATACATCAAAGATTCTGGCAGTGAACAGGTTTCTGATATTCCTTAAATTATTTCTCTCTATTACTATCAGGTTTTTTTCAGCCCTTCCAACCGCTTCCCTGTTCGCCTGTTCCCAATTCCAAACAGGCAGACAGAGAAGAAAATGCAAATTTGAGGCCATTTAATTCAATACATTTAGGATGTCATTTAATTGGGTTTTCTTGAGTTTTCAAAACAGGAGACAGCATGAGTATACAAACCTGGAGATACTCTCCAATTTCATTACACTATGCACCGTGATCTTCTCCATCACCACACTTTGACAAGAAGTTTCTTGTCAAAGCCTTCGCTCCCTGTCTTATCATTCACCCAGTCCCTTCCTTATTGATCGTCAGACCATGAACAGACAATGGATGGCTCCACCAGAGTCGATACATAATGCAGACACTGCACCTACTCAATCTACCGGGTCTGTGGACCTGCCACGGGTGAAACTGGATTGGCTTATAATTTGATGTTCACAAGGGCAAGCTGATGATTACACAGAAATCTGTAACCCTCAAATGTTTGAATAATGATTTTGGAACTTTCTAGAGTACTTTCTAAAGTATTTAAATTAACTTCTTGTGATTATAACTTTAAAAGTCATCCTAATTTTCATTAAGTTCATTTTAAGAGATGAAATACCAAATTTGTCCCTTCCCAATGTTGTTTTTTCCCCACTATGGCTATATCCCCCACCACATACAAAATAAAAATAAAACCAGTTTGCCACAGCAGACAACCTTGCACCTTCTAGTTGTGAAGAAATGAGCAAAATCATCGTGCTCATACAGAGTCCCAACTCAACAGTTAAGGAAATGGCTTCCGTACAGTTGTGTCCTGACGCTAAAACGTTAAGTCTGCAGTCAGGGACCCAGGAAGAACTAGTTCCCATCTGGGAGTGTGTCTTTTTTATAACTGACTGACAAGGCAAGGTATGAGAGGTACTTTTTTCAAGTTTGCATGGGGCTGGTAGAGAAATAGAGAAAACCTATTTGCCAAGGGTTACTCATTCACTAGGGGAAAAAGGATTAGATTGTGGGTTCTTTATAAAATGTTACTGACATTCTTTAATGGAGAACCAAGGGAAGGGGAACTTGCTTGTGAAGCTTTGTGCTCCTTGTCATGTTGTGGCTGGGGAGAAACCCTTCCCACCACAGCGGCAGGCTGCCACACAGTTCATCGGCATATTCCGAATGAACGCTGCTTTGGCACGTGGCTAGGTTTGAGGGTGTATGCAGCCCACGTCAATCAACAGAGACTTTGTGCCCTGATCATACACACTGATGATGTTAGATCCTTACATGATGTAACAGGCAAGTAACTTCAGGGCCATGTTAGAAAGTTTCACATGTTGGTAAAGGAAAGGTTTTTAAGTCATGCACTTCCTACTTTTTGTTTCTTAACCTGAAAACTCTCTCTGATCTCTAGACGATTTCCTTAAATAAAATTATAAACATAAAAAGAGAGCATGGCCAAATGCTGGAGTTTTACTTGTAATTCCCTCCCCACCTTGTTTGTCTCCCTGCACTTCCTCATCTTAGTAAATGGCACCACCCAGATGCTCAGGCCCAAACTCTAGGCGTCATCCTTCAGCCTCCTCTCCCCTCACTTCCCACATAGGAATGACCATGTTGGACACTTCTCTACTTCTCTCCATCTCCTCTCCTCCTGCTGTCGTCCGAGCCACCATAATTGCCTACCTAGGCTACTGTGACAGCTTCTGAAGTGGTCAGTGGTGATATCCCTGCTTCCCCGCCATCTGCTTCACTCTGAGGGAGTGTCATGTCCAACCCCAGATCTTCCATGGTGTCCCACTGGACTTCAAACAAAATCAAAACTTAAGACTCCAGGTATCCATGGCCCTGAGCAACGTGGCCCTTGACTATCTGTCCTCTTTGCTCTGATGGCTGCAGTCACATTGGCCTTCCTTCTGCTCCTTTCCTGGGAGCCAATGGTGCTCCTGGAGTGCAGGGGTGGCTCTTCAAGGCTGAAGTGAAGGCAGTAGCCTTTTCTCAGGGCAAAGGAAACAGATGCCAAGTATCACCCAGGGCTGCCTACCAGGTCTGTCAGTTTCACTCAGAAATGCCCTCTGTGTCACCAAGTCTAGGGGAAAACCAGCAGATTAAATCCTTGCAAAATGAATATTCACACAGGAACAACTAAAAGCACAATTCCATTCCTTCTATGTTGTATTCAGTTATGCCTAATGAGTAGCGGGAGAGGAGAAACATAATATGTGTTGTATATTTCTGAATATGGAAAAATTATGAGTCTAGAAAGGGACAGACTTTTTCAAAGGCTACAGTAGTAAACTCAGGCTAAGGAGAGATGGGGACTTTTTTTTTTTTAGGCTATAGTCAGTTTTCTATATATGTGTAAAAATGCAACGGGGGTTGTACACTTTATAGTGCTGGAAAGTTCCAAATCACTTTCATTTGCAATTGTACTATTTAAAATGATCCCCCCCGCCTTTTTAACGTGGGTTTTTGTGAACGAGGAAAGTGATGTCCTTACAGTAGATTAGTTTGGCTTCTCACAGGAGCATCCAGAACGCCACTATTTCAGGGCTTCCATTGTGATGTACAAAATGCTGACGTTGATTATACACTTGAAAATGAGGAACTGTTTTCCTCCTTAGTATGGGAAGCATTATAAACCCTTAAAATAAGATATTTTGCATAGATTTTATCTGACAGGGCACTGGTAATTTCAAACCTTCCAGAATCTTGAAGAAGCCAAATGAGTCTAAGAAAATAAATACAGACTGTCATCATTCCTGTTACATCACTGTTACTAGGTAATAATTGTCAGTAATGATTCACTGTTTTATAATCAACTAAAAAGTATAGAACATAAAGATGCACAGTAGAGAATCCAGCATTAAATTTTTTAAATATGTGAAGTAAAGAATAAGGATAAAAATCCAAATGTAAAAAAGTCAGTTTTGATGATAATGTGAACATAGAATCACAGTGTTACTCAAGAACACTTTGTTCTAAATGCCAAATCCTAAGAACTGAGCATTCATGTCCTTTATGTTTAATCAAAACCATCCCCAACATTTGATCCATAAAAAGTAGGATTTACAACTCTAATCAGAAATTGAAAATACTATCAGTCTTCATATATCGCTAAAAAATGAGGCAAAATTTGTTCATAGAAAATTTTGGACACACAGTACATATTTCCAGAGCTTTTGAGATGAGTTCCCAAATTTTCTAACAGGCTCTTATACTGAAAAAGAGGCTGAAAGCTTAGGAAAAATATCATTTTAATGCATGGACTGTTAAAATTTTTAGAATGGTTAGTCACTGATATAAATGATCATTTAAATTTTAAATGGTAAGAAAAAAAGGAGTAGCTTGGAAAAGGGTAAAGGTAGAAGATACTATGAAGAAAAGGAAAAGTGTTACAAATATACCAAAGCTTATTTATTTTAGTGGAAAGAACTGGTAAATAAGTAGCTACAGTAGTAAAGTCTGGCTAAGGAGAGATAGGGACTTTTTTTTTTTAGTTTGAGACAGAGTCTCAACTAGAGTGCTGTGCTGTCACAGCTCACAGCAACCTCAAACTCTTGGGCTTAAGCGATTCTCTTGCCTCAGCCTCCCAAGTAGCTGGGACTACAGGTGCCTGCCACAGTGCCTGGCTATTTTTTTTTGTTGCAGTTGTCATTGTTGTTTTTAGCTGGCCTGGGCCAGGTTTGAATTCACCAGCCTCAGTGTATGTGGCCTGAGACCTACCCACTGAGCTACGGGCATCACCAGAGAGATAGAGACTTTGAGGAGCAGCTGAGTGAGCCCTGCTCAAGGTCATCTGCCTAAGGAGACAGGGACTTGGAGGGAAGCTGAGTGAGTCCTGCTCAAGG
>NW_003852412.1:27016270-27078115 GCF_000181295.1 Otolemur garnettii
CATCTGGCTAAGGAGACAGGGACTTGGAGGGAAGCTGAGTGAGTCCTGTTCAAGGCCATCTGGCTAAGGAGACAGGGACTTGGAGGGAAGCTGGGTGAGTCCCGCTCAAGGTCATCTGACTAAGGAGACAGGGACTTGGAGGGAAGCTGAGTGAGTCCCGTTCAAGGTCATCTGGCTAAGGAGACAGGGACTTGGAGGAACAGTGAGTGAATCCTGCTCAAGGTCAGTTTATTTACAACTCCCACGGGTGCATCTCATTCCTAGTGAGAATTATCTCTAGATCTTAAGAAAGTATTTTCTTGTATCACTGTCAATTCCAGTCTTCTAAATAGCGCAACATACTTACATATGAAAAGTCAAACCATTCCAAGTTTCTTCCTAGATCTGAGTGTGGCATGACAATGGTCAATATTTTAAAAATGATGGGACTGAAACAATACAAACCACATTTTGGCAGCAGTCTTAAAAAAGTAGTGACAATGTTGCTGTATGAGTCACTGATATTCTAGTGCATAAAAAGGCATTTCTCATGATAATGAGGAAAAAAAAACCAAACCTACAAAATTTGGTCCAGAACTAAACTGTGCTTAAATTTGAACAAAAGAGAATTTAAAACTTCATATTTACATGTAAACTAAGATTTATAAGTATAATTTGGGCATTAGTTATTATTAATTTTAAATTATTTAGAAAATTATAGAAAATCACAATCCAATTTGAATCTTTTAATCGTATCACCAGAAACTTAACGTTTGACCGTGGACGGTTTCCTGAGTCTCCCTCATTTCTACTTGGTCTATTTGTAATTTTTGGCACTGTAGAAATGAAATCAAACCAAAGCCAAATTCATTCTGTTCACTAATTTAATACATATGAAACATGGCTGTCTCTAGATAATAAAATACAGTATGTTTTTAGTATCACTTGATAAAGGAAAGGTTTTCAAAGTTAATAAAATACTTTTAATTTTCTTCTACTTCCATCAAGTTTTTCTAGTTTACAACATGGATTTTATATATAGCCAGCAGAGTCTGCATTTCACGGGTGAGGGAATTTTAAATGAAATAATTTGAAATGGAGTATTTTTAAGCAGCATTGCTCACTGACAACGTCGGTTTTGTTTTGGGATACAGGACATAAAACCATTTCCTCAAGATATTTTGTGTGCAGCATAAAATATTTAAAATGTCTCATTTTCAAGAGATCTGGTGGGAGTTCATGACAGATGTGTTATTTCTTTCTTTCTTTCTTTTCTTAACAGCATTATTGTGTCTAATTAGCACTGATGATTTACCCATGGCAGTATGAACTTCTTGAGAAGAAAAAAAATAGACCAGCTTCTTTGGGAAAAAGAACAAACTGGGCTAAGATGGAAGAAAGGCACTTAAACAACACGTGCTTTGCAGCAAATGCCCACACCCAGGCCGTGGAGGGCCCCCATACCCATGTGTCGCCACATGATCAATCCAGTTGCCTTCAGTCTCAAACAGGGAAGGTGTTAGGTTAGGTTTGTCATTATTTCCTATTTATAGACTGTCTAGTAAAAGAAGACAAATTACTGTAAGTGGGGAAAATGTGATTAAATGAGTCCTCTGAAGATAAGAGGTAACTTCGACAAGGGTCATTAACACAAATGGCCTCTCTTTGCCCAGACCATATTTTTATTTAGTAGATTTGAAAAAAACTGCGAAGGAAGAATAATCTGTGTTGCACATACCCAAAGAGACATGCGTCCTTTTTATTCTAATAAATATTTTCATGTCTTTGTGGTACTTTAAAAACACACTGAGAGTGCCTGCCCAAATACTCTCAGAACACACGAAGAACGATATCCGAGAAACCACTTATCCTACGGAGTCTAATTAGAAACATGTAAGAGATGTAGTTATAATCAGACTAGACATAAGGTCTGAAAGTTAGTGGATACCAAGATCATTTGAATCAAATGAAAAGTTTTAATTTGTAAAGTTTCAATTAAAACATCTACACTCTTTCTTCCACCTGACTGTAGCCCCATATGGCAAGGTCAGCCCTTTCAGTGAACAAACAGCTTCATGGCCTCCAGTGTAGCTGTTATCTTCCTCAACAAGGGGAGACATTTGGCACAGCCTAAAGCTGGGGCATGAACCCTGGCTGAGCTTAAGACATTTATCTGACAGCATCAGCTGACACTCCACAAACACATTTGCTCTCCATGACCTCAGAGCATTTGTGATTAATCAAAAATGTATCTTGGATCTTGAGAACAAGCTACAACCAGGCACACACAAAAAGGAATATGCTCCCGATCTCGCTTATCGACTCAAGAGGTATATTGAATTTAGAAATAGCAAATAGAATAAAATGATCAATATGTTCTCACTTGTCCATGGAAGAGCAAACTTTATCCCTCAAGCAAAAGACATTGATCATGTAAATGTTTCAGAACTGCTTTCAAACTGAAGAATGCAAAATGTACTTGGTTTATCGGGGGTAGGGAAAAGGGCCTACCAAAGAGAACTTTAGCTTTAGCTTAAAAAAAGGTATGTCTTGAAGACATAAACTATTATGTTTGTGGTGTGTTACACTTTAAAAGAACTGTGTGTTCAACTTAAAACCTTTTTTGGTGACATGTTGCCAAGTCTTCTTAATAAAACATTATAAAGGAGAGTTTAAAACTTAATGAAGGAACATTATTTGTGGAGAGAAAACTCCCTGTCTTAATTTAAATGAGACTGTTCTAACATATCCCCTATGTACTGTTTACAATTTATAATTTATAATTTATGTCTCATGGTTCAAACTCACTATTTTCTACAGTCATCGGCTAAGTAATATGAATAGCATGTAAATATTGTAATATTCTGCTTCCCAGGATGGTATAGCTTAGTATATTTTTATTTTCATTTGTACTTTTCACTTTCTAATAACAAGACTGAACTCTAATTAAAGCAATGGGAACCAGAAGTCATATGCCACACCCTTGATAATAAGAAAATGATTATTATTTAAAAAAAAAAAAACCCTCCACAGTTGAACTTATTAAATCCTATACTTGCCTGACTACCCACTGGCTAGGTTACAGTTGTTCCCGATCCTATAGCAGATCGTTCCACTGGAGAAACACTCCGTGGCCTGGTCCCTGTTGGCCTGGCAAACAGACTTCCTCATATGTGCTCTCTCTATAAAATGGTGGCACTAATTAGAAGATATAAACTCATGCTGAGACATGATATGAATTGGCTTTATGTATCTACTAAGCTCACAGCAGTACTAGATTTATACTGTTGTTACTTTAAACTAACACTAAACAGAATATTGAACTTCTAAATATGTACAATAAGAAAGCAAAAGTGATTGAGTTGAAAAAACAAAACCTCAAGCCCTCATTTTTGCTTTCACTCCGGAAATGTTTCCTGAGCGCGTGGAGGTTGCCCACCACTTCCCTCCCATGTGTTCACCTAACTCAGATTCCTCAGACATGAATTGCAAGTACCAGATAGCACAGCTGTATGTTTTGACATCCATGGTGAAAATGAGCAGAAAATCTAACTGTTCCATATCAAGAAGTATTTTTACTAGTGCTAATGTGCCTTAAATACCTTGTTCCACAGATGAGTGGCCTGGCACCTGCTGCATGAGAAATAGCCAATTACTGCTCAGTGTCTCTAATTTTCTGATTCAATTAGCATGCTTCAGAGCTTTCCAGTTTAATTGCAAACTACTTCACAGTTAGCTCTCTGATTAATCATTGCCCATCTGCAAGCCATCGGAAAACTTAGTGGAACAAATTTGTGTACTTTGGAATGCTGGGAGCTTAGCAAATCAAACTTGTTTTGGTATATAAAGCTTTAATTTTGTTTGCCCTTTTCAGCTGCACTTGTAAGAAGCTCTGTGCTGATTAAACAGGAAGTCCGGACAATAATATGCTACATTATGCATATAATTACTGTAAATACAACCACAATTGTAGAAACATCATTTAAGGTTAGGCACTAACATGAATGGAGAAGAGGGTCAAGAAAACACATTTGGAATCAATTTCTTCCCATTTTGACCAAATACAAGTATCTAGAAAAAAAAAAAAGGGCTGCGTGACACACAGTGATGTCATTACAGCACCTGTTCCCCAAAGGCATTTTCAATTCTGGCTTTTCATGTATTCATAAAATCTTTCTTGTTATTTAATTAGTAGAGTACTAAGTTTTATAAGCTTTGTTTACAAAACATATATTAGGGATTTTAAAGCAGACTGGCACCATGTTGCTCATGCTTCATTTTCCAAGCTTTCTTGCTGGTCCACTGAGCATATGAATGATAATGTCAGAAAACAAAAATGTTTTAATCAAGCTTGGCCAGATTTTAAATTATATCTTAACTTATAATCATGATTTCTGCATTTTGAACAATGAAACATGAATTGCGTATTTTGTTCACTCATATGAACAAATACCACAGGGTTACTGCGTGAGGAGGGAGGCGCCTCTGTAAGAGGGACCCGACACCCTTCCAACTCTCAGTTTCTCTGGTTCGCATTTTATAAAAGTGGGAGTCATTTTTAAAAGATTTTAAATAAATTTACTAGGTAAGAACTTTTCTTTCCGAGATCAAATTTTAAGCTCAGGAGAGTTGGGAGCGTGCCCCCTGGCTGGCGGTGGTGTCCCTGGGGCCTCCCGGAGGGTCTGCGTGCGCTCAGTGCTCGGTGCTTACTTGTTGGATGAAGAAGATGAAAGCAGCGTGTTCTCAATTCTGCACATCAAGTCACAGTGCCAGGCTGATACTGTGTTTTACTTCTGTAACCTCAATAGGACGCAGTCATGTTTTTCTCATAAAGATGTTGACAATATCATGGAAGAACAGTATGGAAAGAAAGGTGCTTTGCTAAGTAGGATGATCTGTAGTTATCCGCTGTTAACAACAATGAAAGTAAGATTTCTCCATCTTTTATGAAGATCCTTAACATATTATGGAAATGTTAAAAGCTAAAAGTTAAAACACTACTGATAGCTCTAAAAATAACATTGAAGTTGGAAAAGTGGTTTTTGGAAACTGCATGATGCAAAAAAGCTCACTTTAAAAAAATTTAAAGATAGAGATACTCGGCGCCGAATGACTTTCTGACAGAAGACACACAGACGAGGATTCCTCAGTTCTTTGACAGCTCCTATTCTGTCCCCTCTGTTAAGGGCTGTGAGACTCAAGTGGCCTGACTTCAGGCTTCCTTGAACTTCACAGGCAGCCGCTGTGGAAAATGCTGAGAAGGTGCAATCTGCTCAGGGCAGGTCAGCAAGAGAGCAGGCCAGCTGCCACACTGTGCTGCCCAGGAGCAGGGACGGGCTGGAAGCCCCACCAGGATCACATTACACAATCACGGAGCTCTGCGGCCAGGCGGGCCTGAGAGGCTGCTGGGAGGTCATGAGATAAATCAGCGACTGGCCTGGGCAAAACTGGCCAGTCAGAAACAACATTTTTGTATCACCTCAGTGTGGTTCTCAGTGGAAAACAAACTGTTAAATGATGTTCGGTTTTCTTAATTCAGGAAGGGGCAAATGGCCTTCCCTGGACAAGCCCCCACCCATTGAGCCTATGTTTAGAGATAAGCAATTAAACCCTACACAGCAAAGGAAAACAGTGAGCTGATCAAAATGGAATTTAGCCAAGGAGAGACCAAACTGGGCCTCGGTCCCTACCCTGGGGTTCTCAGTCCTACCTCTACCTCTCACCCACTGAGCAGCCGAATGTCTGTGTGTATCAGAGAGTAACAATGGCACTGGGTGGGTCCACTGGAGGCGTGCAGGGCCCAGCGTGTCTCCAGAGGGTAGCACGTCTTGGGCCAAGAAAGCCATTCCTAGAAATTATCCCATTGTGAAAAAAGAGCATCACATTCCTTGGGAAGCTGGCTTAATACAGAAATGGCTTTAATATCGCATAATTCTACAAGGAAGTGTTAACTTTTTTAATATGGTTCTGAAAGCTGGACCTGCTACATAAATCACATTTCAACCTTTGAGAAGTTTCAACATGATTGTCTGTGTTCTGTATCAAATACAAAAGACAATAAAACAATAGAACTTAATTAGCCTTTCATTAGAAGAGCAATATAAAAATCAGATTTCTGAGGACAATAGGGGGGCCCTTAAAGTGCTACTGTTTGGTAAACTTTTGCTGGGGCAACCATGATTCAGGTGGGCAGAAGAACTATTCAAAGACAAGAACCAAATAAACAAACAAAAGCCCAAATGCAGGGTAACCAAGGTTTTCCAGTAAACAAGAATACCAGGCGCACCAACAAGCCAAAAGCACTGTAAGCACCGCCAGCAGGGCTTCAAAGAAGCGTTCTGAGGTGGTCCAGTGAGAACTGGGAAGCCCGTGTTCCAGTTCCCTGATAAAACAGATAAATTATCATCAGCAATGTTTTCCTCAGACATAAAAACCATAAACTTATTTGTACAGTACAAATTCAAAGCATGTTCTTAACTTACAGATGAAATATAAGTACCTATTCATATGACTATGAAGTTCATAACAATTTTTAAAAAATGAAAATAAAGGCATAAAGTAGTTGCTTTCTTTAGATAGAGAATCTTACAAGGGATATGAAATTTAACATCTACTGTACTTTAAGCCTATATCTTATTGATAATTTAAAATTATAATTAGTGTTCTTGAGACTGAATGCTACATAGAAAACTAAATATGCACATATGTATGAGATGTGAGATGCTGCTGCAGGAGAGAAATGCCCTATTTTTAAAGCAAAAAAAAAAAAAAAAGAAAATCCAAGTGAAGCCTATCCTTTCATTTATATGTCTCATGTAAATTACACATAATTTTAAATCTCCAGCATGTTGAGAGTGGCCAGGTCTCAGCACTTCTCCTTCATCACCTTCCATTTTCACTTGGCCCTGGTGATGGAGAACTCCTGGAAATATTGGGGAATTAAAAATCATATACTTTAAATTGAACCAAGAAATGACCACTAGAAAAAAATTAATTTTTATTTATATAATTTGGTTAAAAAATATATGATTTTTCTACTCTAAAACATTTTCTTATGCAGTAACACCACAAAAATAGCTTAAGTTTAAAATAGTGGATTTCCCATATGGTTAGTCCACAGCAAGATAAAGTTGTAAATGAGGGGACTATGTGAAGAAAACACAAAAAAGCCTTAAGGGCACATGCAAAAAATGTGATCTTGCACGCTTTACATACACAGCTTTACTCCCCAAAATTCAAAGAGAAAAACTTAATATGTCATAATTTAAACCATATTTCATATCAAGTATTCCTGATTACGTATTTAACTTTAAGACACATAACTCAATTTAGAGCATAATGTGGGAGAGGAGTTAGTAAGAATCTAACCTTTTGCATTTCTTGACTTTTTTGGGCTTGTGGTAATGTTGTATTTATAGAGACTCCACACTTTCAAATTTAAGTCTTGAAATGTCAAAAAAAAATCCTAAAGCTGAGATCTCACAGAAGGTGATTTTTAACAGTCCTTAAAAGTAAAGACTTTATGATCTTCTGACAACTGGAGCTTTCACATTTTGAGATTTTAAATTTTCAGCCCTAATATTACATAAGCATACATATTGGTATGCTTTTGAAAATTCCATTACTTTTAACAGGCCTTGGAAAGAAAAGGAAAACCATAATACAGAAAAGTTGTTTAGTTCAGGAATATTTTATAAGTACAAATAAGAAGTAATTACATGAAAACTCTTGCATATTTGAAGATGTTCCCTTACAAGAATATATTTCCTATGTAAAAGAAATCACAACATCTAGTTAATTTTTAATTATTTAAAATAATAATCAAAAATTGGAGAGCTCCAAATATTTTGGAGCTGGAGAATTCCAGAGAAGTGACTTGATCATGATCATACTGCTAGTTATTAGTTTAATACATTAGAGTGATGCTTGAAATATACCAAGTAGCGCGTCTTCAAGTTTCATTATCATAGCTAAAATGTTACACATAATTTCAGAATTCATTTATTTTCCAAGTATCCTGCTACCATCTATGTGATCACGGTCAAGTCACAAACTCTTTGGTTCTCTCATCACTTTCGATTCAGAAAGATGGTAAGATATGGGTTACTCTTATTCTTGGGTACTTTCTGGTCTAGCGAGGGAAAGAGTATTGGTAAGCAAATATCATTAAGGACACTACAGAATTTGACTACAAAGTACCAAAATCAAAGGTGACACTCAGCTTCTGATTACTAGGATTAAAGACAGGGTCTGGGTGGGCTAAATGATGTCTCAGGCCCTTTCTAAAAAAATTTTAACTTTTATCTTTTCCTCTAATCTTATAATTTCTTAGATGGCTTTATAACTAAGTAGGTAATTGATAACACCAAAATTTTCCTTGATTTCAGTGAAGACCATAGTATGTTTTGTAAATAGGTTTACAACAAACAGAGCCTTTTATCTGTGAGCTGCGACACCGCAGGCTTCTCTGGGATGGGTCTTCAATGTGTTCCTGTGTGCTGTAATTCCAACAGGAAGATTTAATTAATATGCAATGTTTCCTTTTTTATAATCAAGAAAATAAATCCTCAAAAGAGGAGCTTTTCTCACTAGTTCTCAGACAATTACTGTTCCAAGTAGACTAGTTTAGGAAACACTGGCCCCAGACTCCTGTTACATTCCAACCGGCCTCCTCGACCAAGCCGTGTTGTACGCGCACTGGCTAGAAAACACCCCGCAAAAGCTGCTCTCGTCGTATTTCCTGGTTTGAAAGGAACCTCCAGTGACTCTCTGCAGTCTGTACATTAAAGTGCAAAGTCTTCAGCATCTCTAGAATCTAAATTCCTTTTATTTTTTCTCTCACATTTCCTTAAAGAAATTCCAGCCAAAACACCACTGACTTTCCCATGCTCTGCCTGCCTTGGATGGTATTTTTCTTTGCCTAGAATGCCTTCTCCACTCCACAAAATTACCCATGACTGCTCTGATAAAACTCAGTTCAGATTCTAGCATGCCAAAAAAATAACACAGTTATGCAAACTAGTTACCCGAACCACATTTTTAAAAAAAGTTACGGCGTTATCATTTCTTTCTTTCTTTCTTTCATTTTCTTTTTTTTGTGGTGTTATCTTTTTTATTGACATTTTTCTTTTAAGTATATATTCTATTTTTCTGACCATTTTGGTATATTATGTGAGTTTACTGAAGCCAGGCACAGACCCTGCACCCCAGAATTTGGCGCATTCTTTTCTATTTAGTAACATCCTTTTCAATGATGATAATCATGAGACTTAGTGACAAAGCCAAAACCATAAGGAAAGAGAAAAGCCTAAACCATGGGTTCTAATGTTCATTTATAAACCACTGAGTGGTTTAAGAAAATACGAGTTAATTTTTTCAAATGTCGAATGGTGACTGCTCATGCAAGAGTTTTAAACTTTGATTTCTGATATATCCTAACTGCAGAATGTAAGTGAAACATAGTAAGTAGAATCTCATAGTCGGCCACCTTCCTACACTGACCACCTCCTTAAGTTGACCTCATTTTCACAGATAGGACTCCCACCACATGTACATATCAGCACAGCAGGCTGAGTTCCTTATGTTAACCCCTCTGTATCTTGACTAGTTTGGTGTAGTCTCTGGGGGTGGTCAATTTACAGAGGTTCGACTATATTTCAGTTATTGAAACTCTACTTTTTAATGTTTTATTTCAACAGTCTTAAATGGTTTCATCATATTATACATAAAGGAATAGTCTCAAAATAAGATTTATATCCCAATGAGGAAATTTTAAATAGGCAGGAGGGTGATCCACAAACAAATGGAGGGGGAAAGGAGGGGAGGGGGAGGTTCCATAGAGGGAGGGTAAATGGCGGGACCACACCTATGCAGCATATTGCAAGGGTATAAGTCAAATCTGTCAAATATAGAACATAAAAGTCTTAACACAATAATCAAGTAAATGAGGCAAAAGCTATATTAATTAGTTTGATGTAAGCACTCCAAACTGTATAAAAAAATCAACACATGGTACCCCACATATGCAGAAATGTATTCATGATTATGTGCATATGACTTAATAAAAGAAAAAAAGTTTACCTGTTATAGCAAATAAATTAATTTGATAAATCTTCAAATACTTAAAAGTTTATCTCATGATTTTAGAATATACTATAACTTTTGTAAAAACATTACTCACAATCCATTTGAGCTGGCCCTTTGGAAAAAAAATGCATTATTAATCCTGAAAATTAGATAAAATTTAACCTCGGATAACACCAGGCCTTAGTGACTTTTCATTTCCTAAGATATAGAATTTTTCCTGTTAGTAACTGAAAGCAACAGCCTTGAGTAATTTTTGATTAGGCTTTAAAAGATTTTTGTTTTTTTAAAGTAAGACACATTTTGAACCAGAGATGAAAACCAATTCCTTTTAAGATATGAAAATAACACTGTCCTTCCTGAATACACAGTATATATTTTTAAAGAAGTTGTATTATATTCAATAGTTTACTAAATCCTGTGATATTACTGATTACTTTCATTATATCTGATACTTGCATTAATGTGATATTCTTTCCTCCTTTTAAAAAAATTCTTAGAGAGGCTCTGCGAGGTGTGAGCCATGTGAGTAATGACCTAGTTACCATCTTTGGTAATGACCTAGTTACTATCCAGGGCCTAGGATTGCACCTGGCACAGACATAGTAAGCATTTAATAAATATTTGTTAGATAAATTACTTTTGCGAATATATGTTCCATGAGGAAAAGGAATGCATTTGACAGTCACTAATTAGGAGTCTGGTCTGGGGGTCAGCTTTGCAGAGTTTGAACTCTGGCTGTGAGACCTCTCTCAACCTGGTTCCTCCCCTGCAAAATGATTGGCCATAGAACCGCCTCACAGAGTCATGGTGACAATGAAGCCACCTGAGCCCTGGCACACAGGGAGCTCTCCACAGGAATCGGCTGTTACCACCACCATTGTCTTCTCCTTCCTCGCTTGTACTGTTCCCTACTTACCTCCTAGCCAAGCACACAGCACATGCTCAATAAAAACATGTCAGAGGAAGAAACGGATCAGTGGAGGGCAGCCCCCTATGCCCAGGGGCGCATCCCACTGTCCTCAGATACATTGGGGCAGGATTCAACAAATAGCAAACAAGCTCTACACGTGACTCAGAGTCAGTGAGACTGAACTGTTCTTATTTGAATCTGATTTAAGAGAACCAGGCACATAGTTCCTTAGGGAATAGGTAGTTCTTTTTATTTCCTTTTTGCCTTTCTAGTAGTCTGTAACACAGATGTTTGCATCATTTATGCTACAAAATATCCTAATTGGCAACCGAGTTACAGAAGGTAAAAACTGAAAACCAATATTGACCACAGATTAAAAAATAGGTAAATGTTAAAGGCCACACAATATTTACCTACATGATCTTAACAACCCAGTTTGCAGTATTTATATTTCTTGCAGTGCTGCTATCCCTACATTGAAGTGTCATAGTGAGGACTGTGCCTTTTACACTTTCTAACTTACAAGTTTAGTTGTGTAAACAGCAACTAGAGAGTTACAGGAACTGCCTCATTGTGAGCGGATGACAAAATTAAGTCTTGGGTCACATGGCTTCGAAATACTTATTTGTCATTGACTTAAATCATGTAGACCTTCTATTTGCAGTATTTCTCAACATCATCATCTTCTTCGCTTGTACTGTTCACTGCTCACCTCCCAGCCAAGCACACAGCACATGCTCAATAAAAACGTCTCCAGTAAAGAAGCAAACGGAGGCAGCTGCCCTGCCACACGACTGCCTCTCACCACCCTCAGGACACCTTTCGGCAGCACTGGACAAATAGCAAAAATTTTTTAACATGACTCCAAGTTAGTGTAACTGAACTGTTCTTATTTGAATCTGCTTTTCAGAAATCCAGACACATAGCTCCTTGGAGAACAGGTATTAAAAATTACTGATAAATTTTCTAATTTATTTTGAGTTTCACTCTCTGGAAAGATGTTATCAGAGTGTATGGTAGCTTCGTTATAGTTAAGGTTATATTAGTTTTGTTTTTAATTTATAAAATCAAAACAAACTTTAGCAGCAAAGAGTGCAGGTTTTCTTTTTTCAGAGACAACATGAATAATAAGTAATTATTTTAACTGAGTGAAGAAAAGGAAAGATGACTCACACAGTATTTTATCTTCAGTTTCTCTATTTACTTGTGTACATCCTTGTAAAATTATTTCCTGTCTCCACTAAAGAAAATTTAAAAATCTTATAAAATAGACACAAACTCTTCCTCTTTATTATGCTTTTTTCAATTGTATTGAAAAAAGAATCACAAGTTCTAAAAGTCACAAAGAGTCACAAACTCTTCCTTTTCAATTGTATTGAAAAAAGAATCACAAGTTCTAAAAGTCAATTCTCTAAGCTGGTGGCTCTCAAATGCTAGTGCAGGATAACCAGCGGGTCCTGCTAAAAATGCAAATGCCTGGGCCCCAGTCAGGTTCAGGGCTGCTCATCTCTTGGGAGAAGGGCTCAGAGGTCTGAAGGAGCAAATGTGTCAAGGTAAGAGGAACGAGAACAAACAAGTATTTGCTCTTTTACCTAAAGTTCAACTTCCTTCTAGTTTCTTCTCTCTACTTCTCCAGGGCCTGTGTGGCCTCTAAGTGCTTCTCTTATGTATTTCCAGCTTTCTTAGGGATTCCAGAAACAAGCCCACATTGAAACCGCCTGGTCACTTATTCTGGACGAAGGTTGCTGAAATTCTGAACCTTAAACTTGAAAGAAATACTAAACAAATGTCAATTAAAAAAATGACCTCCTTCTAACACAGTAATTCCTATAATGTACGGAGTATGTGTCGAGCTCCCGGGGATATTCCACAGAGCAAGCCGGGTGGTGGTGCTGCTCTAATTCTGCCTCCTTCACGGTTTCTCATAGACTTTTTCCTCTTTAGCAAATGGGGATGAATGAGTCTCTTAAACATAAACGAAGGTTGACAAAGTGTTGGTGAAAGAAGATCAGATGGTCAAAGGACACTTCTCTCTACTCAAGTCCCACTGTAGTCCTGGGAGTCTTCTACGTGATCTGACTTCTCCTCTCCTTCACTGCCAGTGACCTTTTCTTCCACTCCACTTCAAAACTGCCCATTCTTGATAATTTTACTCTGGACACTGAAGAATTCTTTTGAAATAGTAAATTCAGACATTTCCTAATATAATCATTATCCCTTAGCTTTTTAACCATTTTACTAAAATAATCCCCCATCCTACTTCAGATTTATTTATTTATTTATTTATTTTTGAGACAGTCTCCCTCTGTCGTGTGGGTAGAGTGCCGTAGTGTCATAGCTTACAGCAACCTCAAACTCTTGGGCTTGAGCAATCTTTTTTCTTGTCTCAGCTTCCAGAATAGCTGGAGCTATATGCGCCCATGACAATGTCTGCCTAATTTTTCTATTTATAGTAGAGATGTGGGTCTCACTCTTGTTCAGGGTGGTCTCGAATTCCTGAGCTCAAGCAATCCACCCACCTGGCCTCCCACAGTGCTAGGATCATAGGTGGGCACTACTGTTCCCTGCTGAAAAAAAAATCTTATAGGGGTTCCAGTCCATTTACCCTTTCCTTTGTCCCTGTCAGCTTTTTTTTTTTTTTTTTTTTATTGAATGGTAACTATGTACATTGATGCACTTCTGGGGTACAGTGTGGGGTTTTCACATGCAATCTGAAATACTTCCATCAAACTGCTCAACACAGCCTTCATATCATTTTCTCAGTTATTGCTTTAAAACGTTCATTCTACTCTTAGAAAGATTCACCTGTACCCCTATAAGATAAACCTCAGAAGTGATCCCTCCAAACCCCCTCCCTCCACCCATTCCCTCCTCCCTTCTCCCTCCCCCCTGTCAGCCTTTTTATTTTTTGTTTTTGTTTTTACTTCTCTAACTTCTAGAAGTCTATGGTCTAACATTTTATTGTGTTTTCTTAATCTGCCATGTCCCACTGTCCATTTGAGCTACCTGCCAAGAAAACCCCCATGTTGGATGAAGCCAGCTGACTGACTTCTCCCTGGCTAATGGATTGCTGCCCCTATAAACAAACATCAGCAACCACAACTTAGCCCTCAACTGTTGTATTTTGTAATTCTAGATGACTCGGCAGGATAGAAATACTGAAAGAAAATAAAAGAGAATATATGTATTACATGGTTGTAGGGAGGGACACAAGGCATGACAATAAAACTAGAAACTACAGAAAAATGATGTACTTTTTTGCTGCATAAAAATTAAAAACTGCTGGGGGCAATAAACTCTATAAGCAAAATGAAAAAATAAAAGGCAAAAATATACCAAACATAATAAATTATCCATCATTTATAAAAGACTACTACAAATAGACAAAGAAATAACAAAGACAATAGAAAAACAAAGACCTGATGATTTACAAGATAAATTGTAAATGGCCAATAATTATATAAAAATATGCACAACACATTGCTGCTTATCAAATAAATAAAAATTTAAGATTTTTTTGCAGATAAGCAAAGATAAAATAATTAATAACACTGAGGTTTTAGGTATAAACATACACAACTATTTTGCAGAGCAATTTGGCTGCATCTTTTGATGTAGAAATTTCACTTTTAAAAATTTATTTATTTATTTATTTATTATTAGATCATAGCTGTGTACATTAATGCAGTCATGGGGTACAATGTGCTGGTTTTATATACAATTTGAAATGTTTTCATAAAACTGGTTAACACAGCCTTCATGGCATTTTCTTAGTTATTGTGTTAAGACATCTATATTCTACACCTAGTAAATTTCACATGTACCCTTGTAAGAAGCACCGTAGGTGTGGTCCTACCAATTACTCTCCCTCCACCCATCCTCTCCCCTTCTTCTCCCCTCCCTCTCCCCTTCTTCTTGGGCTATAATTGGGTTATAAAATTCATAAGAAAGCTATAAATTGGTTTCACAGTAAGACTGAGTACATTGGGTACTTTTTCTTCCATTCTTGAGATACTTTGCTGAGAAGAATATGTTCCAGCTCTACCCTTAAGGCCAAGCTGGAGGCTCACACCTATAGTCCTCCCACTCTGGGAGGCCAAGGCAGGAGGATCCTTTGAGCTACAGAGTTGGAAACCAGCCTGAGAAAGAGTGAGATCCTGTCTCTTACAAAAATAGAAAAAAATTAGCTGGGCATGGTGTTGCATGCTTGTAGTCCCAGCCACTAGCAGGCAGAGGCAGGAAGACTGCTTGAGTCATAGGACTTTAAGGTCGCTGTGAGCTAGACTGAGGTCACCGCACTCTAGCTGGGGCGACAGAGTGAGACTCTATCTTAAGAAATTTTTTTCGTTTCATTTTACAGAAATACTACCAAAAATGTACAAAAATATCTACTTTAATACTGTTGACATTAGCCCCAAAACAGGGAAAAAGAAATAACTTTCAATAGAGGCCCAATAAAATAAATTATGACACATTCAATCAATTAAATACAATGTGGTTGCTAAAGGGAAAAAGTTTTATCTATATACAACTGAAATTAAAAAGTATCCAACTTATAATATGTAATATATACATTTCTCTTTTTTGTAACAAGATAGTATTATTTTTATAAGTGGAAAAAAGCAATTTAAAAAACCCAAGTTATACAGCAATATGCACATGAACCTATTTATATTTAGTAGCTATTTACATTACACAAAAATCTAGAAGTCTCTGTGCACTATTAACAGAACAGGTTATTTCTTAGGGTAGTGTGATTAGGGATTTTAATTTCTTTTCATTGCCTGAATTTTTTCAAAGAATGACTATTTTTATATAGAAAAAAGTAGACATTTTCATTTGCGAAACTACCTTGCATTCTTCGCTTTTCAACCTCAGATTGCAATCTGCCCCCTTTCCTGAGCACACGACCTCTGTACTACTTCAAGGTAAAAACAGGGCTCCTCAGAACAGAATTCTTTCACTTTCCCCATCAGCTCTGAAGACCTCTCAGGGTTAAACTCATCCTCCTTCTTTCCTCTAATGGCAATTTCTCCCCTAAGTTGAACTCTGAGTCAAATCTGTTTTAACTTCAGAGGCATCTCCATTCTATAACCTAATTCTCCTATGCATCTTTACATTCTCACCAGCTATTTACATAATTTATAATTATTCAAGTCTCTTTCATCTTAAACAAATAAACCAAAACCTTCTTAACTGCTCTCTCTTCTAGGTTTTTGTTTTCTTTCTTCTCCACAGCCATTTCTTTTTCTTTTATTGGATATACAGAGGATGCCAAAAATATATACTCATTTTAAGAAAGGGAAGAACTGTATTAAATTGTGACACTCCAGGTATACTGATGACACCGGTTACCTTGTGCACTGTACCTTACATCTCCTGTATTCACAGCAAACATGACTTGAGGACTACACTTTGAAAGTGTGTATACATTTTTTGGCACCCTCTGTATTCCTGGGGTTCAATGTGATGTTTTGATCTATGTAGAGGTAGACCTCACTTTGTTGGGCTTTGCGGGATCACATTCTTTACAAGTCGAAGGTTTGTGGCGACACTGTGGACAAGTCTATGGGTGCAGCTTTACCAGCAGCACGGGCTCACTCTGTGTTTGTGCATCAGCGTTCTTTAAACTAAGGAATGTACGTTGTTTATTAGTATACACGTAACAGACTGTAAATATAATGTGCATATGCACTGGGGAACCAAGATATCTGTGTGACTTGCTTTATTGAGACACTCCTTTTATTTTGACGGTCTGGAACTGACCCTAAAATGCCTCAGAGGTGTGCGTGCCTGGATACATTCTAGAATGATTAAATAAAGCCAATTAACATTTTCAATACCTCACATAATACTTATTTTTTGGTGGTAAGACCATAAAAAATGTAGCCTCTTAGCAATCTTCCAGTCCACAGTATGTTGTTAACCATTAGCATGGTGTACACGAGGCCTCCAGCATTTACGCCTCTTCTCTCACTGAAAGTTGGAGTCCCCCTCGTGCTCCTTCCCTCCCAGCCCCCAGCAAACACCATCCACTCTCCTTCTCTGAGTCTGACCTTCCTGATTCCACACAGAAGTGAGGCCAGGTGACATTTTTCTTTATGTGCCTGGATTGCTTCGCACATAGCGTCATATCCTCCAGCTTGGTCCATATTGTGGCAAGTTACAGAATTTCCTTCTTTGTAAAGGCTTAATAGTATCCCACTGTGTCTGTGCACCACACGTGCTTTATCCACTCATCCACTGACAGGCTCGTAGGCTGATCCCATTTCTTGGCTACCGTGACTGCAGCTGCAATGGATGTGGGAGTGCTGATCTTTTTTGAAATGGCACTTTCATGACCTTTAGAAATATGTCAAGAAGTGGGCTTGTAGATCATATGGTAGTCCTCTCTAAGTTTTTGAGAAACCTCCATATTGTTTCCATAGTGGCTCTTACTTATTTAGATTTCCATCAAGAGCGTGCAAGAGTTCTCTTTTCTGCACAATCTTGCTAATACTTATCTTTTGCTTTTTGATTATAACAGGTATGATATGATATCTCATTGTGGTTTTTATTACAGACATTTTATTTTTAATTCTTCATCTCCAATTTGGCTTTTGCCCCTACTGTTTTATAGAGAGACATTATTTGAAACCAGGAGCCAGCTAACTAGTACCTGTAGGCCAGCTGTCTGTTTCTATAAAGCTTTACTAGAACACCGCCTTGGCCATTTGTGACTATTACTGTCTGTGGCTGCTTTGGGGGCACAACAGCAGAGATGAGTGGTTGTAACAAATGGATATGACAAAGACCACAGGGCACACAGACCTAAGATATTTACCACCTGGCCCTTTACAGTAGAAGACTGTCCACCCAGTGTCCCTTAGAGCAGACCTTCAGTGGCCCGTGACACTGCAGCCCATCTCTCTGACTCAGAGCGCTCTCCTGCCCTCTCCTTCCTCTGCTTTTCTCCCTGATTCCCTGGTGTTCCTCTTTGTAGCCCCCCAGGACCTTGCTGCACTACGGGCAGATGTGTGCTTCTCACTGACAGTGTCCTCTCGGGATGTCTCACCTGTCCTATCTGCCTCAAATCTCTCTCTCTCCAGTGGATAGATCTAACAGTTCTGTGTTCATCGCTACGTAGGAACCTTATAGGTGCCTCAAACTCAGCATGTCAAAACTGAACTCACCGTCCCCTGACAAATGTACTTCTCTTTCGGTTTTCAATTTCCCTTTTAATGAGAGGGAATCCACACAGCTGTGGACACCAAATTGATGCCTTTCAGAGGCCATCAATACTCAGACCCCACGGACTGTCCTAAAAAGTCTCACCTCAAACTGCTTCCTCCACTGCCACTGCCTCACCCGGGTCCCCACATGTCCTCACTCGCTTTACTTCCAGCCCTGTCATCCTCCAAAGTGGAGATCTGATCACACGTCATCCTTTCCCTGGATCCGTCTCTCCATGCTCTTCACATGGGGAGGCCAAGAAGCTCTGGGTGTCCTGGCCCCTGCAGATCTCTGCAGCCTCCTTCCCTTTTACACTCCCGGCCCCCATATTCTACTCTCCAGCAAGACTGGACTTTTTTCAGTTCTTCACTGTACTATGTAGCTTTTGGCCTTTGTCTGGAATCTGAAATAGTCTTTTTTTGTGCCTCCACCCTCACCTGCTACTCTCACTGAACTGGAGCAGCAACTTCCATTTTTCAGGCCTGATCATTTTGAGAGCAGCAGCTGTATTTGTTGTTTCAGAGTTGTGCCCTTAGCACCGAGTACAGAACTTTGCACATGGCGAGTGCTGAGTGGCTGAATATAAAAGACTACGAGATTGTGTCAAGTCCCTGGTGCTGCATGAGTTATTCTGGCATCATAAAAGGGCTAAAGAATCATTAAAATCTTACCGCCATCAACCAGACCAGGCCAGATTAGCTCCCCATATTGCTAAGGCACAGTATTCTCTTGCATATCTTCTGCATAACTAACAAAGGTATTTATCCGGGGTCACGTCAGTCCTTTAGACTCACTTTCTGTTCTTTTCCTTTCAAGTCCAGCAAAAATGGGTCAGAGATATAGAAATGTGGCATCAAAATTTTTTATGTCCAAAAGTAAATTAAATTTCACCCTGGAAAATTTTCTTTCCCTTTTTGTGTTTATATTGGTTAGTAGCAACATCAACCTCTGTCTTGTAGACACAGGCAGCATCCAGCCCTCTTCACCTTCCCATGGAGTGAGTCTCCGCTGCCTCGATTATGCGTTCCTTCCTCTCCCTTCTCTGCGATGCCCCCTTTCATCCTCATCATGTCCCCCCTGTAATCTCTCCTCTCTGGTCTCTCATTTAATCCCTTTTTTTCACACCACCATCACCAGCTCATCACCTCAGGACCAATTTATCACCTTCCGACAGCTCCTGACCATCCCTGGAAGGGGAGTGACCCGCTCGTTGGCAGAACCTCTTCTTTGGAGTTCACTTTCTGCACTCCCCATCTCGTGCTCCTGTGCTTGGTCATGCCAGATTTTTTACATTCTTCATACCTGAAACACTCTTTTATATCCTGTTCCTGGGCATATAACTCTTTTATTTTTCACAGTATGCCCCTCTATTCTCTGCTTCTAGAACCATTTCAAATTTTGCTTCCTGTGAAAACCCTTCCTAAACACTGTAGCTAAGCAAATGACTCTCCAACTGCCCACACCACTTTGTATGTTTTTCTAGGAAAAAATTTACCACATTGCTTTATAATGACTGATTTATATGCTATTGTGGAAATGCCATTCAATTTTTGCTAAACCAATTGTCACCAAGCACCACAGACATGAACACATTATCCTGGCTAGTCCCCTTGAGTAGCTGTGGCCACCGGACCAAGTCCTTGCCAATGGGACAAGCCTGGGATTGGGCTGAATCACTTCTGGCCAGGGCCTTAAGGCAGTGGGTGTGCCTGCTCTGTGTTCTTAGTTCCCTCTTCCTGGGACACAGAATGATGATGACCATGCAGCCCATGGTGACCATGTAGATGGGGACACTGCCTGGGCAATGTCAGAGAAGTAGGATGGAAGGAACCTGGTCCCCAAACCCGGTTGTGTGGGGCTGGCTCTGCCCTATCTGGGATGCCCACCTGGGACTGTTACACAAGAGAGTTGTTGTTTTTTTTCTTAGATCAGCTTAGCTCACTAAGCAGGCCTTTTCTCCCTTTTGGTTTGTTTATACCGTAAGGGCGTACTTATGCTTCTCTCTGTGTCCCCTATAACAAGCACACCATTAATGCTTGCTGAATGAGCTTTGGAGATAAATGGTATCTAGCCTAGGCTTAGTCGTATAGAAGTACCAGAAACAAAGAAAAAAGAACAAATAATACAATATAAGAAATATTTCATGTTGCCAAGTCTGAGCACCTTTGCAGACATCTATGAGGAAAGGGTTTAAAGACCCTTAAGGAAATAAAACCAGCATGCCAGGAGAAGAGGTTTAGAATCTGAGATCAGGATACAAGGAAACTGTTAATTTTGCTAAAGGAAAGGGGGTAAGGAGGACCAAGAACAGCTCCAGGAGCAGTGACATGATTTAGTAAAACCCTAATCCACTGAACATAGTCTCATTTCTCCTCTCTGAAGGTCCTGCTTTATTGTGCACTATGCGGAGTAGCCAGTGCCCCCGACAGTCCTCCCTTCGCTCCTCACCACACCCTGCCTCACAGTTTTAATGTCTTTGTGTAACCTCTTGACAATGAGCTGGCCTGATGATGTTCTCTGTGAACACAGGATATGGGGGAAGTGACGCTGCATGACTTTTGAGGATAGATCATAAGTTTTGCAGCTTCATTGTGGTACTCTTAGAATAATTATTTGCTCCTGGGATGCACCCTCCTGGAGCTCAGAACGTGTTGGGGAAGCCCAAGAAACAGCACGTGGTCATGTGTAATGTCCCATTAAGTGGTGCCAGCTGAACTCCCAGGTGACAGCTAGCATCCACTGCCAGTCCAGGGCAGCGAGGTCTTAGACGACGCTAGGCCCCCCTGGAAGGTGACATGAGCGATCCCAGGCAAGAGCCCCCAGCTGAGCTCAGTCAGCTTGTCATCTCCCACGGAACCATGACAGCCACTGAGTTTTTGGATGGTGTGTTATGCAGTTAGGTAACTGGAACACTGTCTGAAAGGAAGCTGAGCCTCTGATAACGTGAAGACTTCTTTTGTGCATTACTTGGAAGTAGTTTGGCTACTAAAGAACAGTGTCTCATGGAAGCTGATGTAACAGCCTTTACTTTTCTCTTGACTTAATGTTTCTTTTCCCCCTTTTGAGTTTCAAAATCATCATAAAAGTGATGTATATTTGAGAGAAGGAGCTTTCAAAAGTTCAGTCTCCCTTCAATGCCCTACTTTTGAGGGGAAAGAAGACACACAGCTAACTATTGCACAAACAACAGACTAAGTCACGCTTACTTGCCTAAGAAAAGGCAACTTGCAGTGGAATATGAGTCACGAAATAAGCGCAAACACCCCAGGACGATATTTTGTAGTAAACACAGACTACAACTGGCAGCACTCACTACTAAGTTGCCATAGACAGAGTGTAGTCACTGTGGCTTCCGGTGAGAACAAGCTGCCCAGATCCAATCCCACACGTACCTCACCCATTCTCCACCAAGCTCCATTATTGCCATCCAGCCATCTATCTCTCAGTCTACGTCACTTCTTTCTGCCTATGGCTCTGGGATAACTGTGCTCTGAGGAACCAGTCATTTGCTTTCAGAGGAAGACATTTTAAAGGCTTAGTAATCTTAGAAGGCAAGATTATCTGAATCCTCAAATAACTTAAAAAGAATGTGAACTTTGAATGTTAGGAATTTAATCTTAAGTCTCAATTTCTGTGTTTTCTTCTCCATCAACTATTTCAATAGCCAGTTTCTTAATGCTGTTCTTGGCCTAAAATTGCACCAACTTGTAGTACTATACCGAAGCTACACAAAATCTTTCCTGAACTTTGACTAAAACCTCCCTTTTCTGTGCCTGCCCCATGACTCTTTCGGAGATCCCACTATAAAACAGACTGTCCCTATTTGAGGAAAAAACTGATGGCTGCGTCACGCGGGTTGTAAGCCTGTCTATCTGTCTCTGGAGTCTCTGCCTTCTTTACTCTCTCTCATTGCCACATTCAGGACTCATTATTTTTGGCAGGGACTTTAATAACAACCTTTTAAACATATTTTCCCTATCTGTAGCTTTTCCTCCTCAATATACGCCACACGTAGCTGCTAGATCAATTTTTCTCAAGGGTAGCTCAGTTCATTTCTGTCCTCAAAAAATTTTTGGTTACTGGTCCTAAAAAATACAACACATTCCAACATGGACACCTGGGAGGTCACTGTCTCCAGGTTCTGCCCCACAGCACAGAGTCCCTTTCCACAGCACTGGACCATGGCCTTGGATCTGTACCGGTAAACTTCTACATCTTCCCAGAATACTGCATGCAGGAAACACATCTGGTACACTGTCATTTTAAGTTGAACTAGGAGGTCCTCAGGAGTCTAATCTTAAAAAAAATGCAAATTCCTCAGCCTGTGTTGTCTGTCATCCCATTCACACTGTCTTACAACTTCTGTTTCCCCACTCTCCATTCACTCCTGGGAGGCATCTGTCAAACTGCTTTTTTGCTATTATAAATGTGTGTATCACATATCATAGAAGCCCTTGCTCATGCTGATAACCCCATGTGAGATATTCTCCTTCCCTTCCATGAATCTTCCAATCCTGCCCATCTTTCAAGGTTCAGTTTAGTGGACTTTGTTTAGTCCCTGAATGTCTTATTGGAGCTAATGATTAGATAGATCCTCATCTTCTCCCCAATCTCTCTATTGCTAATATCAATAGCTCCCTTGTGACCCTTATCCCTGTCTCACTGAAGTATTATCTTATAGCATAGCTAGGAATGCTATTGATCAGTGCAGTCTCATTCTGGATCATACTTACAGAGAGACTCGTGAGGGGAGCACAGTGTTGACAGAAAGGGGAGTTTTTTTAGGTGGGAAAATATGAATGAACAATACTACAATGTCTTTCATGCACATGGCTCTCCTGTCTTCATGTTGCTATCTTATTTAAAGTAGTTTTGTTAGATCTTCTTGTTATCGTAAGAACAATGATAATCTCTCTACTATCATGTTTTTCAGTTTTTATTTATCTTCATGTCTGTTCTCTTCTCAAATCTTGTATTACAGAATTGCTCCATCTCATCTAACTATTACTGTCTCACTGGTTTACTTTTCCCTTTGGCTTTGGCTTCTTTTTATATTTCTCCTCTGTGTGAACACTTGGGAATTACTTGGCTTTCCCTCTACAGTGCCTGGTTTTCTAGACCCAACCCAATAACTGCCAACCAATTGCCACCTTCTTTCAATCCTTCCTTTAAACACTGCTTATCAACATAAGCTTAAGTCATTTTATGACAGCATTACTGAAGTAGTTAAATAATCTTACTATTACTATTCATCATAGAATGGAAATCTCACCTCACGTATGTCACCAAGCCTTTATATTTTTTAATATAGTGCCTCTCATAAACTCCTTTATTCCTTATATATAATTTTCTAGTTCGACTTTGTGTTTGTGTGATGTCCTTGTAATAATGAATTCAAACAAGTAACCACTCAAATGAAGGCTTAATATTAATGAAAAAAATTTTTCACAAAACTAATATAGGGAATTAATTTATAAATCACATTGTTCTCTACCACTTTAGCACACCACATTTTCCCTGCTGGTACTAGTGTAACACAGCGTTTTATGCTATAACATGCTTTTTAAAAAAAACCTTTTTATTGACTAAAACCCCCTACTAAGCTGGTAGAATGAAACATATTTTAATATAGATATTTTTAATTATTCTTAATTAAAACTTTGCAGAGATTCTGCATTTGTGCTCTAAGAAAGTCAATAACTACATATTTAAAGAAGCAGTTTTGCTTTAGGGTTTAACTATTTTTTAAAAAATGCCTCTAACATAGTATCTCATACAACTTTAAAGACATTATCTCAGACATACATTCTTTTATAAACCAATTAGCAATATATTATTCAGAATTACCCTTGGAAGAATATTTTGGTAAGAATGATTTTCAGAATTTGGAGACTGGTGAAAGGGCTCAGGGAAGGTGAAGTATGTACCTTTAGCAAGTAAAAATCCATGTATGGTTGATCTCAAGATATAGCCCAAGGGTTCTTGCATCTAATTCTTTGTTGACTATCCTTGAATAGTAATTTTGCTCCCAGCTATTTCTAAATTGACAGCCCCAAGGTATCAAAGTTTATTAATTAACTCAACAGATTTGTTTTTTTTTGAGACAAGTTCTCACTGTTGCCTTGGCTGGAGTACCATGATGCAATCACAGCTCACTGCAGCTGTGAGCACCTGGGCTCAAGCAATCCTCCAGGCTCAGCCTCCAGAGTAGCTGAGATTACAGGTGCTTACTACCAGACCCTGATAATTTTTAATTTAATTAATTAATTAATTTTTTTTTTAATAGAGACAAGGTCTTGTTTCATTGCACTGGCTGATCTTGGACTCCTGGCCTCAAGTGATCCTCCAGTCTCAGCCTTCCAAAGTGCTAGAATTACAGGTGTGAGTCACCACTCTCAACCTCCACAGATAGTGTCTGCCTACTTTGTGCTAGGCACTGTTCCAGATGCTAGAGATTTATCAGTGAGCAAAGGCAAAGTTTATATTCTGGTGAGGTCAGGGGAGGCCAAAAACAAATCATATACATAACAAATAGATGCCACAGAAAAATAAAACAGCAGAAAAGGGACAGAGGTGCAATTTTAAATGCTGTTATAACAATAGGAGTAATTGAGAAGGTGACATCTGAATATAGATCTGAAGGAAGTGAGGGGTGAGCCTGTGGGTATTCAAGGGTAGTACATTTTAGGCAGGCACCAGTGGAAAAAACTTTAAATCAACCATTTATTCCATATCAGCCTCTGCTAACACCAGGAAAGTAACATAATCAAAGCAAAAGTCTATAGATGAATACCTTAGTATTTCTTTTTAACATTCTATTTAACATTCATCCAGTAAATATTTGTAGACTAGAAACAAATACAAAGTATACACGAGGCACTGATGTAAAGGTGACAAAAGGCAGATGCAGTGTTTGGCCTTCCGAAGCCATGGAGGTGGAAGGTTTCATGGAGGTGGGAGGTTTCATGGAGGTGGGGGGGTTAAGCAGACAGCGCACAGTAGCGTGTGCTGCGGCAGGGATGGTCCAGGGTGGCACAGGGGCAAAGGACAGGAGCAGTCCTCCCAGCATGTGGCTGATAGGAGTCTGGAGAGAGAACTGCTTCAAGTCGAGGTCTTTCATTTCTGCTCCAACAACACAGATATTGGAGTGACTGCACATGGAGACAAGCAGTTACTGCTGTCCAGCACCTTCACGACATGCCGTGAGCTGGGCCCTGCTGTCATCATCAGTGTACGGGTGACGGAACGGAAGCACAGGGAAGGACAGCGACTTGTCCAAGGTTACAGGGCTACCGAGACGGAAGCTGCAGAGAAGAGAGGAACACTCCGGCAGCACAGCGCCAGAGCCTGTGCTCTCCATGGCCAGCCCACACGCTCTCTGAGCTGCACTCATGTACAGTGTTTTGCTGGTTAATAAAGATCTCCAGGTATTTTCCAGCTGCTTACAGGTAAGGGTTGGCATAGACTATTTGAACAGTTTGATTCTAGGAGTTTTTTTTTTTAATCAGTATGACCTAGAATATAGGAAGTCTGCTTTTGTCTAAAAACTAAAATTAAAACCCTCAATTGCTCATACTGTTATAAAGCTTTTGACCGTAGTATTCACTAACCATTAATATTAAAAAACACTGAGCCGGGAGCAGCTCTTTGGAATTCCCTTCTCCCCATTCTCGATAAACAGAGAACTATCTCCCTATCAAACCCAGTGCTTTCTATTGAGTGCAACAGATTTTGGCCAATGTCTAGGGTCTATAATTAAATTTTAAAAGTCTGCCTTCCTCTGGAGCCTTACCCTGTTCTCAGAGAGCACCCTCACTGTTAGACATGAGCCTTGGTTTTGCAAACACTGTCAGTAAAGACTCCAGGGACATTGTGACCAAGTCCCAAGTTACGTGGCTGCTTCTAGGATACCAGAGAGTTAGTTACACATGATAACTATCCTGAGTAGAAATGGCATAGTGACCTAGATGAACAATGTAGGGGAGACCAGCACAGAGGCTCGGGTGGGGCCTATGGAGGCTGTGGGCGGGGCCTATGGAGGCTGTGGACTACATATCTGCTCCGCTGGTTTCGTAAAAGCTGATCATTCCCCATTTTCACCATGCCCAGTTCCTTGACTATTTAGACTACTGGAGATTCTAACTGGGGATTTCACAAATTTTATCTGTTGAGGAAATGACGTTTTCTGGCAATGAGAAGCAACAGTTGAAATTCTTAGAAAGACATAAACAATAGAAAGAGCAATTGTATATGTAAATGTACAAATGGTAGGCTAGGGAATTGGAATCCTATCATCTTTAAGACCATGAATATTTTACTAATGATATCCATAGCAGGAAGTCATCAAATGATTTAGCAAAAACAGTATGAATAAATATTCAGCTTACACGCCTATATCTTGACAAGTTGGGTTATTTTCAGGTACAATGTACCTAATATTAGGTAACAGTGAAGCTTCCTGTCCTGTTAATCATTCTGAAGTCTGGATCCATCAGACAGAATGTCCTAACAGCCTTACTGAGGGGGGAAACACAGAATGTTTGGGAAAGGTCAGATTCAAGTCATAAATTTCAAGCAAAAAGGAAGGAAAAGGATTTTATCAGTAAAATTTGGGGTATTACTAGTTATGATGATAAAAGAAGGCAGAATAGGATGAAAGAAATTTGACATAAAAGGTGATCAAAGATTAACACTCAACTGAAATGGATGCCAGTGTTACTATCTCATGCCGCAGAAAGAATTGTGATCACTTATCTATTTATAAAGAGAACCCAAGTTATTATGAAAATATACTGACCAGACTTGCAGAGATGGCAACAAAATGCAACAGTTGTGGTTCCTAATTTTTAGTTTTATCTTAATCTCCTGTTCCTCTCATAGCAGCAAAACACTTTCATATGATGTACATAACAGGCAACTTAAAAAATATAGTGAACAGAAATTTATAACAAAATATATAACTGCTACTTCTAAGTACTATTATCCTGGGCAGAACTTATTTTGAGGCACTAAAAACATTCTCTCTCTAAAACACTAAATTGCCTCTGAGAGATAAAGAATTCATAAATTTATAATGGTAACCAAATGAAAACACAGAGTAAACTTCCTAGATGAAAATATGGCTCTCCTAACCAAATGCTGAAAAACTAGAGCAATGCGATATGCACTAGATTCACACTGTGTGTGTGTGTGTGTCTAATCTAATGCTTGCACACACTATTCCTATGCTTTGAGAATAACAATTGTAATTTTGCTCTGAATCAAAATAACAGAAACTGTCATTTGCCATGCGGTAGTGTTTGCACTTTCATTGTTCATAGAATAATTGCATGCTTCTTTTTACCGCTATTTTGTAGCAGTTTATCTCTTTAAAAATGCTACTCAAACTATCTTCAGCAGGAATCTCAAAGTCAAAATCAGTTACTATGTTTCAGCAGACGTTTTCAATGCATCCATACATATGCTTATGCATATCTGCTTTGATAAAATGCTATTCTTACGTGTCTAGTATGTTATTTCACCACAATTTGCATTGTTATAATAGGTTATTGACTAATCTTCAGTTTAAGGGACTGAAGTGGTGTTCAGTAATGACTGCGTGCTACAAGGTTATTGCAAGTGCCCAAGGTTCACTCACCCCAAGCAATTTAGTCAATAACCAATTTTTATAGTTCTATCTCCTTCAAAATTCCAAACCAATAATCCTTAGGTTTTTTTTTTTAATTATTTCAGTATCAGACTAACATTTCCCATGGAAATCAATATGGGTACGATCCATTAGCCAAAAATCTGCAGCACTGCAATGCAAACATATTAAAAATATTGATCTTGCAAAGCTACTGATGTTTTGATTGACTTTAATGTTTGTAAGCAGCAATAATAGAATTTCAATGACTAAAACAAACTTTTGATTAAAATTATGGATTTTTTGGGGGGGGGGATTTGCTATTTTACTGGCTTAAAGCACATCATGTGGCTTACTTGCCTGCCATAAATGGGTGCAGTGGGATATATTTGTCCAATTCCTTATTTGTAAATATTTTCACCCATCAGCTTACACATTTTTAATCTACTTTGAACTGCTCTGACATTTTAGTTCAACTTCTCATTATATCTCACAGTGTGGGGAAATTTTAAGACTAAGAGTGTCAGTCAGAGGAATTAAGAGCTTTAATCCTTCTCTGACTATTAGGTAACCTTTGGGAAGGTGTTTTATTCGTAGCTTCAATTCCCTAAATGTAAAATGGAATTAACCTTGGGAATCAATGAACATTTTTATTATATTGTGACGTCAGTGGAGATCAAAGAACATAACTCATACACATGAAAGAGTATTTGGCTCAGAGATACATCTCTTAGAGAAAGCACAGCATTTTGCAGCTTGCCTGTGATCACCTACCAATGCCAATGACACTGAATTACGAGGAGACTCAAGTTCCACAAGTTACAAAGAAAACCCAAGAAACTCCTCATGGAACGGAGGCCTTTCCTGATTGCCCTACCTGAGACACACCACTGACCCTAGCAGGCACTTTCCCACCCCTCAGCCTAACATCACCATCTAAGATATAAACTGTATTTTTGTCTATACATTTATTACCTATTTTCTTTTTTTAAATTTAAGCTTTATGCAACAGGAATTTTGTTTATCCTTTTCACTTCCAAATCCCTAACATCTAGAATGGTGCCTGACATATCAAAGGGCTCAGTAAATATTATTTAAATAAATGAAGGAAGGAGGAGCCAGAGCCACTAGGGGATAGCTGTGTTGAGTAGGGGTGTGGTGGGGGATGGACTTGATTCTCCGAACTTTCAGTCCAACACTGATAAGATTTCCTTCTTAATACATTCCTTCTCCTTCCCTGGATTGTCAGAAATATCGAAGGGTATTTGGAGCCATACAAATATTATACATATTTTTGGCAAAGTTCATTAATATTTTCAAGTTTAAGAGTTTCATTATTAAATTATAAATTCTTCACCTGCATTTCTCTCTATTTTTTTGCTCTACTGTGCAGGTTAAAAATATTTCTTTACTTGTAACATTTCATTCAAATCAAGAAACAAGGGGTGATGCCTGTGGCTCAGTGAGTAGGGTGCTGGCCCCATAAACTGAGGGTGGGGGGGTTCAAACCCGGCTCCAGCCAAAATGCAACAACAACAAAAATAGCTGGGTGTTGTGGTGGGCACCTGTAGTCCTAGCTACTTGGGAGGCTGAGGCAAGAAAATTGCCTAAGCCCAAGAGCTGGAGGTTGCTGTGAGCAGTAATGCCATAGCACTTTACTGAGGGTGACAAAAAAAAAATTAAGAAATAAGTTGGTTAAATAAAAATGAAAATTAAGAATTTACTTACTTAACAGCTGCTATTTCATTTCTACTCTAATCACTTCTACATGGTCCTTCTGGAGAAATACCAAGGGATAACTTGCAAATGTGCAAGGACTTTGGCCTCCTCATCAATTCTGTTAACTTTCCCCCAAATTATCCTAAACACATATACAATATCCAATATGTTTGTAAGTACACAGTGCAGCTTAAAGACAAATTCCTCAATCTTCTTCCTCAAGGCTCTACCCACACAGCCTTCGGGAACCGCCTCAGCAGCTGCTCGCTGGTAGGTTTTGGGGAAGTTGGGTGGTTTACGACTACAGATCTCAATTAGAATCCCAACTGTCCCACTTAGGAACCACATGAACCTCAGTTTACTCATCTGTAAAAAGGTCATAATAGTCACTACAAAGATAGACTGTGGGACTAAAGAAGATGATGCATAGGAGGTGACACACAGCAGGTGAGCAGCACAGGCTAGTTCTCTTCCTACCTTCAAACAGGAGTGAAAAAAACAGCTAATGCTTCCTGTTTCTTCGTGTTATTTTTTTCCTTAAGGTGCTTCTGTGACTAGGTGGATGGAATTGGAGTTTATAAAGACTATAAAGACTGCAGAAATTGAAACTGAAAAAGGTGTTCAGATGTGAGATCACTAGTTTTGGGGAATCAATAAGAAGCAGAATGGAAGGCAAAACTATTGCAAAGAACTGACTGATATGATCTAACAGTCAAAAGAGATACCTTGGCTGCTGGCAAAGATCCTCTCTGTGTACGTCCTGGCAGCCTTAGGGCGGCAGGTCAGGGCACACTTCCAGCAGGGAAGTAGCTTCACTTCCTCCACTTGCTCCTGCCTCTGGCTCTTCCATTTCTCTGAATGGTCTTATGCCATCAGTGCCCTGTTATTCCCACACTCCTTAAACCCACTCCTGGGAGCTGCCTTCAGTTTCATGAGCATCTAGCCTCAGTTTACTCTTGGAAACAGCTGCCTTTCAGCAGCCCCACTTGATTGTTCCCTGAGACTCCTGAAGTCTGTCAGTTGCTCTGGGCGTGCACAACTGGTAGGCTCTGGATGAGATCTCACAGGGGTATCTGAGGTCAAGAACAAAGAGGCTTTCCCAGGAGCATCTTAACCTACTGATGCCCACAAAATAGCTTGAAGGATGGTGAGCACACCTGGAAAGGACGTGCATAAGACTGAAGGTCAGCATAATAGGAAAGAGAGCGAGAAGCTTTCTTAAAGGTTTGTTTTTATTTCTAAAAATGAGGACTGCAAGTATGAGCTGATGGGAAAGGCCAGTATGTAAACAGGAGAAAATGGTTTTTTCCATGACTTATGCCCAAGTACACAGTGGACTTGTGATCATCACAGACTCTCTGCCACTCTGCCAGCACAGCCATGACTTTGACCCTGCAGTTGAGGCCCCACTGAAATGAACTCCTGACATAATCACACCCTACCCAGTATCAGTGGCACGACAGGAAGCTCCCCCTTTGTTCTCCAGGCCACAGCTAGAATCACCAGATCCTCACTTTTCAAAGGCAGTGTACTCCTTCAAGTACATGAGGAAAGCTTGATTCCCCTCTCCATCAAGTAGCAGTGCTTCATCTTCCAATTCAACACAGGATTCCAAAGAATTTACACTGCTCTATGGCATATCCACATATCCCCAGCCGGGGAGTATTTAAGGTAATCCTCCTGCGTTGGAAAACACCCAGGTGCCCGCTTTCCTCACAGGATTGCAGGTACACAGGGTGAAGACATCTGCTTCTGGGTGAAGAGGGGAAGGAGAGGAAGGAGGAAAGTTTTATATGGAAAGCAACATTTTTCTTTAAGTTAGAAAATACTCAGATGAAGGGAAAAGACCATTCAAATGCCAGGACTTGGATGCACGCAGCCTAAGTTAAATGCATACAAGCGAGAGAGCTGGCTTAATTCCAAATACAAAATATTTCCGCTCCATGGGAAAGTTAACCATAGCCCAAAATCTCAAAGCATACACGTAATCCAGTTAGTATTTAAAAGGTCCAATGTTTTAATTTCTCAAGAAATCCCCAAACTTCCTGAAATTTTAATGGTGCAAACACTTCAAATATAGAGGGCTAGCAGTTGTTGAGAAATATTTTGGCACAGATTCTAATGGGGATTTGTTGATGTTTTTTCAGGGACACACTGGCAAATTTAAAACATAGTTACTGAGAACTTGGAAGAGACCTCTCTAATTTATAACTATTTTAAGGCACATCAGATTAGGGTCTGAAACCTCCTGATATGAAGCTTCTAAATTGTAGGGTAAAGCATTTCTCCTCTTCAACTGAAAAGTTGGGGGGAAAGTGTGTATATGTATCTATGCACGTATAGCTGAAATGTGAGGAACACTCACTAGCTCCAAGTGCAGCCACCAATCCTCCACGTACTCTCTAAGTAAGCAGCTACTGGTCAGAGAGCAAAGGCCTCCAGTGAGAACTGAAGGGAGCCTGTGGGGACACGTTACTCATGGCAAAGGACAGGTTTGAACTCAAATAACCTTGCAGATAAGAATACTTGCTAAATGTTTCATGGGGAATAGGTGTTTTGTAAGTTCTTTTTTTTTGGCCAGGGCTGGGTTTGAACCCGCCACCTCCAGCATATGGGGCTGGCGCCCTACCCTTTTGAGCCACAGGCGCCGCCCTGGAAGTTCTCCTTTTATAAGGTCCTAATCTCATAAACTGGTCTTAAAACTTTACATTAAAAAATCTACCCATTCCCAAAAAAATATAGCTAGAAAAACAGTTTGATGATTCTTCAAGAAGTTAAACACAGAATTACTATAGGATCTAGCAACTGCACTCACAGATCAACACAAGTGAAAAGAGACCTTCAAAAATTAGTAGATGACTGTTCATGGCAGCATGATTCATAGTAGCCAAAAGGTGAAAACAGCCCAAATATCTTTCAGTTGATGACTGGATAAACAAATGTGTTACACTTACATAATGGACTATGATTTGGCAGTAAAAAGGAGTGCAGAATTGATGGTGCCACTCCTGAGTGCGCCTGAGAGCACTGAGCTGACAGACGCGAGAGGCAGAGTCACAGCCACGGTCTCCTTCAGGTGACGTGCTCAGAGCGGCGCGTGCACAGAGCCATGAAGCAGACCAGTGGTCGCTGGGGTTAAAGGGAAGAAGGAACAGTGACTGCTAAGGGTGGTAGAGTTATGGGCACAAAGTGCTGAAACTGTTTTGGAGTTAAACAGTAACGGTGGCTCCCCAATACTGGCATTGCACAGGAAGTCACTGAATTGCATGCTTTATGATAGTGAATTTTGTGCTATGTGAATTTTGCTTCAATAAAAAAAAGTGGCCAGAATTTATTTTCATTTTATTTATTATAATGATAGTGAAGATGGACATTAGTGAAAATAATTTCTGTTGAAATTAAAAATTTGGTATTATCATAGGTATTCTTTTATAAATTCGTAACACACTATGTGATTAGGCTGTGCCTCACTAAAGTGGGTGATTGTGGAATCATCTGGATTGTTATGAATGCTCCCAGAAGTATATGCAGCATTTACAATTCGGGCAAAACAAGACCAGGAAAATGGGGAAATAAACTTACTCTGCCCAAAATTCATGAGATGGCTGAACAACTCTTTTGCTTTAGAAGCATCAACAAAAATCTTACTGAAATGTAAAGGCTAAATTGGCAAAAAATGAAGGGTTTATTTATTTTATTGCTTTATGTTTACTCTCCCTGTTGTTGAAGAGCAGCCATTTCTTTCTACAGTGTAGGTCCCCTTGGCTAAGATTTGGGAATATGAAGTGAAGACATGAAGCATCCAATCACAGATATTCACCAGAATCATTATAGTCTACCTAATTTTTGGTATGTTTTTAATATTATAATTATTTTAAATTTAAAAATCCATTAGTTTCTAGCATTCTTTTAAAATATGAACATTAAAGGGTATACATTTCTCTGCTTAGTAATCTAGCTACACCAGGAAGTTTTGGTTATTTTTCTTATAGCTCAATTCTAAGAATTTCCTAAGTTATTTCGAGGGTTTTCTCTGTAATCTTTTTTCCATTCTCTTATTCTCCTCCTCAAATTTTGTTATAAAAATATTTAAACCTCTAAGAGCTGTAGCTGCACGGTGAACACCACATTCCTTTCCCCAAGATTTAATGATCATTAACATTTTCCACATTTGTCTCATCTTCCTGGTTCTCTGTACATGTCATTTCCCCCCTCTGAATCATTTGAGAGCTCTAAACAAAATAATTTAACAACTGAATCACAGGCATCTGAATTTTCTGTCAAAGTCCTAAGAGTTGTATTGGGATGTACTTTTTATCACTGTCATCCACCTTCATAAGAGCAAGAGGCACCGTAACAATTATCTTGACTTTTCTATAACATTTCTCACTATAAGCTCTGAAAGCAATTGTATCTTTTATTTCTTTGGAATGATAACACTCCCATTTTTAGCTCTGAGATATTTTTTCCTCTGAATCTTCCAATTCAAATCTTCTTTTTACCAATTCCACTTCTTATAAACACACCACATATAATCATACATTCATTTTGTTAGCTGTAAAATACTTAAAGCATTTGTTGTATCTCTCATCTAGGTACCTACTTTTGCTCTTAATTTAAAAGTATAAACTTTTTTTTTTTTTTGCTGGGGCTGGGTTTGAACCCACCACCTCTGGCATATGGGGCCAGCACGCTACTCCTTTGAGCCACAGGCACTGCCCTAAAAGTATAAACTTTTCATTTATAAGATGAATAAGTTCCAGAAAACCTAATGTACAGGAGAGTGACTATAGCTAATAATATTGTATTGTATGCTTGAAATTTACTAAGAAAGTAGATCTTAAATATTCTCATCACAACACAAAAAAATGGTAAACCTGTAAGGTGATGATGTGTTTACCGGCTTGACTGCAGTAACCATTTCACAATAAACATATGTATCAAATCATCATGATATATACTTTGAATATATACAATTTTTATTTGTCAATTATATCTCAATAAGGCCAGTGGGAAAATAAATTTTATTTGCATGTTGTATTCCCTTAATGAGATCACAAGGTCCTCAGAAAAAGGGCTAGTCTATTTTAACCCCATGGTATCAAAGAATTGATACAATTCTTTCTCAATTTAATTGAAATCTTTATAGCATGATATTTGTTAGAGGAATGTAAATGACTTGAAGATTATATGGAATTACTTTTATTGTGTTACATAGAATATCTGCTATATAAATCCTTGAAAATTTACATTATAGTTGATAATTTATTTTTGTTGCATTGAATCTAACCTCATCTTTCCCATATGAAGGTTTCCCAAGCTGAACCTTAGAGACCATCTAGCTCAAGTCTATATATGTATATGTTTCCAATCACATAATTTTTCAAGTGATGAAAAGAACTATAGAAGTTAAATGGCTGACTTTGAATAATAAAACTTTTAAAATACAAAACTAAAATTATAACAATGAGTTAATACATATAAACTGTTTATATCAAGGCCTAATTAATACAAAGGCTCAAGAAACCATCTTAGACTCAGAATTAAGGTTTTTGGATATCTAATCCAGTGCATTTGCCAATAAAACACATTACCTCAGAATTTCACACAGTGAAGACAACCAGTTGGAGAGCCTGCCATGTATTCATTCCTTCATGGGCAGGAGATGCGTGACAAGAAATCAGGCAGGGACTATCATTAGAACAGGCTGAGATGACTTTTCCCTACCAGAGGTCAAAAACTGGTGGCTCATGTGCTTGATCTGGATGGCTGCTTTTTTATTCAACTTTTAATAGTTTTAAAAATGTGAGTTAGTTAGAATACTTAAAATTAGAGAAATATGCAGACTTCTGGCTTCCTTGAGAAAACTGAAACATCTGACAATACTGGGCTTGCAATCCTGCATGTCCCCCATCAGCTGTGGTCTGAGTTTTGAACTCCTGTCCTTCAGCTCAGGACTTCATTACAATTAATGCACAGAAGAACTACAATAGTTGGAAAATACTATAGGATCAATTGCTAGCCATACACACATAGCTATTTCCTAGGTTAAGACAATGGAGTGTATAGAAAGGACACAGCTGTGCAGAGTGGCGCTTGCCTGTAGTCCCAGCTCTCAGGAGTGCCAGGCTGCAGTGCCCTGGGATCTCGCCTGCAACTAGCCACTATACTCCAGCCTGAGCAACAGAGGCCTCATCTCTGATAAAGACAAAACAAAGAGGATAAATACAAAGGTGATTGTACTGTTCAAAGGGTTAACTATAATATAACTAGAAATTTCATTTGAAGAGAAGAGCCCACTCCATGGTGTTCAGTCACATAAGGCACCAATGTATTTTTTTATTATAGGAGGCACTGCTTTCCTCCTGTAATAACCCTGATTCGTATGCTAAATAAAAACAAATGATACAACTGTATTTGGAATACTTTGTATCCTAATTTACATATAGCCCTTAAGACCTGTAAACATTTTAGTTAGCTTGCTTTTGACCTGAACTAAGCAGCTACAAGGAAAAAAAATTAAAAATAAAAATAGGTTACAACACATTAAATATCCTCCCTCTGCCACCTTACACTTTTTGGTGTTAAAACATATGCTCTGCCACCTGCAGATAAAAGTCACACACTGCGAGTGTATATTCTGACAAGAATTACTGGTTTCAAGCACGCCTGGTGATTTTGGACAGTAGCACTTAAGAAACCTTCAATCTGGCAGTTTTATCACCACACATTTTCTAAAGCATTCCTACAGCCTAAAGTTGTACAAATTTTGGAATCTGACCTTTGGGGAAAAAATAAAATAAAATGAACTAGAAAGGATCCCAGAGTAGCAGCCTCAGCCAGCTGCGTCTATTTTCGTGTTTGCTGTTCGGGTCACATACCTTTCCCCTCTCGTGGATTTTACACCTCAAGGACAAGTTCCCGAGGGTGATTAGGATTGTGTATTTTTTGACTGAGTACACCTCTGTGTGACATCCAGACGATGTCTATCCCGGACACACCAGGACACCTCCCAGAGGAGTTAAGAATTATTGTTGTTCCATAAAGAATTTACTTTCCTATTCTTAGTTTTCCCTTATTCTCATTTACTTTTCTGTTTTATTTTACTCTATTTATATATTTATTTTTTCATCTTGTTCCAAAAAGAGTATACAAAAATGAACCCTGGTGAAGTCGGTAAATCTTCTTCCCCAAAACAACTAAAAAAGGGAGCAGAACTGTCATGGACAACTATTTCAGCATTCCAGAAATCAACCAGAGGCAAACAACAAATCCAGAAGTGTTTAAGAAAATCTGCTGAACTGCAGGTGAACAGGGTGGCCGTCTGCAGCGGGCAGCTCAGGAGGCACCGCAGCCCTTCCAGGGCCGCACTGCTGTGGAACCTGCACTGTAACTGCTAGACAGGGCTGAGGTGATGTGGAGCAGAAGGAGAGAAACCCATGCACAATGGTTTTAACAGCAAACAAAGCAAACTCAGTGGGAAACCAACCACAAAGCCCCTGGAGCTGCTGGTCTGAGGCTGAGGTCTTGCTTGGGGTGAGTGGTAGACCAGTGGACTAGCCAGAAATCCAACAAGGAAAGCCTGGAAATGAGAGAGCAGTTGAGGGACTGATTCAGTAGATGAACTCCTGCATATTCCTGGCTTACTGGGTGGCTGAGTGCTGACACAGATGTCTCAGGAAAGCCTGGTAGAAAATAAAAGCTTAGAGGCCAGGTGTAGTGGCTCATGCCTATAATGCCAGCACTCTGGGAAGCCGAGGCAGGTGGATTCTTGAGCTCAGGAGTTCCAGACAAGTCTGAGCAAGAGTGAGATCCCCTTCTCTACTAAAAATGGAAAAACTGGCTGACCATTGTGGCAGGCACCTGTAGTCCCAGGTATTCAGGAGGCTGAGGCAGGAGGATAGCTTAAGTCCATGAGTTTGAAGTTGCTATGAGCTATAACACCACAGCACTCTACCCAGGGTGACAGAGTGAGACTTGTCTTAAAAAAGAGAAGGGAAGAGAAGGGGAGGAAAGTGGAGTGGAGGGAGGGAAGAAAAAAGCAAAGCAAAGCTGAGGGCAACCTGAAATCTTTGAATGTACTCAGCAACTCACATAAAGACCCATCTACGCAGCCTTACTGGCTTGGAATGATGAAGCAAAACTTTGACCATTAAGCTATGCAGGCAAAGGGGTTATCTCTAGGGAGCTTGCCTAAAATAAAATAAAAATAGGAATTAAAAAAATAAAATAGTTCTATCGCATGTGCATCCTGAAGAGGAGACAGATTCCTGCAGGTTAGTTCCGACAAGTTTCTAAAAACAGAACAAAACACAAACCCAGCAGCAACAACAATGCTTCAGAGAAAAGAATTAGAAATCTAGAGGTGCTCTCCCCATCTCTGTCCAACACTGTACAGGAGGTGATAGCAAGTATGGTAAGGCAAGGAAAGAAATAATGGTATGCATTTTAGAATGGAAGATATAAACTTTTTATTCATAGATGGCATTGTTCTGTATATAGGAAATCCTAAAGATTTTATTAAAGAAAATTCTAGAATAAAAAAGTTTTATCAATGTGGCTCACACCTGTAATCCTACACTCTGTGAGGCCAAGGTAAGTAGATTGCCTGAGCTCATGAGTTGAAGACTAGCCTGAGTCAGAGGAGACCTCATCTCTTAAAAAAAATAGCTGGGCATTGTGGCAAGTGCCTGTAGTCCCAGCTACTTGGAGGCTGAGGCAAGAGAATCACTTGAGCCCAAGAGTTTGAGGTTGCTGTGACTTGTGATGCCACAGCACTTTACTGATTGCAATAAAGTGAGACTCTGTTTCAAAAACAAAACAAAACATAAAATCAATATGCAAAAAATAATTTTACTTCTTTATATCAGCAATAAAAATTCAAAAATGAAATTAAGAAAATAATTCCACTCACAATATTAAAAAGAATAAAAAGTTAAATATAAAATTAATAAAACCTATTAAAAATTTTTATAGACATTATTTAGAGAAATTAAAGATTATCTAAGAGAAGAACAAAGTAGAAAAACAGACACAACCTAATTTCAAAAATTATTATAAAGCCATAGTATTCAAAACAGCATGCATGGCACTGACAAAGAAATAGACAGCTAGATCCATGGAGCAGAATATGGTCTATTAACACATATGCCCAGTTGACTGTTGAGAGAGTTCCAACATGAAACTGGAGAAGGTATAGATTTTTCAACAAATGTTGCAGGAAAACTGATATCCACATGCCAAAAAATGAACTTAGACCCTTACTACATACCATATACAAAAATCAACTCAAAATGGATCATAGGCATAAATACAAGAGCTAAAACTATAAAACATCTATAACAAAACATAGACGATATACCTTGCGATCTTGAGTTTGCAAAGATTTCTTAGATATGATATAAAAACATAAGTCAGAGAAAAAATGGTAAAATGAACTTCATCAAACTTTTTTAACTCATAAGAATTTCTGCTCTTCAAAAGATACCAGTAAGAAAAGGAAAAGACAAGCCACGGCTTGGGATAAAATATTTGCAAATCACAATATGAATTAGCTAAGAAATCACTGACTTGTATGCTTACAATGGATATGTCTTACAGTATATAGCTATACTTAAATACTTAAAAATAAACACAATATAAAATTACACAAAAAACACAAAAATTTTTAAATAAAAGTAAACCTGAATGAGAAAATAGATCAGTCTGGGCAACATAGTGATTTTTTTAAAATTTTCTCATAAAAAAATTAGCTGAGCTTGGTGGTATGAGACTATGGTCTTAGCTACTAAGGAGGCTGAGACAGGAAGATCACTTGAGCCCAGGAGTTCGAGGCTGCAGTGAGCTATAGTCATGTCACTGCACTCTAGCCTGGGAGAGGGAGGGAGGCAACAGAATAAGACACTGCCTCTTAAAAATAAAAAACAAGGATAAGAAAACAATGAATGAATATGATTAGTCCTAGTTAGTTGCTCACTATCATACTGTGATTTGCAGGTGAGCTGCAAATTTAGCTTTAAGATTCCAAAGAGCTAAAGGTAGGAGAGAATATAACTGGTATGTCATTGATTCCCAAACTTGGATTTCCTGGGGAATCTTTGAGAAAGACTGATGCTTGGCTCCCATCCTAGACATTCTGATCGAATGATGATACGAAAGACAGGTAAAACTATTGTGGAGCAAAGTCTGACAACCACCAGAATAATATAATATTTTCATTGTCCATACAATAAAAAGAAGCAATTTCTCCAGGAAACATTGAGTCCTGGGAAGGATTTTCCTGTGGGTCCCACTAAGAGAGAACCTCATGAAATACAGGGCATGATTTCATTTAAAATAGCACCTCCCCAAAGTTGGGCCCTGAATAGGTTACATGCGTGGCTGTAGAGATAGTGATCCTTCAGCCCTTAGTGGTCAGGGGACCAGGAACAGTTAGAACCCCTGTTCCTGTGGCCTCCAGGTAAACCAGGATGATAGACGAATATTACATATAAAATAAAATAAAAAGCATTCTGTCTGAAAGTGTTACCACAACAGTGGTAACAGGGTGTTTTATATAATTCTCTTTTAATAAGCTGATTATAAAACAGACATACAACTTAGTTGATACATTTCCTCAAAGGGCCAAAGATGGTTATGGTTATTTGATATTTGGTTTCACTTGTCCCATAGTTATCATATGTGGCTACAAAACCTATCTGAATTCCATTTAGGTGGCACTTATGTTAATCAGTTTGTTATTTATTAAGGAGGTCAGCTTTATTCACTGCATGGTCAAATTTGGCCAAAGGGGCTGGTCATGCCGCCCAGTGAACGCTCCTCACCACCTCAGAGACCCTGAAAGGCTCATGACACCCACCCTCCAAACCCAGTTGTTTACCTGCAATATTTAAGCTCATTGTTGCTACGGCATAAACTACACTGCATAATATAAGCTAGGTGGCATATTCATGTTATTTATGAGAAACTCACCCTACATTTAAAAAATTATAGTTAATCTTAGTTTGACCCTTTCCCTCCCCCTCATTTTAAGTTTATTCACACAGGGTGACTGTTTATGCGTCACTGGAGAGCATTAAGACTCTATCCTTCAGAATTTTTATAGGGCATGAAATTTCAGGTGACATTGCTGGTACTGAGGTGACCAATGTGGGTTACGGCTTACGGCTCCACACATTCTCCTGGTCACCTGCAACCCTTACTTGGGAGAATATTCCCACTGGAGTTTTCCCACCAAATATAACTTTGTAGAGACAGCCTTGATAAGCACATTATTTAATCTTTATCATTCTCTACCCCATTAGTCATATCACCGTACCAGAGTTACACCAACTACAGACAGTAAAGTCATCTTACATATTAATTTCCCATATGACACATCAGATTCCTGCATCGAGAGCTCCTGTTTTAAATCAAAAAGTTAGGGTCTTGCCTATATAACTACAATGTTACATTTAACTGTAAAAAATTCCATTCTTTCCACAGTGAAATTTTTAGAGTGTATAAAAGTGAACCAAAAGGATTTTATTCTACTTATATGAATACGACAATCACTTTTGTTTACTCTGAAAATGAAAGAAATCTATGAATGCACTTGTATTTCTAAAATGTATATATAATCAAAAGAGGATTCTAGAAAAAAGCATAAATGTTGAGCACAGCAAAAAGGAAAAAGTAGTACACAAGTGTTCAGCACTTGCCAGAAAGAACTTAAGCAAAAACTATGCTAAAAAAATTTAGAAAGCACCCTAAATCTCTTTATTAATTTAAAACTTTTCACAAATATAGAACTGCATTCTGCTGCAGTCCCCTGAAGCCCTCCTGTGTTCCCGAGTTCCACACTTTTACCTTTGCACTTTGTAGTGTGTAACAGAGCAACGTAATTAACCACTGGTAGGGAGTGTTTACGTTAGTTCTCAAAAGGTTAAGGAGCTGATTACAGCTAAAACCAGCTTTGCCGCAGGCTTCACGGGATCTGTGTAATCAAGGTAGACAAGCAGGGCACAGTGTTACCTAATACAAGCCAGTGGTACTTTCTTCTTTGCTCTGACCTTTCCCTTTTTTTTACTAGGGGAACAACTCATGTTTTATGCCAGGTGAGGGGAACCCCTGGCCTTAAGACTGCATGTGGCCAGGTCTTTAGGTGTCTTTTGACTGAACCCAAATTTTATAGAATACTTTTATTTGCTAGTCAATCTTGGAGGATTATTTTGCTGAAACTTATTTTAACTCTTTGGTATTTTAAATACTTAATTACAATTCTGTAATAATAAAAAAATTAATATATCTTTGTTCAGCTTTTATATTTTGTTTTTTAAATGAATGTATTTAAAATGCCAAAGAATTAAAATAAGTTTCATCAAAATAATACTCCAATATTGACTGGCACAATTAGTACATTAGTGAACCATAAGAACTAAATTGACGGCTGCTACGCTCATGATTTAATTCTAACTTTCCTCACCCAACTGGTTGGTGAGAATTTGTGGGGGTCAAGCATGCCAGTCTGTTATCAGCTTTTGACGATGGTGCACTGGTGTTTCTTTTTGAAGTGGAAATTTGTGAATACTTGCACAGCTCAAAAGAATTTTTTAATTGTGTCTACTTAATAGCCCACCATGTCAAAGAAGACCAAGAGAACACTAAGGTGAAGATAGATTTTTTAATGAGCACTGGGAATTACAACATGTGGTATTATCTTGTTTCTGCTAAAGGTAAGACCATTTGCTTGCTTTCTGATGCTGCAACTGCAACATTAAAGAAATACAGTGCTCACAGCATTGTAACACTCACAAGGCACATACAGATGTTTTAAATTAGAGGGCGAAGGATGGAAGTTTGTATTGCAAAAGTTGAAAGATGAAAAGCAAAGCAAAGACCTGGAAATAATGTCACCGAAGCAACTTATAAAGAAGTTTGTACATTTGGGGAAAAAGGAAAGCTATTCAGTGATGTAGAAATTGTGAAAGAATGCACCATTGAAGTTGTAGGATGCTTTGACCCCAATAACATTCTGACGTACAAACAACTGCTTCTTTGAAGAATAACTATAACTGATGGGTAGCATGAATTAGCCTTGAACTTAATAGAACAACTTTATGCAATATCTCAAAAGGAAATACATATTATTCAATCACTTTGGTTTAATCAGCTGATACTGCTGACTCAGGACAGGTTTTACACTTTATTTGGGTCATAACAGAAGATTTTCTTTGATACAAAGAAATACTCGCTTTGGGTATTCTTGTCAACAGAACACAGGGAATAGGTATCTTCAACCACTTTCAAGATAAATGTGGTAAAACTGAGCTGAATTTGGTAAATTTCATGAGGATATGTACAGATGGTGCACCTTCCATGACAGGAAAACATGAAAGGTTATTGCACAGATAGAAAAGTACTAATAGATGGAGATGCTCTCATTTCAGTGTACGTTCCATCGGCAGAGTCTCTGGGCTAAAGCTACTATTTTAAGCAAGAATTTCCAACAAGTTGTATTGTTATCAAGAGATAAAAAAGCTACCTCTTTCCAAGACATTTGTGGTCCTTATGAGTGTTATAATGCTGTGAGCACCGTATTTCTTTAATTGCAGCATCAGAATGCAAGCACATCATCTTACCTTCCCTTTTTCTCAAGTATACAAGCTACTGTATAGTACTGTTAAACTGTATTTCTGCAAATGCAACACGGCCTCCTCAGTTTCTACCAGGCTAATGTTGAAAAATGAGGTATTCAGTGAGGGTTTGCTGTATCATTTGGTATTACAGGGACAGGTATTAGCCAAAGTTTTATCTCTGCCAGAATAGATAGTTAAATTTTGTGAAGAACAGAATCAGCAATGTGAATTATTTAAAGAAGATTTCTATAGGAATGTAGCATTTCTGTGTGATATCATGTCAAATGAAAATGATTTGAATGTTTCTTTGCAAGGCATAACTAAGTCTATATATGATATGCGGCAAAAAATTCCAAGAATTTTGACAAAGCTATTTCTTTTCAAAACACTTCTTCAAAAGAAAATTTCAGATGAACATTTTCCCCAGCTTGCAAAAGTCATTATTAATAAGCAGGATGATGGACGCAAATCATTTGAAGACTGAAGACTACACAGCTGTTACGGACTTGTTAGTTGGAGAATACAGTGAAAGGTTCACTGATTTTGAGATCATGACATCACACTCAAATTAGCATTGCAGGTGGTACCTGTAGCTCAGTGGCCAGGGCGCTGGCCACAAACACTGAGGCTGGTGGGTTCCAACTGGGCTGGGCCTGCTAAACAACAATGACAACTGCAGCCAAAAAAAAAAAAAAAAAAATAGCTGGGCACTGTGGCAGGTGCCTATAGTCCCAGCTACGTGGGAGGCTGAGGCAAGAGAATTGCTTAAGCTCAAGAATTTGAGGTTGCTGTGAGCTGTGACGCCACAGCAGTTTACCAAGGACAAGGTCAACATAGTGAGACTCTCTCTCAAAAAAAAAACAAAATTAGCATTGCAGCCTCACTTACGTGATGTCACCAAGGTACCTGAAGAACTGCAGATGGAATTGATGGAGCTCTCAGGAGATGACATTTTAAAGTCATTGTCTCATGCTAAGAAAGATCCAACTGAAATATGTAAAAATGCAGTGGAATCCCCATGTCTTTAGCAACATGTCTGAAAAGTGCTTTTTTTGCTTTCCAACCACTCATTGCTGAGAATCTATGTTCTCCCACTTAACCCCAATCAAGATGCCCGTAAGGTCACAAATGACTGACAGCCTCCTGAGGGTCAACTGAAAAACTGTGCACCTCTATGTTGTAAGCAAATATGCAAATGCTTTCCAACCAAAAGCAGGCACAACAAAGTCATCAAAATGTTAGTTAACTTTAAAATTAACAAATAGTTTTCATTTTTTGAAATTAAGTACATAATAGTTAGATTTTTATAAAAATGTACATTTTAAGGGTATCTAACTTTCCTTGAATGTAGCTGGACCTAATTACAGCGGAGTTAATGCCCTTTTGCAACATGAAAAGGTTTCCTGCCCTGCCTTATGCTTTTACTAGGTAATTTCAGAAGGCTTGGTCCTATCATATATTTGGCATGAAATATCGTAAGATAAATACCCGTTTAAAAGTAGTAAGAAAATGTAGAGAAAAATTTTGCTTCTCAAAAAAGAAATGTGCATTTAGAGACACTGAGATGTTTCAGATATTTTCACAAAAGGCAGGTGACAACATTATCATGAGCACATTATACTATGGACACTTGGCAGCTTTAGATAGACTGTCAGTTTTGTTTTGCAGAAAATACCACTGTGGTTTATCTGTCTCTAGAGAACTCAGAGAACTTTACAAACTGATAGGTAGCACGTTAGCATATCTAAGAAACTACAGGAACCCCTCTGCTGAGCGCTCCTCTTTTCTCCGTCTCTACTTTTTGAGGCCAGGCAGGGTGAACTGTGTAAGAGACCTATTTAAGAAGTAGGTCCATACGGCACACTTCCTGGGTGAAGGCTCAGCTACAACTTAAGACTTTACCTAACAAATCCAAACAATGCAACCTAACTGCTTGTACTCTCATGTTAATTAGAAAAAAATAAGGAGGTTTAACAAGATGGGGAAAAGAACAAACCAGCCCCACAGTGGAGATGCCCTTTCTACAAGGTACTATGTTTAAACACAGTAAGAAGAATTAGTAAAGTCCAAATCTTGCCCCCTTCAGGCCTATGGGGAACAAACGATGAAGACTAAAAAGATATTAAAAGTGGCAAATTTAAATGAAAACATAGAATCTTATTCTTAACAAAATTTATAAACTATTGTTAAGAAAATGAGTGACATTTGTTACAACTTTACCTTCCTATACTTGACTTAACTTTTGGTTCAAATTCCACATTATTACTACTTTGCTTGAAATACAGAAGCCAAATGAATGTAAATATCCTACAGATGAGTGATCAAGAGAAAATGAGTTTTGAAAATGATTTATTCTGGGCAATAAAATCAAAACTTGTTATTTTAATTAAGTCATAAAGAGTTCCCAGAGAAGTCAAATCTTGCTATTTGCACAGTCAGACAATTTCTGCTAATCCAGCAGTACTTAACAAATTCACATGTGGTTAGCTTGTCTTGCCATAGCTGTATATCACATTTCTGTGCTGCAAGCTGTGCAAAAAAAAAAAAAAAAAAAAAAAAAAAATCAATATGCCAAGTTTAACAAAAGGACAGGAAACATGATGTTCTCCTATATTTTCAATGAAACTCAAATGACTCTGCTGTTCATACTCAGTACAATTTATGGCAGAGAAATGTATTCTTCAATGAAAAAAAAAATCTACCATGGAATGAATTATATAAATTCTGAACTGAAGTTCTGCCTTATTCCATAATAACAATTTATTTGGAGGCTTCTGACATTCGGATTCCACATGCACAGTATAATGAGCCATCCGCAGGCACATTTTTTTACTTGATGAAGGCTGACGTAGTACATATTCTTTAGACTAAAGAAATGTATGCTGTCTGTTGATGGTGATACATTGATGTACATATTTAATTTAGGTTTTGAAGACTTTTTCCTAATTTCTCCTTTCACATGTGAAACTTACAATGAGACTGTAACTATTGAGCAAATGCTTTAAATTATAACTCTAAGGAAAAAAAAATCCCAGTGGATCCTGAGCTACTGCATTGGTTAATTGATTCTAGATTTTTACATCTTCTTTTACTGCCACAGAAGTAGATTAGGATGAAAATGCTAAGAATGAGGTAGGAGTGGTCATGACCACTAGGTCAGCAGAGAGAGGTGCCACCTCTGCCTTCTCAGCTCAGTCATGTGGAACTGAGTGTGGCAAAACAACCAGGAAACTGGACTTTGGCCAAAGGATTCAGAACTGTTGCCACAGTTGCTTTTTTTTTTGAGTGAAGAGAGAATTGGCTTTGGAATCTTTAAAAGGGCCATACACACATAAAATAAGGAGGCAAAACAATACATACACACAGAGGAATCCACTTACACATATGGAAAATTCATTGGTAATTTTTCTTCATTCCAACAAGCAGCAGTAAATGGAATAATCATAGCTAAGGAAAGCATGTCACTGATCAGTACCAAGGTAAAAGCTGTTATATAAAACACTCAGAGCATTATGCTTGTTCCTAACAATTTTCTATTAATATATCATTTATAAGACGAATTTTATTCATAGATTAGTGGATTTTTTTTTTTTTTTTTTTTATAGACAGAGTTTCACTTTGTCGCCCTTGGTAGAGTGCTGTAGAGTCACAGCTCACAGCAGCCTCCAGCTCTTGGGCTTAGGCGATTCTCTTGCATCAGCCTCCCAAATAGCTGGGGCTATAGGCACCTGCCACAATTCTGGGCTATTTTTTTGTTGCATTTTGGCCGGGGCCAGGTTTGAACCTACCACCCTTGGTATATGGGGCTGACACCCCATCCATTGAGCCACAGGCACTGCCCTGATTAATGGATTATTTAAAAGAGGATAAGCATAAATTCCCCATCAGAAAATAACAACATAATGATTTTGTTGAATATTAATGTTGCTATAAATAATCATTTTAGTGTAATTCATATTCTTATTTCAAGATACAATATGGCTCAGAATAGTAATAAAAAGTTATTGTATGGATATTGAGGAGACTCAGAATAACAGTTTGGAAAAAAAAATATACCAAACCATAAAACAACTACCCAAATAGTCAGTGACATGTAATCCTCAGTTAGCTGTATGGCCCTTAGTGCATAATCTATTCCTAGGCAATGACAGATTTAACACTTTTGAAAAATGCTTAATTATTCTAATACAACCACAAAAAGAGCCTACCCATTTTTCTTCTGAGGAGGGGTTCATCATAGAGAAAAATGTAACATGTTATCAGTTTTAGGCTAAGGTGTGGTTCAAATTATTTTCCCACCTTTATGGATTTGATATTTTCTAGTTTCTTCCCCATCTCTCTACAGACTCTTTGGTAGTGCTTCTTCGTTCTTTGCTGGAAATCGTCTGTTAATGAGATTTCCCTGTCACTTTACTGCCAAGAAATCAAACCTCCTGATTCAGCTCTAATACAGACGCCTGGTCCTGCGCTGAGGGCCACACGGACAGCTCTGTCCTGGACGTCTTCTTCACACTCCCCCGGCAGAGTGGGGCTTGCCTTGGCTTTCCCAGCACTACTTCATTTCTGCAGCACCGCTGCTATTTTCATTTCTTGCCTACTGATACAGGAGATTTTGCCATAACTTTTATGCTTTTTAAAATGTGAGAAAAATAAAACTGTCACAAAAATATCTGCAATAATGCCTATCATGGCAATAAGCCAAAAATAAACCCACTATGGCAAGATGGAACATTTGATCTATCTGAGTTCCTGCCTACAGAGTGTTTATTTAATTCTGCCTGAATTACAGCATTAGAAGAGAATCTCAGAACACAGAAATCATCTACCTATCTAATACTTAACTTGATTAGAAAAGTTCACCTGGGCCAGAGCTACGTATTGGTTAGTGGCTCCTATCTTTCTGTATTCGCATGTGGTATGTGGTTCTAGTTCCCTGCAATTATTATGCTCCTCAAACAGAATTAGGAGAACTATCAATTAAGAAATTTCCTACAACTAAGATTTCTACTGCTAGCAATCAACACATTCCTTCTGTTTCTACTGTATCTTCCGTGCACGCTTTTAAAAATCGCATCTCAACATGACTCCTGGGTCCCTCTTTTTCCTGGATTCTCCGTTTTTTATCTGCCTGTTAAAAGACATGTGCAAAGGCTGTCTCACTTACAAGCTGCTGTGATCATTATTTCATTTAGAAACTGCTTAAGTCAAAATGAACATTTCAAAATATCCACCTACAATTTATCTCCAAAACCTAAAATTTTAACTTCTCATTTTCCTACTAATTTTGTTCCCTCTCCTTAAATAATACATATTTAAAAAATCCTTTTAGTTTCTATTTTCAACACTCTGAAAATTCATTTGGATCCTCACTCTTTTCCAAAGCTTCCTTTCTCATCTTCCGGTGCTTGCTTTTCTGAGCGTTTCAGAGTAGGTTTCTTTCTCATTCAACTTTCAACACCAGAAGAAATGTGCCCCATTTTATTGTTTTCTCTTACCTGTTTGGGCCATCATGCCTTTTTCTTTTTAAATCCCTTCATTAAACCCATTTATGAGTCTTTATAAAGCCCATCTGATTACTAGACTTCTGGCATGTGCTCTGTTATTACTTAATCTTTAATTCTATTTCCTTATATCCTTTCATCTGGGAAACACAGAACCTTATGCTTGAAGTAGATATTAAAGGTTCTTGAACATAATATACCCAATGTAAAAATTCTCGCCATCAAATTCTTAAAAACAGGTCCTTGAGCTTCACCTGACCACTTCCAAGGAGGAAAAGCTCGCCCACCTGTAACTCAGCCCACGCCATTCCCTAAAACAACTCAGCCATCGTATGAGCTTATTTAGTTTCCATAATCTACAAGGTCTTGGTCATAATTTCTCTTTTTATTTTATACTTTTTAACTTTATTAAAATTAACATGAGGGTACAATATTTAGGTTATGTTGTTCTCACTTGCAGGGTAAAGTTCCATTTGTAGAAGACCCCTCACCTGGTCACACTTTCTAGTCAGAATCTCAGATATGGTCAGGGTGGAAAATACATCATTAAATCTCCTGTGAGTTCATTTGGTCCAATATTTTTAAGACCTGGATGCTATCTATTAGATTTAAAGAGATGCTTTCCCCACTGGTACTGAAAATTTACCACCAACTGTATCAAATAGTTCACTTATTTAAAATTTTTCACTGGATCATTAAAAGAAAAAATGATAATCTTCAACTGGTGCTACAGTTCTCAAGAAACTGGCCTACATAATATTTTGGCACTTTGTAACAAGGTAGTTACTTGGTTAAAAGTGTAGGACAAGCTCACATATTATTTTAACTTTCTTTCTTTCTTCCTTCCTTCTTTCCTTTCTTTCTTTCTTTTTTTTTCAGACAGGGTCTTGCTTTGTTTCCAGGCTAGAATGCAGGGGCATCATAATAGCTCACTGCAATCTTGGTCTCCTGGGCCTGGGCCTTCAAGTGGCCAGGACTACAGGCACATGTGCATGTCACCAGACTCAGCTAATTTTTTCTTACTTTTTGTAGAGATGGTGTCTTGCTATGTTGCCCAGGCTGGTATTAACTCCTGACCTCAAGTGATCCTCCTACTTTGGCCTCCTAAAGTGCTAGGATTATAGGTCTGAGCCACTGTATCTGACCCCAATATTTTTAACTTCCATATAGAAAGAAAATTATATATCCATGAGATATATGCTTTAAAGACTTATATTTCAGGCATTTATGAAGGGCATTTCATATTTTGAACTTCCTTCTTTTTACTTCATTGATTTACAGGGCCAAATACCAAACTTGCCATTTTATTATTCATTTTGTGATACCTAACTAAGGTGGCAGGTGCATGTGCAATATTACCTTCATGTGTATATTACACTTTTGAAATAGAAAAAATACACTATCTTCACTGTTAACCTACCCTTTGGCCTTGTGGTAAAAGGTGTGGCTTTGGAAAAAGTGGATAAACAAAATTCTGGTCTACTTTATTGGTAAAATCTTTTTTTTTTTTTTTTGAGACAGAGCCTCAAGCTGTCCCCCTGGGTAGAGTGCCGTGGCATTACAGCTCACAGCAACCTCCAACTCCTGGGCTCAAGCGAGTCTCTTGCCTCCGCCTCCCAAGTAGCTGGGACCACAGGCGCCCGCCACAACGCCCGGCTATTTTTTTTGGTTGCAGCCGTCATTGTTGTTTGGCGGGTCCGGGCTGGGGATTTGAACCCGCCACCTTAGGTGTACATGGCTGGCGCCTTAGCCGGTTGAGCTATAGGCGCCGAGCCTATTGGTAAAATCTTAATATTAAACCAACATGCTAACTCCCTAGACTGGTGTAACTTTAAGATTCACTGAACAGGTAGTTTTTTATTTGATAGGTTTGGGAGAGGGGGAGGCAGGAAACGGGGTGGACCTTAGTAAGACAGTCTTGCGAGATGAACAGCTGTCAGGGTGAAGCGGCTAGGTGCAGTATAGCAATAGCTGGAAACATAAGTGTTACAGCTTTGAAGTCAGTTCAGCTTTGATGTCTTACTCTCATAGTTAATTGTAAGATAGCATGGGAGGAAAAAAAAAAATAAGACTTCCCAATATTGTCCTTCATGTCACTGCTTAGAAAATCCTAGCATGAAAAAAAGGTTGGTGTGCATGTGAAGTTTAAGTTTAAGAGGATTGGTCCTCTCTTTATTTTTAAAAAGTTTTACATCTTTGATAAAGTAACTAAAATTCCTTGCTAAAGTAAGTACATGGACATGCAGACACATTCCTGTATGCTTTGTTGTAGCATGAATCCATCAGTGAGAACATGCGGTAGAGATGACTTTGGTCTGTTACTGTACCAGGTGTCAATAACGTTCTACAGAGCAGGAGCCTAGAGGAACTTACTAGCTGAGAATGTGGCAGGCAGCTAAGAAGTCATAGGAAGGAGTTTTAGAGATTGTCCAGTCCAAGACTGAAGTTTTGGAAGCCTGTTTTGGAAACAAAAGACCAAAATGCCACATGGAATTAAGTACACCATGACCAATAATATGTAGAAATGAAGGGACAAAAGCCTCTTTGAGTTCTTGGATAGAAGGAAAGTTACGGGAATCCACATTTAGATGGAGCCTTGGTTCCTTAACTTCGGTCAGTTGTGAACGCTTTTATGAATTTTATACCATATGCACAAATTACCAGTACTATTAAAATGCTCAGTACTTTCTTTACATCAACTAGCTTTCTTTGTCTAGTCATAAACAATAATATCCATAAATAGGTTTCATGTGTTAATCATAGCTTTTTCTAATACACATTAGAATAAGCAAACAACTATTAAAATAAAAATGGTTTGCCCATGAACCACCAGTGGCACATGAATGTAAGATTGAGATAAAGGACTCAAGTGAAGAATGTATCTTAACTCCGTCTCATGGTACTGAAATGAGAACTATGCTAAGTCTATGTTATTCAAATATCTAAACGTTCATAGGTCCAGTTATCTAGGGTAATCAGAATTTTAAATATTCTTTTTTTTTCTTTTGCGGTTGTGTGGTTTGATGCTTCTCATCTTAAAATTTTGTTTAGTTATTGGCCAGCTACAGTGGCTCATGCCTATAATCCTTTCACTTTAGGAGGCCAAGGTAGGAGGACTGCTTAAGCTCAGGCATTTGAGACCAGCCTGAGCAACAACACAGAAAGACAACATCTACACACACACACACATATGCACACAAAACTAGCCCAGTGTGGTGGCGTGTGCTTATAGGAGGCTTAGCCAGAAGGACTGCTTAAGCTCAGTTTGAGGTTATACTGAGCTGTGATTGGGCCACTGTGCTTTAGCCTAGGCAACAGAGCTAGACTTGGCCTCTAAGAAACAAACAAAACTTTGTTTAGTTATTAGGACTTGCCCTAACTTAATTTATGAACAATAAATACTCTGCATTTTTTAAAAACTATAATACATATAATAGTAATGAAAGCCTGAGACAAATGCAGCAATACAAAAGTTAAAAGAGAAAATGAGTTTCTGTTTGACTCTTTCTCAATAGTGCTATCTAGCTGCCTGTTGCTTTAAAAGAAAAAAAAATCTTTGTAGTTTTGGTAGGTAGAGAGAAACTACAGAAACAATCTTACATGTATGGCTTTAACGGGAAAAGAAACCATGACTGAAGTTCCACGGCGTCCCTCTTGCTCCTGCGGTGGCCCTGCACAGGGCGATGAGGGAGAAGCCAAAGGCAAGTAGCAGCAGAGAGGGGTCACCCACGGCAGGACAAGGGGTCACCCACCACAGGAGAACATTCTTATCTGTTACATTCTTATCTTTTAAGTGTATTAGAACTGGCTATAAACATACACAAAATGCACTGGTGGCCACTCATGGGCAATTAAATTTGAAGAGTTGGCCCATAAAAAGTGGCATATACAGTATGCATTAGAATCAGGTACACAACACCAGACTTAATAGTTAGATTTTAAGCATCCCTCTTAAAATACATGTTGAATATCCTCAATAAATCATATTCTGTGAATGTAACAAGATGACAGTTTTAACATAGTATAAGGTTGGTAGGGCAGGAACATTAAAGCAAATTAAACATAATTTCTCATCTATATTAACAGGTTAAAAGTCTGCAAGCATTTGTGACAAGAACTTTAAAATGAAATTGCCATTCCCAAAGCCATCTCATCAGACAGGAAGGAGGAACTTGGTATGTGAGCAACAAATTATGAGAGCAACACCTCAGGGTGAGAGGGCACTGATGGTCTCAACAAATCTCCCCAGCTAAGGCAGCAGATTAAGCTGGGGGACAGAATGCCCTACAACCTTAACCTGCTAATACCTTTAAAGTCCTGGGAGTGCCCTCTGGTCTGTGCTTTCATACTTGTTGTTAGTTACACTAATTACAGCTTAATGGTATTGTTGGCACCAATTTTTCTCCCAAAAGATGTACAGAAAGGGTATCTCTAATAGCTTTGAATAACTTCAACCAAACTCTGTTGTGCACGTTAGCAGCACTTACCTCCAGTTCTGAACAGGTCTTTTATAGACATCAAAGGAAAGATACCAAAAGCAATGTGTGTCTATGGATTCTATAAAGCATTTCATAAAGGAAGCTGTAAAAGTAAGAACAGTGACTTCTCCTGTAACTAGAACCTGAGAAGGGTTTAAAACTAATTTATCTGATTTTTTTGTTTATTTTCAACACATAAGGGCTGGTGATTTCAAATATAAGGATCTTGGTTATACCTTAACCATGCCAGTAAAGTAAAAATACTTAGCTCGTAAAATCCTCTCAAAATTTATGGTTTTTAGAAAGGGATAATGAAATTTGTATTATGATCTTTTAGAACTGTTTTAAGTTCAACATTTACACTTATGTTAACCTGAGATTATATGGAGTTGTGTATAGGATTCCAAAGCCCATTTGCAAAGACTCAAATACCATCTGTGAAGCTGCAGTAAATTACCCCATAACATTAATCTTTAAACAAGGCACTAAATCAGCACAGAAACATACCAAAGAGATTTAGAGCAAGCTGAATTCTTGAGATTAATACAAATAGCTTTACACATAAGGTTCTCAACATCACAATATTTTTGCTTTTAATGAAACAAAAGTTTTCTTCTAAACCTTAAAAATAAATTGCTAATATATCTAAATGACACACTGAATATTTTTGTACATACAAAAGAACATGAAAATGATGGGTGGAGTTGTTCACCTGAGGGTTCTCTGAGTTAAGGAGGATAATAATGATGATCTGATTTTATAAGATAGACATATTAAGAAGTAATTGTTATAGTACCAAAAGAAACTTTGGAATGCAAAAGGTAATCTTTAAACCAAACCTAGTGTTCTTAAGAGATGGTGAACCCCCCCCCCAACCACACACACAAAAAAAATAGACTTAAATGAAATTCTTTGGGTAAATGAAGATAGTCAATTATAGTATCATGTGTTATCAAATCTAAGACACCACTGATTCTAAGATTCATCATTACCGTATGAACCACTTTGGAAGAAAAAAGACTGCCAATTAAACTATAACGTGACAGAATGCTTTCTTATCATGCTGATTGTAAAATGTATTCAAATTTTAGCTAGTTAAAATTATGTCTTGTAAGTAATGAAATACAATATTTTATAATCAATTGACTTGTCTATCAGTATATATAATGAATAAGTTGTTTTTGTGAGAGTATTCTGACTTTGAAATATCATCACTGGGTGATACAATAGTCCTACCTTATCCCTCAGTGGGTGCCTAAAAATGTAATTAGTGTCAAACCCTATACTATGTTTTTCCTATATATACATCCCTATGATAAAGCTTAATTTATAAATGAGGCACAATAAGAGATTAACAATGACAATAATAAAATGGAACAATCACCACAACATGCCAGCATTGCTCCTCTTGCCCTTTGTGGTCACTGTTAAGGAAGTAAGAGTGACTGGAATACGAGCACTGGACCCCCCCAACAGTCAACCTGACAGTTGATACGGCTACTAAGTGACCAAGGGGCAGGGGCACACACAGGGTGAATACGCTGGACAAAGGGATGATACGTGTCCCAGGTGGGACTGAGGAGATTCTGTTATACTGCTCAGAATGAGGTGCATCTAAAATGTATGAATTGTTAAATTTTGGAATTTTCCATTTAATACTTTCTGACTAAAGTTGACCATGGAAAGCAAAATTGTGGGTAAGGGAGACTACTATATAATATTATTTAATTATATATAAAACATTGAGAAGACTGTAACCATATATTTTCTATCTTCTCTGAGGATAAAAGAGGAGGGAAAGTAGCTTATATAGTGATTTTACTTTGGCTGGCTAATTTATTAATTAAATAATTGATTGATAGTCCTACTTTTTTCCACTAGGGATTTAAGGCAGAAAACAAGGAGATCATATACAATAATTTGGGAAATGAAAAATAGAAAGTCAGAATTGGAGCAAAAGAGCAAAAATAAGAAGATTATAAGAACCCATGTTATTTTAATTAGGTGTAAAAATAATTTGTGAATAACCAAGTATGTTCTGGATTGTTATTTTCACTGCAATTTAAAAACTAAAACATAATATATTTATCTGTGAGATTTTAGGGATTATTTTGCCTGAGGAACAGGAGCAAATAAGATGACATATCTATAGACCCTGCTAATCCCAAAGTATCTCTATAAAACAGATTATTATAATCTACTGTCATTCATTAAAAGATATAATAAATATCAAATGAAAGCAAGATCAAGAAAGAAACTAAATACTGGTAAAAATAACCCTAAAGTATTAGTAGCTCTTCCTCAAAAACATTAATTTGGTTGTACCACTAGATAAAGTGGGATTAACATGAAAAAACGAGTACACTGAGCCAGTCTCCGAATGGTCACTTGTCAAGCTGGGCCATGGTTCAGGTGCCATTAAACTTTCTTCCAACACACCTTGGGTGATGTGTGGCCTCACCCCAGGGCTTCCTCGTTCTGAGAGAAATGAATAGAAGGCACAGGGGCTTGGTGTGCTGGCTTTGGACCTACTCCAGATCACTGACTCGCCAGCAGCCCACTGATGGGGTGTTTTGGGGTTCACACCACAGGGTCTCCTGGGGCTTAGCCCATACTTTCTCTTCTCTACACATCACAAGCTGGAATTCTGATTGTGGTACACATATTACATTTCTCAAGAAACTGGATGAATAGACAGAAAACAACTTGGTGAACATATCCAAAGCCCTTCTTTGGGGAAGCACTCCTCCTCAACTCCAAATGGTCTTCACTGAGCTGTCAATCACAACGCCATGTCCCACATCCAAGCTCCTCCCAGGTGTGGTGCTGGCCCAGCCACCATCTCAGTGGCTTCCATGATATTGGGATGTTAGGGCAGAAAGACATTGTTTCTCTAGGATTTCACTGTATAGAAAATCTGCAACTGCTTGTAGCAGCCCTCCTTGTCTGTGTGAAAAAAGCTCTGCCTACAAGAAAGAGGGAAAAAAAGTACAGAAGGAAAGAAGGACCGGTACTAGAAAGACTGGTTTTCCAGTTTTTGTGAATCATGAATCACTATCTTTTTTTGATAAATGACTTTAGTTGGGGTTCTGTAACTTCAAATGAAGAGAATTTGGGCTGGCACCGTAATTGAAAAGAGTAATTGTATCTAAGTCTTTCAAATCCTATACAACAGGAGCTTGGTGTTCATGTATGTATGTCTGAATTCATGTGTATGCATTTAAATCTGTAATATAACTATGCAGAAAATTTTAATAGTGGCATTTTTAAATGCTAGTATGTGTTTAAGAGCAAGAAGTTTCTGGATTATCCATATAAATGCTACAGATAACTAAAAAGGGTAGGCAATCCAAAGTAACTCGTATTCAGTTTTCTAATACTTTATAATAATGAGGGAAGGAGGGTTGAGGGAGAGAAGGAAGTTATTCTCCTGATTACACATTTCTTGGCACAACTGAGAGTAGTTTGCAGCTGCTGAGAATATACTAGTTTGGTGATGGGAAGAAGTGGCATAGAAACTGCACTGAGAAACCAGGGAAGGCTAGTCTGAGATGAGGGTTGTATTGTGGACAATTCCGCCAAGGAACAATGTGGTCATAAGTAGGAGCATTGGGCAATAAAGGTTCAGTGAATGGTTTTCCAGAATGCATTTTCCTATCCTTACTGTAATATGTAAACCATTCTAAGAGGAGAGTAACTCTTCTGCATTGTGATTCAGATGAACTCTATTCTACCTCAAGTTGAGTTGCAAATAACTCCAAAAAAACCCACTTCAGTATTCTAGAATAATTACTGAACTTCCACTTCCTGAGTATTATTACTGAATTCCAACATAGTTAACTTCTAGAAGCCTTAAGATACTAGGCTGTGTACCTTCTGGCTCTTCTCTGTAGGTAGTAGGGTCTGGAAATGCAGCTGCCTAGTGGATGCACTGAACTCCAGCCCACCACCTCGGACAGACCTCTCAAAACTGCTCACCTAACATATGTTTCATTATCTATACTCTGGGACTTTTTTTAGAAGTAATAGATATTCATAAGTAATCAATGTTCATAAGAAATAGATCTATCAGTGCTGTGTCCTAATAGATTTTTTAGACTATCTTCAAAAAATTTATTTGCAGAAATAACTTATGCTAACAGGTGTCACCGGTATTAAGACACAAAGCACACTGTCAAGACTCATGTGTTTAGTGATGGCCACAGGCAAGTCTACATGGTTTGGGAAAAAATTAATCTTTTTCAAATTCGACATGGATGTTAACTCATTTTAGAAGGTTTTATAGGGATTAATATATGTATTAAGGTATTTCGATATTCATAGATGGAAGCAACACTGGACTTGGTCACTACACAGTTTCCTCATTTCATTAAAAAGTATTGTTAAGAACTGCCTTGTTCTTTATGCCTTGCGAAGTACATTTCAATAAGTCTTATAAAGTTTTTTGTTATTGCTGTTCTCAGATGACTCTGGCCAAGAGTACATCAATCATTTTTGTTTCATATGAGAATAAAATATAGATGAATTATTTATTTATCTTTAGTCAATTGCATGGTAGGCAATTTATTGATATCTACTCTATCTCCAGTGTCAGCCTAGGCACTGTCCTGCGTAATGAGCTTTGGGTACAGACAGTATGGCCATGTTCCATGACAGTCCACAGCATTCTTAATCAGATATGTATTTTTTGCAAACAAAGACAATTAGGCTTCTACTTAAGACAGTGCCTTAGAACTTAATATTATGACTTAGGCTAGTAGACATAAGCCAGGATAACAACAGCCACACAAAGAATGATCTTGGGTCTTGAATGACATCAGTAAAAGTACTACAATTAAAGAAATTATCTATTGTGTTATTCTATATCTTCTTAAGATCGATATATTAATCTGCAAATTTAATGTTAAGAAAATATTTCTCTGAGTGTATTTTGGAAGCCTCATGCAATTACATACTGAGAACTATATAACTTTTTGGCTATGGCTGTCAGGATTTTTACACTACATTTAACTCTCAATTGCTGTAACTAATCATAGCCTAGATTTTCAGTCAAAATAAACTCCCATCTCTTTTCCTCCCATTCCTGAATCTTGGTCTTTTCTCTCTCTCTCTTCTTACCTCCTCCACTCAACAGCTCCAAGTTGACTCCTTCAAGTCTCAGCTCAAGTTGTTCCCTGCTCTTCAGCATGTTCCCACATGTCCCCCCTGCGTTCTATGCTCCTGTGTTCCTTTGCCTGCTCTTCCTCTAACACTGGTCACTTGAACTGATCCTTGATTTGTTCACTTCTTTCCTCTGTCTAGCCTGTGTGCTCTTTGCTACACCTGAAACTTCTGTATCTGGACCTTGAGAGGTGCTAATTAGATATTCAGTCACTGAAGTATAGAGGTACAATGTCACTGCTTGTGAGAACGTGAGGATACAGAAGCTGGAGGAAAAGCAAGAGTTGGGGTAGGGGGCTCGGCGCCTGTGGCTCAAGCGGCTAAGGCGCCAGCCACATACACCTAAGGTGGAGGGTTCGAATCCCCAGCCCGGGCCCGCCAAACAACAATGATGGCTGCAACCAAAAACATGGCTGGGCGTTGTGGCGGGCGCTTGTAGTCCCAGCTACTTGGGAGGCTGAGGCAGGAGACTCGCTTGAGCCCAGGAGTTGGAGGTTGCTGTGAGCTGTAATGCCACGGCACTCTACCCAGGGGGACAGCTTGAGGCTCTGTCTCAAAAAAAAAAAAAAAAAGAGTTGGGGTAGGGCCACAGCCAGGCTGTCTCAAAGACAGACAGCCCCATGCTGCACATCATCATTCTGACCATGATTCAGCCTACACAGCTCACATTTTACATAATATATTTCAAAAATGGCCAGGTACAGTGTCTCCTCCCTGTAATCCTAGCACTCTGAGAGCTAAGGTGACTGGATCGCCTGAGCTTGAGAGTTTATTTGATACTAGCCTGAGCAAGAGTGAGACCCCATCTCTACTAAAAATAGAAAAACTAGCCAGGTTGTGTGTGTGCCTGTAGTCCCAGCTACTTAGGAGGCTGAGACAAGATGATCACTTGAGCCCAAGGGTTTGAGGTTGCTGTGAGCTATGACACAATGGTACTCTACCCAGGGCACAGAGTGAGACTCAGTCTTGAAAAAAAAATACACATATATATTATGAATATTAACATATATGTGCACCTGTTTTTAGAAGAATAATACGAGAAACTAAATCACTGCTTAGAGATAAATAGAGATATTTAATAATATTTGCAGGAAAACTAACAACATAAAAATATGTATAGTCAGATAATGTAATAAAGTGTGTATGCATATTTGTGACTGGGACAGATGGAGTCTTAGAATGCACATGAGGTAAGTGTGCTCAAGATTTATAGGATGTTCCACAGGCTAAATGGCATCATTATTGTCTTCATCAAAATAATGACAAAAAAACCTGTATTTGCATTTTAGTAGAAAGTGGTATTTCATTTATATATGGTTTTATTTCAGCTATAGCATCACTGGATCAACTGTGAGAAAATATTTAAATCTCACAAACTCAAGTACCTTCTGCTTTCTGAATGTTCACATGGTGTATACATGTGCACAGAGAATGTTCACCAAATAAACTGTTTACTGACTAATGTAAGAAACTCAGTTCAAAAATAACAATGATACAATTTTTTATGGAATATGCCATTTCTGGAAACTCAAATAAAAAGAATAAAGATTCTTTCACTTCTCATTTACAAGCCTTACATTTTTGTTAGTATTTTACTTAAAATTTTTTTGCCCAGAAGACAAAAATTTATGGGTGTAGATTAACTACTTTACTGATGTGACATGCGTGCAGCAAACCATTCTCTTCCTGTTTTCACCTGTGGTACCGAGTGTGAGTGCCTTTCAGGAGGGAAAAGAGCAGCATACCACGTCCGTGTATGGGAAGTTTTTTCCTACCTCTTCTTTTTACTTGAAATCTCATAGAGAATAATTTTTATCAAGTAGACTGATATCATAAAAAATGTTTGAAATGATGATTTATAATATTTACATGCATTTAATGCCTGATTATTACAAAAAGAATGATTTATAATCAATGTATTTTAAAAACAGTGTCTTCTTAAATTTAGCAATATTCTTAAACAGTTTATGAACACAATCACTGTTAATAAACTTTTGTTCTCTGCTGTTTTAGCTCTGCTTTTCACAAAGATGACATAATGCCAACAAATTAAAGGCAAATCACTTGACTGTCTAGTTACATTAGCTTGATAAAATCAGTGGCTGACAATGCTTAACAAGAAGTGATAGGGCTTTCTCAATAGGTTCACATATCACTTTTTCTGGGAACATTAAAAATCATCTCTTTATCAAAATATCTAAAATTGTCTTCCCAAAATAAAGCTTCTCAATCTCACCACTGAGAGTTCAATTGTCCTGCCTGCAAAACAGAAATAAGTAGTTATTGTAATTCTTGAGTACATGAAGTTATTGGTTGGGAAGAAGAGATCTTATTTCTCTTCAAGTTTTCCTGAGAGGGTAATCCCAGAATGGTGGTATCATCTGGATGCAGATCTGGCACTGGGCCCTCATCCAGTATGACTGGCGTCCATTTCTCAGGCTCAAGCGATCCTCCCCTCTCAGCTCCCGAGTAGCTGGGACTACAGGCACCTGCCACAACACCTGGCTAGTTTCTCTATTTGTAGTTGAGATGGGGTCTCGCTCTTCTCTTAACTCCTGAGCTCAATCCACCTTCCACAGTGCTAGAGAGTGGTTCTCTATAAGCCACAGAGAGAGGCTGAGAACAGATCCTTCCCTCACATCCCTCAGAAGGAACCATCCTTGGCCACACCTTCATCTCAAACTTCTAGCTTCCAGAACTTTGAGACAAGAGATTTCTATTGTTCAAACCACCCAGTTTGTGTTACTTTGGCAGCCCTAGCAAACTATTATAGGAGGCCTCAAACAAAAAAACTAGACAGGTTGTCTGTTTAATGAAGAAACAGCATGAATAAAGGCAGACTTGAGCTTGCATTTAGGAGACACAACTGAGAAGAAGATCAGGAATCTCAGAATGTGACTGAATTTCTAGATAAGATCTTTACAGGCCAGGGAGTGGTGGGTCATTATCTATAATCACTTTGGGAGGCTGAGGTAGGAGGATTGCTTGAGGTCCCACAAGTTTGAGACCAGCCTGATCAAGAGCAGAACCCTGTCTACACATTAAAAAGAAAAATTAGCTGGGTATGGTGGCAGCCATCTGGTAGTCTTAGTGACTCAGGACCCTCATGCAGGAGGATCACTTGAGCCCAGGAATTTGAGGTTGCTGTGAGCTATGATGATACCACTGTATTCAACCCCAACCCCAGTGACAGATGGATCTCAAAATAAATAAATAAATAAATAAATAAAATTAAAAAAGAAAAGAAAAAAAAAGAAAAATCTTTACAAAGACAAGTTTAAAAAAAGTCATTAGGGATGGTCTTAACCTAACATCACTGGTGTTCTTATACAAATAGGAAATACAGACACAGGCACATAGGAAAGGAATGCAATGTGGAGACACAAGGAAAAGAGGGCCATCTGCAAGTCCAGGAGAGAATCCTGAGGGCCATCTGCAAGTCCAGGAGAGAATCCTGAGGGCCGTGGGCAAGTCAAGGAGAGAATCCTGAGGGCCGTGGGCAAGTCAAGGAGGGAATCCTGAGGGCCGTGGGCAAGTCAAGGAGGGAATCCTGAGGGCC
>NW_003852412.1:27078957-27080857 GCF_000181295.1 Otolemur garnettii
TCTGCAAGTCCAGGAGAGAATCCTGAGGGCCGTGGGCAAGTCAAGGAGGGAATCCTGAGGGCCGTCTGCAAGTCAAGGAGGGAATCCTGAGGGCTGTGGGCAAGTCAAGGAGGGAATCCCGGAACAGAGCCTTCCTCATAACTCACCACCCGCCCTGCCCAGACCATGATCTCAGAGGTGTTGCTTCCAAACATGTGTGAAAATAGATTTTTATTGTTTTAAGATACCCAACCTGTGGTACTTTGTTTTGTTCGGCATCCTTGAAACTAACATGGTAGTGTGCTGAAACAAATTCTCCTTCAATAAAAAAAGTACATGTTAAGATTTCCCACAACTAAGTCAATAATGTTCAAAGTTTTAAAGCTGATCCAGGAGCATTATCATCCATTCCAAAATAATTGATCAACTTAATGCATTTGTGTATTGTCTGGGCCACTGGTCCTAGTCCCACAAGGAGGTCTATATACCATACTTACTGGAAGGAAAAAGTGGATGAACTGTTTAACAACACAGTTTTTCTTCTGAAAAAGAAATCGCATTCCAGGCTGCACAGTTTTGGGAAACAATATTGAATTTTAAATGTAGTAAATTCTCAAGAAGGCCCCAATTTTTCCTTTTCCAACAATAGTCTTTGGCAGCATTTTGCCATTTTTTGGAAGCTGAGGAGCAAAAATTCAAGTTCAAGGCTAAAGTAGCTAATTTGGACGTGAGGAAAGTTCACAGCTGTGCTCCTACCTGAAAAGCGAGATGGCAGAGTGGCAGCTCAACAGACCTGCATGCTGGACTTTTTTCTGGATGTGGCCCCTGACAGAAACCTTGCAGTGGCTCACAAAACTGCCTTCCTGTGACACCTCTCTTGGCCGGTGCAGCCATGACAATGTTAATGTCTTGTTGAAGGATTTTACTGGGTACTTGGTGGATTCACTTCATGATAGTTCAGTTTTCAACTGGCTGGGGATGTACTCACAGAAACTGACCCTGTCTTCCAACTTAGAAATCCACAGAGCTCATTTAAATTCATTTGGTTTCTTCAAAAATGACAAGCAATGATTCTGCTATGTTTAAATCAGGATTTCCATATCTTTAAATGCTTTTTAAAATCAAAAAGTAAACATCTGGAAACATGAAAATGCTTTGGACTTCTATTCTAAACATAGGTTAAGTACATGAAGTCTATAAACACGCTAATCATGCGTGTAACAGACACATGGCAGGGGTCACTCCCTGTGCAGCCCTGCGGCTCTTCACATTAGTGGGCATCTAATTTCAAACCACCTAAAACCCTAGGTTTTACCCATATCTTTCTAACTTATATGCTCTCATACACTTCCATTTAGAGAATTGCCTTTCTTTTACAGAAACTACAAATGTGACTTAAAAATGAAAAAAAGGTCAGATTTACTCTCTTAAATTATGCTTTATAAGGAGAAATTGCTATTTTAGAGACAAAGAAGATTGGAAGAATGAATATTTTTTGGAACTCTAAATTTCCTAGAGCTTTCCTTTGAAAATATTTCTTGAATTTTTTTTAGTGTTTTAACTAATACATACAGCAAAAATTCTAAAAAAAAAAACAACGCACCAATACCAGTGATTATAACATATATTTAGCTTTTTCTGTATGTAATATAACTTATCAAAATGAATCATAAAACTTCATAAGCTGTTTTGTCTCATTCAAAAATCTACTCTGGACTTTGTCCAAAACTGGGGTTCTGTAACACAGTCTGTATCATATACTGGAGCCCTGTAACACAGTCTATATCACACACTGTGGTTCTGTAACAGACTGTATCACATACTAGGGTCCTGTCACACGGTCTGTATCATATACTGGGGTCCTGTCACACGGTCTGTATCACATACTGGGGTCCTGTCACACGGTCTGTATCACATACTG
>NW_003852412.1:27081930-27103768 GCF_000181295.1 Otolemur garnettii
TCACATACTGGGGTCCTGTCACACGGTCTGTATCACATACTGGGGTCCTTTCACACGGTCTGTATCACATACTGGGGTCCTGTCACACGGTCTGTGTCACATACTGGGGTCCTGTCACACGGTCTGTATCACGTACTGTGGTTCTGTAACACAGTCTGTATCATATACCGGGGTTCTGTAACACAGTCTATATCATCTATAGTGTGCCATCTGAATTACTGAAACTTTTCTTAAACATTTAGGCTGCTTGTAATATTTTGTTAAAAATCTTAAAAAATTGCTCTGATGACCTTATTGGTAAGTCTTTATACACACTCACACATCTGTTTTCTTATAAAAATTCTTAAAAGTTGAAAAAATGTGCCAAATGGAAGATACATCTTTAAAGCTTTTCAAATGAATTACCTAGTAGTCTCTGTCAGGTTGCACCAATCCACATTCCAATGTATGGAGAAGCCAAATATTTGTTTCTATTATCTTGTCCATAACCACCACACTATTTAAATGATTGTCCTTTTATAACATCTGGTAGAACAAAAGCTCCTAACCCTTTATCATTAAAATTTCCTTAACTTTTCCCTAAGATTTATCCATTCAGTTTAGAATTTTCACTCGGATTTTATTAAAATAGCACTGTAGTTTTCACTTTAAAAACATTGTTCTATATAGATAATACCATTTTGCCCTCCAAAAACAATTCATCATGAATAGATTCTGCCAAGAAAGTCAATATGACCCCAGTGTATGATCAATAGCGAGACTATCTATAGAAGAAAGCCATAAACAGAAATGGCTATTGTGAAAAATAAGTTCCCATGACAGGGGTTTAGGGTTACAACAAGGATCTATACAGTGCAGACATACATTTCAAAAAGATTAAATTACAGAAACATGCTAATTAAAAAAGACAAGGTTTAGAATAAGGGCAGATATCCTAATACTTTGTGATTTCTTAGATAATAGATAAGAAAACGTCTAGGAAAAAAATGATACTTTATGATAAGAACTTAAAAGTGCCAAGGATTAACAAAAGTATAAGGACAAGAAAGGCAATAACCAGTACAGTATTCAGACTGAATGTTTCACACTGAAAGCCTTATGCAAAAAGTGAGTCAGGGTCTTGATACTACACTGCGCTGGAGATATCCAAAAGATACAGATTTGAACAAAACAAGAAATTAGCTGTTAGATAGGAACTGTCAAGGGAAATCTCAAAAAAGAGGCCAAAACAAAGGGGTTTCTTAAATTCTGAAACTGTAGCTCTAAAAAGAGTCCTAGTCCCCTATGAAAGTCTGCTGAAGGCTATCAACCATCTTTAAAGACAATTTGCATAGACACAAACACACTCTGCTGTTGATCTTCTCTCAGTTCAGTGTCTTCAGGATGCCTTCCTTGTCTAGAGGAAGACTAGATAATGGAAGCATTTGGTAAAGAAATATTTTCAGAATGGTAGTGAAGACCCATTGAAGTGAGTGGTTGAAATTTGTATTTTATTTTATTTTATTTTATTTTTGTTTTGAGATAGAGTCTCACTACGTGGCCCTTGGTAGAGTGCTGTGCCGTCACAAGCTCAGAGCAACCTCAAACTCTTGGGCTTAAGCAATTCTCTCACCTCAGCCTCCTGAGTAGCTGTGACTACAGGCGCCCACCACAACACCTGGTGTTGTTGTTGTTGTTGTTGTAATTGTAATTGTTGTTTGGCAGGCCCAGGCTGGGTTTGAGCTTGCCAGCTCCAGTGTATGTGGGTGGCACCCCAGCTGCTGAGCTACAGGTGCCGAGCCTGAAATTTGTATTTTACATTGAAGTAGGGAGGCTGGGCTCCGTGGCTTACACCTGTAATCCCAGCCCTTTGGGAACCTGAGGTGGGTAGATCGCCAGAGGTCAGGAGTTCAAGATCAGCCTGAGCCAGAGCGAGACCCTGTCTCTAAAAATAGCGGGGTGTTGTGGTGGGTACTTGTAGTTCCAGCTACTTGGGAGGCTTCAGCAAGAGAACTGCTTGAGCCCAAAAGTTTGAGGATGCTGTCAGCTATGATGCCAGGGCACTCTACCAAGGGCCACAGAGTGAGACTCTGTGTCTTAAAATAAATAAATAAACAAACTGAGGTAGAGGATTTATCTGTTTGTTTGGCATCTGCCTGTACTAACTACCCACTGAAACCAGTCTCACTAAAGACACCTATGGTGGCATCTTTGTTCTTGAGATGACATCCCTTACTTACTTCTTTATGTTACTTGGTCTCTGGAACATTTAACGTTGTTAACCACTTAATACCACACTTGGTTTTCTCCCAGTTCCAAGGGTAGTTCCTTCTCAGCTGGAAGGGATCTTATCATTAAGCTTTCTGTCTATCAATCTTAAAACTCTGAAAAAGCTGAAAACATTTCAATATTAAGCTTTCCCAAAGGTCCAGCCCCTTTTCTCTTTTCACAGCAAGTGAAGAGAACTGGTGATGGGAAATGTCATTCTAAATTCTGTAGAGGCTGATCAGTGACACACATCAGGACTCGCCATCAAAGGTGGAGCAGCTGTACAGGTGCAGAGGGAGACCCCAGGAGCCACTCCCTGTGACCGGAAGCCCATGTCGTCAGCATTTCCCAAGTCTGCAGGGGCTGTGGGAGAACTGAAGGAGCAGCCTGGGTCCCCCTTCTTCATAGCGTTTTGCAGAGAATTGTTCCCAGTACAATCTGAGTGGTTCATCCTGGCATTAAACACTGCCTGACCCTCTGCAAGTATACTTGCCTTCCATGGCTCTCCAGAGGGGCTATCTAGGAAAAGGGTGGAATGAGGTCAGTGCCTTGGGGCTCCTAGTGGGATGATCCAATAGTAAAGTGCTGAGTCACCCCCTGAATCCAAACCTGAGCAATTAAGGCTGGGTGCCATTTCCACTAAGCTGTGGGGATCACGAGCTCTACCTTGCACAGACGAAAGAGTACAGTGTCATGCTAAACCCCTGTAGTGTGAGTGGGGAATGGTCTCCTTGGGATGCTGTGAAGCTGGGGGCACAGACACGGGCACAAATTCAGCTTTTCTCCCCAGGTGAGGTTGTGGACTCACCGCTGCCGAGTTTGGTCCAAGAACCAAAAGAGTTTAATGTTTCTTAACATTCTCTCTTAAATGGAGGCATTAAAAGGAGAGATTAAGTTTTTCTTGAGCAGTGATGTAAGCCCCAAGGATTAAAAAAGCTGTAGCATGGAAACGAAGCTTCTCTGTGTCAGTGGGGTCCTAGTTTGGGCACTGTGCTCATAAGCAGTGGACTACTGGAAGCGGTGCTGATACAGGGTTCATTTGCATCTGCCCTGAGGTCATATTTCCAATGTTATTCCAGTAAAAGAATGAGGTTCTTTTACTTACTTTAACCATATACAAGAATTAACATGAACTAGATCAAAGACCTAAATTTATGAGATAAAGCTATAAAGCTTATTAGAGGAGTATGCAGGAGCAAATCTTTATGATTTTGGATTTGGCAACAGCAAGAAAGGATAAAATATATTTAATCAAAATTAAAAACTTATGTGCATCAAAGGACAATGTCAAGAAATTGAAAAGACAACACTCAGAATGGGAGGAAATATTTGTAGATCATGTATCTGGTAAGTGTTTAATATCTAGGACACATGATGAAAAGACAAACAACCCCATTTAACAAATGGGCAAAGGACCTGAACAGATATTTCTTCAAAGAAGATTCACAAATGAACAATAAGCATGTCATTAAGGAGATGCAAATCAAAGCCACAATGAAATAGCACTTCACACTTACTAAGATGGCTATAATAAAAAAAGAAAAAACACTATTGGCAAAGAGATGAAGAAACTGGAATGTACATGGCTGGCAGGAATGTAATATGGTGCATTCAGTGTAGAAAACAGTTTGGCACTTCCCCAAAAAGTTAAGCATAGAATTATTATATGATCCAACAATTTCACTCCTAAATACCCAAAGAGAATAGAAAACAGAGACTCAAATAGATTCTTATACATGAATGTTCATAGTAGCACTATTCATAATAGCCAATGAATGAAAAAAACCCAAGTGTTCATCATCAGATGAATAAACAAAATGTGGTATGTCCATTCTATGGAACATTATTCAGTCAGAACAAGGATGATATTCCCAAACATACAACAACATGGATAAATCTTGAGAAGAGTGAAATAAGCCAAATATAGAAGGTAAATATTCTATGAGTCCACTAAAATGAATTGTCTAGAATAGACAAATGCATAGAGACACAAGGTAGATTAAAGGTTACTAGGGGCTGAGGGTAGAGGCAATAAAGCTACTACTTAATGAATACAGAGTTTATGTCTGGAGTGATGAAAAACATGTTGGAAATGGATAGTAGTGATGGTTGCACAACACTGTGAATGTAACTAGTGTAAATGAATTTATGCTTAAAATGATTCCAATGGTAAGTTTTATATTGTATTTTACAACACACACAAAAATGAAGATAAAGGATCAGAATTTCTACAGCCTTAGGAAGAGAAACTAGTCATACCTGACTTCTGTGACAAAATGGCCCTGGACTTGAGGTCAGAAGATCAGAGTGTAAGACTCTTATTGAGTCCCTGGCTTCTACTCTTGGCCCTACAACAGCCATTTTCTATATAGCCATGAGAAAAATGAACAAATAAATAAAGATTAAGTTAAAAACTATTAGAGGCTGGTGATAGTGACTCATGTCTGGAATCCTAGCAATTCAGGAGACTTAGGCAGGAGGATCACTTGAGTCTAGGAGTTAGAGACCAGCCTGGGCAACGTAGTAAGCCTCATCTCTAAAAAAATAAAAAATTAGCTGGGAGTAGCTGCACATGCCTGTGATCCCAGCTACTCAGGAGGCTGAGTTAGGAGAATCACTTGATCTGAGGAGACAGAGGTTTCAGGAGGCTACAACTGTACCACTGCACTCCAGCCCAGGTGACAGAGCGAGACTCTGTCTCTAAAAAGTTATTAAACCAGAAGGAACTAGGAAAAAAAGCAATTAATAAAAGTATAAGCTAAAAGTAATTAGGGAACAAAAATAACAGTAAATAAAAGTCAAAAAGCTTGTTCTTTAAAAATATGTATAGATAAACACTTTGCAAGACTGATTAAGAAAAACAGAAAGCAAAAACTGACAAGATGGGTAAGCAGAAATAAGACAAAAACTCATACATAGTGTTTTTATTGATAAAATTTTGAAGACAATACATAGTACAGGGAGGTGTGTGGCAGCAGTTCTAAAAACAGAGAGATTAGTGATTTCCACTTAGTATATGATGACACAAAATGCCCAAATCTAGAAGTGCAAATCGAGAAAAGAGGAATTTCAGAGAGGAGGCTGGAAAACTGATTTCAGATGTATGATGGCAAAACCCACCGAGGAACGTGGGGTAAACTATTACAAATATCCTCTCAAAGTGGGAAGGTGGGGAGGTTTGATAGAAGGAGGGTAAATGGCGAGACCACACCTATGGAGCATATTGCAAGGGTACAAGTCAAATCTGTCAAGTGTAGAACATAAATGTCTTAACACAATAATCAAGTAAATGAGGCAAAAGCTATGTTGATTGGTTTGATGTAAGCATGTCAGATTGTATAAAAAAATTAACACATTGTACCCCACATATGTATAAATGTATTCATGATCTATGTGTATAGGACTTAATAAAAACAAAACAAAACAAAAAACAAATATCCTCTCAAAAACATATCAGGGCTCAAAAGAAAAATAAGGGAAATTCTCAGGCAACAAACAAAATGGAGCTGAAAAACAGAGGAAAAGGCTGCCTCTGGGGCTGAAGATACAGGTGTCCTGCTTGCCAACATCTGCAACAAAGGGGGTTAGGACCCCACTGCACAGGACAGGAAATAGACCTACAGGAGTCCCTAAGGGTTTAGGATACCACCGCGCAGGACAGGAAATAGACCCACGGGGGTCCGGAAAAGTTTAGGTTATCAGTGCGCAAGACAGGAAATAAACCCGCAGGAGTCTGTGAGGTTGAACTGAGACTCCCACATAAAGCTGGGGCACTAGAAATCAAAAGTTGAGTTAGAAAGAACATATTCATCTTTCAAAAACTCCGGTGTTTCAGCAAGAGCTATTTCTTTCCCATCCCATTCCGAAGCCTTCCTCCAGAGGGGACTGTTAGATTTTGTGTTTATGTTTTCACTGGGTTCTGCTTGTTTTTAACAAAAATGATGTACTTAAGTATTTTTCTGTGACTTAAGTTATTCACGCAATATTGTGTTTATAAAAAGAAATTGAACCCTATGTTTACTGATAACCGCAAGGAATAACAGACGCAATCTCAAATTAATAAAAAGAAAATATCACAACCGTTTATATATTGTAATGTACCTTAAAATGAAAGCTAGGGAAAAACAAGGAGAAACACAAAACGACGATAAACTTTTAACTTTTACAACTCTCCACCCCTTCCCTCCTGTCCTGTGCATTAACTGCTTCTTCAGACAGCGGCTAGAAGCCCTCAACCTACCCAGAGGCCCTTCCTTGTCCCCTGTCTGACCTTCCCATGGTGGTCAGGCCTCTCAGCTTGAAAGCCTGGGGAGGCCGAGAGCGGTGGCCGGGGAAGCGTGGAGAGAAAGGGGCACAGAGAAAGGGGCAAAAGGGTAGAGTGGTGCAGGGCAAGACCCCCCACAGTGCGGGCTTTCCGGGAGGAGCCCAGGGGCCCGAGGGAAGCACGTGGGTGCCCCTGGGCCTGGAGGTGCGGCCGCCTCCCCCACCCGCCACGGGGAGCCGTCCACGGCGGGCCCGCTGCCGCGCGTCTGGCTGCGGTCGCAGACCCAGACCCGGACCAGGTCCTTCCGTAGCTGGAGCAGCCCCGCAACGCGGCCGACGTGCTGCAGGGCGGACTGTGGGCGCCGCAGCAGGAATCTCTCCAGGCCGCTCCTCACTCGCCTCTCCCTGCCCGGCCTCCGCCTCCCCGCCTGGCGCAGGAGCATTTCCACTTTGCACAAGCCCGGGAGGTTCCGCTCGTCCACCTCCTCCAGCCACATCTCCAGCAGCGGTCGCAGCTTGCGCATGTTGGACAGGCTGAGCTGCTGGGCCTCAAAACGGCAGACGGTTGTTTGGCTCAGCACCTTCCCGAACAGAGCTCCTACTGCGAACCCCACATCGGCCTGCGAGTACCCCAAAGCCATCCTCCTCCGCCTCAGCTCTGCGGCCAGCTGCTCCATCTCTTTCTCCATGGCCGAGACGTCCTCTGGCAGCGGTGACTTCGAGGGGCACTGCAGGGCAGTGCACGGCCCAGGGAAGAGGGGCTCGGAGTTGCTTGGGAACCAGGCCCTGCTCTGGGCAGCCCCGAAATGAGGACCGCAGGGCGCCAACCCGCCTGGGAACTCGTACAGCAGGGGACTCGGGGAAGCTCCCCACATCTCAGCGCCTGGGAAGACTCCGGGCCTGATCCCCTGTGGGACTATAAGCCTTCCAGGGGCCCCCTGGACGCTCAGCCAGGTAGGAGTGCCAACAAGCAGGGACATCAGCCCTCCAGCACCGCCCCCACCACTGCCCGGAAGGGGGTGGAAGTTTGTTTGAGGGCCTGTGTCCAGACACCGGGGAGGACGGCTCCTCCAACCGGCCTGGTACGAACTGATGGCTCTCGAGGCTTCAGAGCAGCCACCAGCCTTGCCCTCGAGCCCCGCCCCCAGTGGGCAGGGATGGTATTACAGGCGAGAGAAACTGAGGCCAAGGGTAAGTTTGTGCGGAGGTGGGGAAACCTGGTAGGCCCACACGTCATTCCTTGGGTCATAGGGTTAGGGGAGTGGGCTGCCCATCCTGACCTTTGCTTCCAACTTTCAGTAAGGTACGGAGTTCCTTTTTGGGATTTGTATCTTCAGGTTATCTGAAGCTCCTGCCCCCTCTTTGTCCCTGCCTCCATCCCCTCCCAGGTATTTACTGAGCTGCTTTCCAGAAACTGAAGTGTCTGATGCCAGACACCACGCCTACCTCCCACACCACCTACCCTCTGGCTTCATAATTTACATGCTGGGACTATCCCTCAATTCATTAACCGTCCCTCCTTGCTATTTATCGTCACAAGAACTGCCAACATAACTAGCCAGGTGTTCTGGTGGGCACCTGTAGTCCCCGGTACCTGGGAGGCTGAGGCATTAGGATTGCTTGAATGCAGGAGTTTGAGTTATGAGTTGCTGTGAGTTATGAGCTACCTAAGGCAACAGAGTAAAACTCTGTCTCGGAAAAAAGAAAGAAAAGAACTGCCCACAGTCCCTCTTTGCACATCCCCTGTCCCTGTGCCCCAAGAAACTTAGACACCCTGCTTGAATTTCTAGTTAACACCAGTTTACTGCCCCAGATTCTACCCCCACCCCCACATACTGCCAGATTCCACTCATTCACTGGGGCAGAGTGAATCTTAACTAATTCCATGTTTCTCTCACTAGCCTTTCAAATCCTTTGTTTCCTCTCCTACCTCAGTTTCCTGCTCCACAGTTTCCTCATCTAAAGGAAATGTATGTGCGTCATCTCTTCCCTCCTCTGGAAACAGGTCTTTGAACAGGCCTGACCTACTGTCCCCTAAGCAAGATGTTCCCTGCAGTATGTGACTCACCAACACTCAGCTCCTTTGTCCCTGGCCCCTCTCCCATTAGAGACCCAAGGATTTTTTTTTTTTTTTTTTATACAGAGGCTCACTCTGTCACCCATGGCATCATCACAGCTCACAGCAATTTCATGCTCTTGGACTTATGTGATGCTCTTAGGCTCAAGCGATCCTCCTGCCTCAACCTCCCAAGTAGCTGGGACTACAGGTGCCTGCCACCGTGCCTGGATAGTTTCTCTGTTTTTAATACAGACAGGGTCTCACTCTTGCTCAGGCTGGTCTCATACTCCTGAGCTCAAGCAATCCACCTGCCTCTGCCTCCCAGGGAGCTAGGATCACAGGTGTGAGACACTGTGGCTGGACCTACCCAAGGACCTTAATTTGTCCCTCCATCACGCCCCTTGTTCAAGTGGCCATATCTCACCCTGGATGAAGAAGGACAAGGAAGGAGGAGGAAAACAAGATCTGACTTTCCATTTAAAGCTTACAAAGAGGAAGAGGACAGCGCCATTGGCTGGACAGCCACAGTCTCTTACCCCTTCATTCTTTAACCCAAACCATGATGTGGCTCTGCTTCCAGTATATATACTGAAATTAGGAGCTCCTGAAGTCATCAGTGACCTTCCAACTTGTCAGATCCAAAGGTCTTTAAAAAATCCTCATCCTACTAACTTTCTCTGCAGTATCTGACAATGATGACTTATGCTTCTTATTCCTTCTCCTTTTTACATTTACATTAAATGCAGGTAACAGTTAAATCTGTATTTCAGCCCAATTTCCTTTCCAATTTCCAGTTTTGTATTTCACACTACCCCAAATCCAATTCATTATCTGTACTTCTAAACCTGCCTCTCTTCCAGTGACCTTTGAGCTGGTTAATGGCCTTATCACTTCCTATGCAGTTACCTAAGTTTAAACCTAGGAGCTGTTCTTGACATCTACCATAATCCTTAGGGCACCAAATCTTAGATACTAGGTCTCCTAAAACATCTTAATTCCACCATCTCCTCCTCAGCCTCATCTTACTGTTCTGATCTGGGCCTCATGGCTTCTAATCTGCACCATCACAACAGTGAATCCAGACTTGGCTTCCTGTGCTTCTCCCTTAGGCTCACTTGCCTGATGCTGCTGCTAGAGATGATTTTCCAAGTACCAAACCCAACCCAACCCAACAAAAATCTAACCATATTATTTTCCTCTTAAAATATCTTCAAAGTCTAGTGCCTGTTCCCCCATTGACAGTGAGGGCACTCACATCCCCGTGCACAGTGCGCAGAGCCTTTCACCATTCGGCTCCTTCCTTCTTTGCCAGCTTCAAGTCGCACCCATGATCCAACAGACAATATCTCACTTTGGGATAAAGCTACTTTGTAGCCATTATGCCCTGTTCATGCTATTCCTTCTGTCTAATATGGTTTCCCCTGCTGCTTGGTCTCATCTCGTATTATTCAGGATTCTATTCAAAGATTCTCTCATTAGAGAGGAAGTCCCTGACTGTCCTATTTAAAATAGTGTCCCTTGCAATCTTTGTTCCTTTTCTTAATCTACTTTATTTTTGACATAACATGTTCGATCAGCTAATGTGTACTTATTTCTCTCTCTTTTGTCTGTATCTCTATTGCCAAGAGGGTGACAGCTCTGTCTAGGTCACTGTTGTGTCTACAGTGACTTCAGCAGTGCCTGGCACACAGAAGGAGCTCAGTAAACATTCTCTGAATAAACGAGGGCTGCTGCACACCCAGTCACTGTTAAGACTCACTTTACATGTCATCTCATGGTGAGGCCTCCCCTAGAAAGACAGAATTTGTTACTGCTTTCATGGCGCTCCCCTTCTACCTAGTATAAGTTTATTATATGATTATTAGTAATAATATTACAAATAGTAAGCATCAGTAATTATTAATTTCAGTAACAGAGAACACTCTGTATCTCCAACTAGGGTGTAAGGCTCTTCAGAGCATGCAGGGAGAAGCCTCTAAGCCTGGAAGATAACAGAGCCCTCACTGCTACAGTGCCCAGTCAGCACCTGCTGAATCAGTGAATGAATCCTCACCTTTACAATTCTGAGAGTAAAGCCCATTTAATTCCAGTTTAAAATGAAAAACTGGACCTGCCTCTCCATCTTTTCTTTCTTGAACTAGAATAAGGCCCTTAAACACCACTTCCTTGATGAGGGTAGCACCGTGAGACTAAACACTACTTAACACTATAGGTGATGAGGTTGTAGAAATGGTGAGGGAAAAGGAGGATCAGGAAATCTGCCATCTCTGCAGCTGTGCGCTGGACCATGTGTCTGCTGTTGGCATCGCACTGCAGCCTCTGCTGGCACGTGTGCTGGCCACGGGCAGGGCACTTGTCTGCCTTGCTTAGTGCTAGATCCTCAAGCACCTGGAACTACATCTGGCACACAGTGGGAAGTCAAGAAATAATTGTTGAATAGTAAATGAATCTCTGTAGCATTACTGGTGACAAAACTTCCATAAATGCCTTGAATTAGATTTTATGATGTAAGTGTATGGAAAAAAACTTACATAGAATTTTACGTAAGAATAATTTTGCTGGTATCCATTCTTTCCAGGTATACTTGGCAAGCTATTTTTTTCAAAATCATAAACCAACCAGTTTCTGCTAAACAAAATGAAAAATGGATCACAAAGAAGGATAAAGGAGAGAGAGAGCAATTATACATGTTAAGGCTCCTTACTGAAAACCACCCATTTACACAAAAGAACCACACAGAAAAGGTTCATTAGTTGTTTAAAAACAGGAGTAAAAATCTATTTAATAAATTAGAAAAAAGTGATTTGGAATGAATTTAAGCAAAGCTTTATTATAGTGAATCGAAACATAGTGGGTAAAACATTTATTAAATTAAAAAGTAAGGCTATAGTAAGCTGATGGCTATTGAAATGTACTTGGATGCTCTCACTTAAGGCCTTCCTTATACTTGTGCAAATCTCTCAGTTTCTTTATGTGTGGTCACAAAGAACAGCCCATATTCTTAAGGGAGTGTTGCCATCTCCTTAAAAGTATATTTAACATGCTATGGGAATTGGGTGACCAGGGAGAATAAACAGGAGCATGTTTGGTTGGAACAGAAATAGAGATCAGAGAAAGGCAGCTGATGGGAACGCGTCCGATGACGAGTGCCGTCTGGCTGGGGAGTCTGAAAGGCTAATCCATTACCTTCACCAAATACGGGGACCGCTTAGTAGTGATTAGATAGACGGCATAGGCATCAGGCCAGTCTTATCCGTAGGGAATTACAAAGTGAGGATAATAAACACAGGGTTCCAGGCCCTCATATGTTTACAATCTAAATGGAGAGAAAAACTGTCAGGAGAGGAGGATAGCTACCCTCTCCCAAAAAGAAGAGTTTTCTATTATTAAGATCCTTTGGAATTAGAGTGTTTTCCTGAGAAAGTTGTTTTGAGCACAGATGAACAAAGTCTCAGGATCTGTGTCAGTATTCCCTCAGTAGCTCCTTCAGTACTCCTTCTCCAAAGGAGACAGAGCCAACTGCCAGGATTCACTAATGGTGAAAAGCAGGAATCAGTGGAGGCAGAGTTCATGATAAATCATCCTTGTAGGGCTTGTTCAAGTTTCATCTGTTTGGGAAGCCTGGATGCTCCTCCCCTCTAAACTTACTGCCTTTTCTTCTCATGATACATTTGCCATCTTAAGCAGTTAGCAGGAGTTTCATATCTTATCTCTCCAGTGAGGGGATATGGAACTTCTCAAATGGATATTATAGATGCCACTTATTTCGTATTTATGACCAAAAAATCTGCCAATGCAGGAATTATCCATAGGTTGACTGTTTCCATGTAAGTCCATGAAAACACTGAGAAGTGACACTGATGGCCTTGCCTCATGCCATTCTGCTGGTCAGTTGTTCCACTGGCCAGGAAGGTGGTCTTTGGTCCATCATTTCCCCAAACACCTTTCTCCCAAAGCTGCTCATGCTTGAGAGACAGGAGGACAGTGCTTTTCTCAAGACTCTGTGAGAAGCTCCACTTCTCTAGCAGTCTACCCCTCAGTAAAATCCCTTTCTGAGTGTAACTAGATCAAGAGCAGACCTGAAGCTCTAAGAGTGATGTCCAAGTCACCAGGAGGACACACAGCACAGTGGACAACACTCATCTCATGCCTTCCCGGCTGTGCAAGCTCCTAGAAAGAAGGCAGGGGCCTTCTTACTCAGGGCACTGTGGTGTAGAGGTATTGTCACTTGGACAGGTGTAGGACCCCAGGCATTCTATTAGGGAAGGAGCAAGACAGAAGGCAGGAGATGAGACCCAGAGATTAGTTGCCGGGAAATGCCTCATTGGATCTAGGATGTAAAGTCTAGAATCCAGAAACTTTGGCAGCTGAATTCTTTAAGGAAAGACTCCTCCCACCTCCCACAGCCAGAGAATTAACACTGCACATTATGACGAGTTAGTTTACTGAAAAATACCTGACAATGCACTGAAATGATTAAACTATCATGCTTTGTGTGGATCTCTGTATACTGAGCTCTATGAGGCACGTGAGATAGCAAAGATAGGTTAGGCAATTAAGGAAAACTGGTCAAGTACACACAATAAGAACATTAAAGTTATAATAACATGGGAAAGAGCTAATCAAAGGAAGGTAGTTACAACAGTATATGGAATCACTTACTGCTCTGTGAGATAATGTCCCCAACAATGCACAGGGGACAACACGGGACAAGAAGATAGACAAAAGGGCAGCGACCTGTCAACAGCAACAACCCAAGATGCCTTCACTGCCACCAAATACGGAGAAAAGGTAGCAGGAGGAGCGCTGCTGACAGAGAGCCGCCTCCATTGCTTTAACTTCCGATTAAGATTATGAAGGAATTTTGTTCGTTGTTATTTCTTTTTGTTGTTGTTCTTTTTAGTATTTTTAAAAATGGCTCTCCTGTGATGTAACTGCTCCTTAGATATAAATACTCAAGACACAAATATGATAGAACTATTCAGGCAGAGACTAGAAGGAGATTTTGAGCACATACGGACAATTCTGAGATGTTTATAAACTATGAAATTCCTATGCTATAAAATAATATTAACTCTATGTCCTTCACTGGAGCCTTAAAGAATTTTAAATGTCTGTAAAAGGAAGGAAAAACAGTTGAGCTGTGTGGGGCTGAGTGGAAAGGCGCCACGATGATGAGCCAGGTGTATTCACAGAGAGCCAGAGAGAGATGGTAGGTTCTTGTTATGCCAAGCGTGATTTACAGAAATGTGTTTGCTGAGTTTGCCCTTGTTATAGAAGAAAAGCTTTAAGGATGTTCTTGTACTGATTACTCAGGGCATAGTCACTGTTTTCTACATTCGAATTTTCATTCTGCTTCCACTTTGGAGCAAAACTGGCTTCACAAAAAATTTTCCATTACAATGTACAGTAAAATACACTAACAGAAATGGCAGCTTATGACCAATGAAACCAGTGCTTCTGTATGTGACATGGGATCAGAGAAAGAACTGAGAAGTAGAACTGAATTTCTGTTTACAGTAGATAACTCTTTTAGGTGTTGTGAGAACTATTGTTTTGTAAAAGAAATTCCAAATTAATTGACTTTGGTGCTATTGCCAACATGCTATGCCATGCATGTTTGGGGCCTCTGTGGAAGAGATTTTCTGGAATCTCTTTAAGAAACTACAAATTGAAGCAAACCAAACAGTCACTCATGCCTTAAAAAAAACAAAACAGAACAAAAAAAAACCCTCTTATTTTATGTAACAATAAATGCAGTCATGACCAGGGAAAATTCAAGAGGTAGTACCAGACTAAAAATAATAAGCAGAATTTCCTCAAATATGCACATTAAAACTCCTTTCAGTATTTTAAACCTGACAAACTTTAAGTAGTATTCAGTTTGCTTATTAAACTTAATCTTCGAGTCTCACTTCACTATAATTCCAAAGGTGTTAAAGAGAAGAAACCAGGATGTCAGCCCCTCTTTTGAGCAAAAGACTTATAACCAAATCAAAATTATCTGACTAGAGTCTACTGTTCAAGCTTCTAGTAGTCCGCTTTTCAATCCATGTGTGCAGAAAACACCAGGCAGATGAAGGTTTCATCTTTAGAAAGACTCAAAACTCTAGAAGTAATTATATAAAACCAACTGTGAATGGAAAACTGAAAGCAAAATTTCTATTACCACTATTTAATGTAAACTCCACTCTAGTTTGAATATTCAATGAGACATCTAAATGGCTCAAGTAAGTGCAATAGTGTATACAGTAAAAACACACAGCATTAATTTTTATTTTGTTGGCAAGTGTTAATGTGGTCAACTTACAGCTAGAATTTTATCTTATGCTCATACAGAATTTTCTGTAATTATTTAAATTAAAAAAGATATTGGTCCTTTATGAGTGATATAGGTGAAACAAAAGGAAGAAATCAATGAATTTAAAGAAGTTTCTCTTAAAAAGATGTTTTAGGACATGTGTCATTTTGAAAGAAAGAAAATGTATTAAAGAACTGACAGGCTTTCAGGCGTTGAAGGATGAGGGAAAGGATACTCGCAGGCAGAAGCATAAAAGGGGAAGGGACAGCATGGAATGTAAGTAGATGACTTTGAGAATGAAGAAATAGGGTAGAATATTGAAGAATAGTAAAATGAGGAGTTGGAAACTGTGCTTTTGTATCAGGACACTCTGAGGGTCACCCTATGACAAGTCTGACGAGAATTAGGTCATCTACAATAAAAAGACAGAAGCAGGAAAAAAATGACAAAGTTTGTGAATTCTCAAATACTGAAAAGCAATGAACAATTTCCCTAAAATTATAGTTCATTCTAGCTGGACAAGATAATTGCTAATAATAAAACTATAGGAAATTCCTGTTTTGCATGGTCTTATGAGACTATAAAAATGGCCACCATAAGCTGAAATCATGCACAATGATCATAATAATCAATAGGAAAAATTGTGATTTTTTTGTGATCATTAAATTTTTTTTGGTCAAAGTGTCAAAAAGCCTGTATTGCCAGTTAAAAATGAATAATAGAATGAAAAAATAGCGAAACTAATTTTATTCAGTACACAACATATATAATTTAATACATCAGAAACAATGAGAATTAAAGTGCTGTCTTTCTTTGTAAAAAACATCTTTCAAGTGGATTGGTCAGTGCTTGCCACTTCCTCATCGTGTAACTTATGATATACTCAAGCACATCTTTTCTAGGACTGGGCAAAATGTCAGACTCCTAAGTTTGGATGAGCTTCCAACATTTGCACCTTCAGTGTTGTGAAATATCTCCTGAGAGTTCCTTTAATGTGAAGGGTTTTTTCTGTTTTGCTTTGTTATTTTTGCCAGTGTCACCTCCTCTGGGATATCTTCATCCTGTTTGTCATGAACGCTTCCCAATTCCATTTCCAGTGTTTCGTTTCTTTGCTGCACTGTCATCTTTGTTGGTCATGTCTCTCTGTTCAGAATCCATTTTTATAAAGTGGGAAACAACGTGCATGAACTAAAACAGAGAGGTAGTGACCAGTCAGCGGCCGGTCAAGTGTGTCTGTTCACACAGATTTATGAACTGAAAGGCTAATGGCAAAGTTTGTACTTGTGCAATTACTCACAGTTAATAGACTATGGGATCTGAAATGCAAACCTTGTTTTTTAGGGGATGGATGTTATTTAATTCAACAATGGCAATTAAAATTTATGTATGTCAGAAAAAGAAAAACCAAGACTCCCTGTAATTAGGGAGTCTTTACTATATGCTAGGTACTGTTTTAAGAGTTCCATATAGATTATTTCACTTAATTCTTGACATAACCCAATGAAATGGTCTTGATCTTACCCCATTTTACAGATGATGCAATTGTGCACATTCATTTGACCACATTATAGTATTCATTTTCTCTATATTTGAGGGAATACAAATTTCCCACAGTCATGATCTTCTTAATAAAGGCTAGGTAACTACTATTAAAAAGTCTGAAATGTTGCTATTTTAACCAGTTTGATGAAAACATTTCAAATTGTATATAAAAACAGCACACTGTACCCCATGACTGTATTAATGTACACAGCTATGATTTAATTAAAAAAAAAAGTCTGAAATGAGGTGGTGCCTGTGGCTCAGTGAGTAGGGCCCCACTGGCTCCATATACCGAGGGTGGCAGGTTCAAACCTGACCCCAGCCAAACTGCGACCAAAAAAAAGAAAAAAAATAGCTGGGTGTTGTGGCGGGCACCTGTAGTCCCAGCTATTCGGGAGGCTAAGGCAAGAGAATCACCTCAGCCCAGGAGCTGAAGGTTGCTATGAGCAGTGATACCACAGCACTCTACCGAGGGCAACAAAATAAGACACTGCCTCTAAAAAAAAAAAAGAAAAAAAAGTCCAAAATGATAAGTAACATATATTCCTTTGGAAAGTATTTCTAGAGTAAGAAGTCAGGTCCTCAGAATAGTATGGCAGGAAGGTAGATACTTTCAGAAGATGCCCTAAGATGCACCCCAGCAAGAAGGGTCTCAGTGAACTAAGAGTCACTCTTGGAGTCTGAAGGGCCTCACAAGTCCTCAACTCACTCCTGTAAAATGAAGTCATTAATCAAATTACGGCTCAAATTTTATCATTAAACAGAACTATTTTCCTTTAGAAAAGGAATATATTTTACAAAGTATGATAAAATAAAAACTTTAAAAATTATATTCTTCCTTTTAAAGTGTTGATAATCAACTCTGAGCATCATGTCATTTTATAAACAAAAAATATTTGGCCTCAGTATAATGCCTGATGTTCTCTTTGAATATTCATTTTAGCACCAAAGGATAATCCTTTTAGATGTTCCAAATCCGTTCTTGAAAGCAGTGCAGATTCTCTGGAAAGGTAGCTTTGGGAGTATTCTGGCCAGCAGACAGACTTCTCATTGAGACAAGACAGAGCAGGCTGACAGGGTGTACATGGGAACAGACGGACAATGTGTAGACAACAGCAGAGGGACCTTGCGGCTTGAGGGAAACAAAAAACCCACAGTCAAAGGGAAGTGAGGGGCAAGTGGACACAGGAAAACCTCACAGTCAGGTAGAGAAAGCGGAGACCTGTGGGCTAGGAAAGATGGCTTCCAAAGGCTGGCAGGACAAAGAGGCTTCAGGTGGGGGAGACTGGAAGCCAAGGAGACACAGCAGACAAAAACCTTAAGAACAGAGTCATAGAGAAAGACGAAACCAGATGAAAGAATCAATGTTGAGAGACTCACCAAGAGCAGTGATCCAGACAGCACTGACAGAGGGGAGGAGGACAGACACAGACAAGGGAAGCAAAGAGAGCCACAGGAAGGGAGATCAAGACTTAACATACAATAAAAAGGATGAAAATGTCTGCCTTAGGTACCACTGGTCTCCTAGTTACTTTTCCAATTATGAACATAACATTAAGAGCCATGAGACACTGCTATGAGGGCAGGAAAAGTAATAGGTCTCCCATAGTAACTCGAAACTTATCATTTCAAGTTCAAATACAAATTCTTATTATTCAGTTATTTATTTTAGCATTCCAAAAATAATTATTTTTCTCTTTTTTATCTTTAAAGGAAGATTAAAGGAAGAGTTAGCTCAGGGAGAGGAGAGCTGCCACCTTTACTGCCAAATTCTTCGAAGGATTTTTCACAAATTGGTTTAGAAACTGTAAAAAACATGGTGGCTATTTTTAATTTTTTTTAAAGTGAGATTTCTGGAGTGAGACTACTTACATTCACTGTGATCACTGAAAAACTGATGATCAAAATCATAGAATATTGCACTTGATTAAAAATATATAACCAGGGCAATTGATTGTATATTAGGGATCTAAATGATGGTCCTATGTTTATATAGGTTACCTTAAATGATTCTCTAATTAATTATTTTCCCAGAGTTCTTGATTCCAGCTATTTGTAATGAATGACTCATTGAAAATACAGACTTCCTGGTGGTCAACTTTTAGAATGCTCATCCCTTAGACTAACTAATTATTATAAGGTAGCATAGAATAATGAATAGGGAAATGCATAAATAAAATGTACAAGGCCAATTCTACAATAATGAACAAAATTGCCTGAAAAGCTCTTTAGTTAATGAAAGCATTACTAGAAAGATTAGAATATATATTTTTTGAATGGAAAGAAGACTGCTACAATTCTTGAGCAATGCATGTAGTCTAAAGCAGTACTGTGTCACAAATGCTAATCTGCCTTGCATTTTAAGATCTGTTTACAAGGCCAAGTATAGATTTTCAATTACCTAATTAATTTGAGCTGTGTCTAAAAACATATTAGACACTTCAACATTCTGAATGACACCACATTCTACTGGCAATTGCGGTTGATTTTTCATTGCTATCTTGTAAGGAAATGATTATTCACTAACAAAGAAGAGATGTAACTCCTCAGTGTCATTTCCTCACGAGATATTTTAAGCAATAAAGTGAGATGACTACTTAGCAAATATTCAGTAAGTTTAGTTAGTGTAAACAGTCAATCTGGACTATTTAAGTAAAGGAAGATGGGGGTTACATTAGCAGGGTGCCTACATTTGGATTCACCTTGCTAACTCTCCACTTCACATTCTGGGTAGGAAATGGGGCTTGGCAGCTAGGTACATATTACAGTGGTCTCTTCTACATCTGAAACCAAGAAAGGCCCATCCACAAAGAGGAGCTTTGCAAAGTTTAACTTTTAACCCAGAAGACATGTGTGATGCTTTTTCTCTTTTCCTCCTTTTTAATTTTTTTTCCATTTACTGTAAACTTATCTTTCTAATTTTGATGTGCCCCAATTTATATCAAGTGTTTTAGGTGAGGTGAAATAATAGAGAAAAGCCTATCTAAGGAACAGCAGGGTGCATGTAGATCCTGGAAGGAAATGTGGTGACCAGTACCAGGCACCTGGATAGCATCGTCAAGCTGAATCTAGGGCCAGGTCCTTCCTTAACATCCGGTGGGAAATGACACTGTAAGGTAGAGCTCTCCGTCAGTGTGCCCTGTGCAAAGTGGTCACGGCACGTTAAGATCCCTTCACCCTGCAGGTCAGACAAGAGGGGTTTGGGGTAGCAAGGTTCAGTCTACGTAAGTACCTGTGGACACAGGCAGTCTTGTCTGTGAACTCTACAGTGTCGTACAAACAATGTAATTTCCTATAGGCGCCACTTCAGGAATAGAGGAATAACTTCAATAATTTGCTGGTAACTCAGCTTTTATGGGTACTCAAAACCTTAAGAGGATGGTAAAGTGGGCCAGGAAATTCACATCCTCTCCTCACCACACACATACCTCAGGTTCTCTCTTTCTACTTTATATTTTCTCCTTAACATTCTATAGGGGAAACAGTAAACCTCCAAGGAGGCTGCTTATTTCTCTTGTTCAGTGCTCGTCTCCCTAATGATATGTCAGCTCTGTGGGGGAACTTCACCTGTCACAGTTCACTGCTGTGTCCCTGGCACCTGGAGCAGTGTCGGACACCCAGTGTCGCCCCTGAGTGTTGGAGACCGAGCACACCCGGGGGCACCAGGGAGCATGTTTGGAAGTGGCAGCAAGTGTAGGTGCCTCAGCTGCATCACTCGACCAGTGTGGCTGAGCGACCTGTCAGTCACGTGGCAGCCAAGGAGTCGGGTGCCATCATGCTCTGTGACCTTCCCCGTTTTCTAACATTTGTATTTTCTGCTCCTTTCACCCTGGAGGAATGCCTCTCCATATACAGTCAAAAATTAAGCTGCCTATTTTTGTGGAGCAGCATAGCACCCAAGATCATTTCTGATTTTATGTTTACTACCTCAGTGTCTCTTTCAGCTTTATTGTTTCCAGATCTCCATGTCCTATGAATGTTTTGCTTTCAACTCTTAATTCTCCTATTGATTTCTTTACCATATTTCTATTCTTCCTGAGGACACAGGAAAACATAAGTAAGTTGTTTGTTGTTTATAAATATAACTATAGACAGGAAAATGGATAAAAAATATGTTTGCAAATATTTTTTCACTTCTACAGAATTAAAAATACTTTTAAAATAAATGATAAACCTTGCATTCCAAAATGCCTAATGAAAATATGTAGCACCGTATGTTTTTATAGTGTCTTCCTTCTTATGAACTCAAAACATCCCTGCAGAAGCTGTAAAGATTGTCCTCAGAACATTTCTATAGGATTAAGTGAGGTAGACATTTGATGTTGCCATTTTATAGCAAACAACCAGAATGAGGACTGTACAATAAACAGATTCTGTTAATCTATTATAGCAGGGGTCCTCACACTTTTTAAATAGGGGGCCAGTTTACTGCCCCTCAGACCGTTGGAGGGCTGGACTGTGGCCCCTGGGATGAGTCGGCTGCTAAGCAGGACAGGCAGCGGCGGCAAAAACACCTGGTGGGCCGGATAAATGTCCTAGGTGAGCCTCATGTGGCCTGCGGGCGGTGTTTGAGGACGCGTGCTACACCATTCTCTGAATAACAGTATATTTATCTAGCCAGTTTTACTAGCCTATTTACAGTAGGAAATACTGTAAATAGGAAGTGGGGATGAGTCACCTGCTCTGGATTTAAGATCCCTCATATCCCACCGCTTGCTATATGTTAATAATGGGAAGTCACTGTGAGTACAGGGGTAGCACTGCCCACTCTGAAGTGTGGGGCTGTCAGGTATTAAGTTGCTTTAAGAAAAAATATACAGTGTAACTATGTTCAAAATAATTATAAGTGATATTTTAAGTACCATTTTAAAATTTCATTGTACTTTATATATATATATATATGTAGATAGCATTCATAAAGTGACATTATGACCAATATGTATTTTTGTTAAAGGGAAGCAAATTTAGTTATGAAGAAAAAATACAGTATTAAATGATTAAGTATTTTTATAGATAATTTCACTGCTATTCCTATAAACCTTTCTGTCTAAAGATAAAAGCATAAAAGAACTTTATAATTAACCAAGTTGGTAAAGCAAAAAGTCTTCATTAAATTGGATATGCAGTTTGAATAGTCATTACTAATGTTGAACTCTTTAAATAATATTAATGTTTTAAATTATAGATAGTAGTATTGCTGATCAGAGAAATTCAGGTGTTTCAAAGGTGTATGTATCAACCACCTTTGGTTATTTCCTTTTGAATTTCCTGCAATCACCATCTTCCTACGTTTCCAGTAGCCTCCTCATGCAATATGTCCATCCAAAAGGAGTGTGGATTGTCCTGAGTGTGTCTGGACAGCTCTCCCCTCTCTCCAGTCCCATCCATGCCGTCAACTCGGGTGTGGATTGTCCTGTGTCTGGACA
>NW_003852412.1:27106056-27165313 GCF_000181295.1 Otolemur garnettii
GTGTCTGGACAGCTCTCCCCTCTCTCCAGTCCTGACCATGCCGTCAACTCGGGTGTGGATTGTCCTGAGTGTGTCTGGACAGCTCTCCCCTCTCTCGAGTCCCGTCCATGCTGTCAACTCCATCCACTTACTTGGCTTTATCGTCACAGCCTCATGAGAATCTGCTGCCTCTGGCTTCCTTCTTTGATCATGTCATACCCTTTATTCAACATTTCTTAAAGATCATGAGGAAAACCATTAATTTTGGTTGAAAAAGTGGTTGAGTTTTTTTATAAGTAGGCATGGAAAATGCTGGGAGTGCTGGCCCTATCTCTTTCCTCATTTGACAGAGCTAATGTTGAGGCCAGCTTCAAAAGGAAGAATCTACTCATCAGCAGAGGCTGGAAGACCAAATCTTTCTCTTTTAATTTCTAGAGATAAAGACAGTCATGATGAACTCTTGCTCACAGTTACACCCCTTCTTCTAGAACAGTACCTACAACACAGTAAGTGCTCAATAAGTATTTGAGGGATAGGTGGATATGTGCTGGGGAATGTATATGAAATTTCCTTCTGATTTAAGCAACATTTATTGGGGAAAAACCTCTCAGGAAACAAGAGTAGAAAGTTCTGTACTAAGAAAGAAACTGACCAGGGAAGAGCTGAATAATTAAGATCACTTAGGGTAAGACCAAGAGAATATGATAGAGAATATATCTTCGTGACAAATTGTACACTGAAGTCTAGTCTCTTAGTGGGGGAGCAAGGGTTGGAATAAATTTGTCTTCAATGAGCATTTAGTGCCTCTTTATAAAAAACTGCTCTTAATGCTAAGGTGTCAGTGCTAAGATGGGCCTTGGAATACTTTAGTCTCATAAAAGGGTTCAGGTTGTGTCTACTTAGGCTTCTGCGGCCACCAGAGTTGAAGTTGAAGCCTGTTGTGTTAATTACCTACTACTGTGGAAAATCACCCCAAAACCTGGTAGCTCGAAACAATATACATTTATCATGCCACAGTTTCTGTGGGTCAGAAATCTAAGTCACTTTAGCTTTGGGTTTCTCATGGAGTACAGCAAAGGGTTGGCTGGGGCTTAGATCTTCTTCCTTGGTCACTCACCTGGCTGTCAGCAGACCTCAGGTCCTTTCTGGCTCTTGGCTGCAGACAGTAGCGCATGGCAGCTGGCTTCCACCAGAATGAGCAAGCAAGGAGAGAGGACCCCAGGTTGGCCAACATTCACTGGTTGTCCCATGTTCCCTGTTATCTTTAAGGAGCATGCTTGACTGAAGGGTGGAATGACCCTTTGAAAACTCAGTTATGGTGCTTGTTATGAGATAGCACCTTGTGGGGTTGGGAACAATGTCTTCTTGAATGTGGAATATGCTCTAAATCACCATTTAATATATATTGCTATTATCCCAGATCAGGGACCACAGCGGTAGAAATGGGACTGCCTTCTCTTCTTATTCACCTTAGGGATCCACTGGTAAACTGTTGCTTCCTGTTCCCATAACTTTAGGCTCCACTGGTCTGAAAGGTCTATCTTACTTCCAAAGGGGGAAATGTTTCTACCAGGTGGCACAGCGATGATGCCTTTGCACTGGCAGTTGAGAATGCCATCTTGTCATTGTGGGTTCCTTATGCCACTGAATAGACAGGAAGTGAATGTACTGGATGGGCGCTGGGTCCTGATTCCCCAGGGAAAACAGTTGCCACCACATGATAGGGGTGAGCAGGGGTATGTCTGCAAACAAGAAACATGCTAGGGTACTTGAAAATACTTCCTTTAATTACAGCCCAAAGCATACTCCTGCCACCTAATTCCAGCAGGACTTGTAATGGCGCAGACCCTCCATGAATAGAGATGCGGGTCATTGTACCAGTAAAGACCAGTGCAGGTGCCTGCTGAGAGCAGGAGGAATGCAGGCACAGCTTGTTCTGTTGTGCTCCACTTTATTGCTCCTGGCAGATAACTGTGTTTTTCCTACAAATTGAAGGTTAATGGCAATCCTGCCTCAAGGCAAGTCTATAGGTAAAATCTTTCCAAGAGCATGTGCTCACTTCATGGCTCTCTGCCACATTTTAGTAATTCTCCCAATATTTTAAACTTTTTCATTATCTGTGATGCTGATCTATGAGCAATGATCTTTGATGTTAGTATTGGTAACCGGTTTGGGGTACCATGAACTGCATCCCCAGAAGACAGAAGATGTGATCGACAGATGTCATGTGTGTTCCGACTGCTCGACCAGCGGGCTGCTCCTCATTCCTCTTCCCCTCCTCAGGCCTACCTATGCTCTGAGACCCAGCAATACTGAAATGAAGCCAATTTACAACCTTACAGTGGCCTCCAAGAATTCAAGTGAAAAGAAGGGTTGGATGTTTGTCACTAAAAATGAAAAGCTAAAAATTATTAAGCTTAGTGAGGAAGGCGTGTCAAAAGCAGAGACAGGCCAAAAGCCAGGCTTCTGGAATCAAGAAGTTAGCCAAGTGGTGAATGCAAAGGAAAAGTTCTTGAAGGAAATGAAGAGTGCTGCTCCAGGGAACACACACATGATAAAAAAGCAAAACAGCTTTGTTTCTGATATGGAGGGAGTTTTAGTGGTCTGGATGGAAGACCACAACGTTCCCACAGGCCAAAGCCGAATCTAGAGCAAGGCCCTTGCTCTCCTCAATTCTGTGAAGGCTGAGAGAAGAGGAGTTTGAAGCTATTAGAGGTTGGTCGTGAGATTTAAAAAAAGAAGCTGTCTCTGGAACATAAAAGTTCAAGAATAAGAGTAAGTGCTGATAGATAAGCTGTAGCAAGTTATCCAGACTAATCTCAAATCATTTTTGAAGTGGCTACACTAAATAACAGATTTTCAGTGTAGATGAAACAGTCTTCTATTGGGAGATGATGTCATGTAGGACTTTTATAACCAGAGGAGAAGTGAATACTTGGCTTCAAATCTTCCAATGATGCTTTTGTTAGGAGCTAATGCAGCTGGTGACTTTAATTTGAAGCCAGTGCTCATTTATCATTCCAAAATTCTAGTGTCCTTAAATATGACGCTAAATCTACTCTGCCTGTGCCCTATAAATAGAACAACAAAACCTAGATGATAGCACACTAGTCTACTGTATGGTTTTTACTGAATATTTTAAGCTGATTGTTGAGACCTATCACTCAGGGAAAAAGATTCTACTCAAAATATTACTCTTTATTGAAACTGCACCTCATTGCCGAAGAGTGATGATGGCGTTGTGAGCAACTCACGCGCCCGTGCTCACTAGAACAACAATCATTCTGTATGCCATGGGTCGAGGAGTAATTTCAACTTTCACATCTTATTTTAAGAAATAAATTTTGTAAGGCTATAGCTGCCACAGATTAGGGATTGATCTGGGCAAAGTAAACTGAAATCCTCTGGAAAGGAGTCACCATTCTAAATGCCATTAAGAACATTTATGATTTAGAGAAGAAGGTCAAAATATCTTCCCAACTACCCCAGGAGCTTGGAAAAAGTTGATTCCAACCCTGTGGAAGACTCTGAGGGGTCAAGGCTTCCGTGGAGGAAGTGACTGCAGTTGTGGCGGAAGCAGCAAGAGAACTAGAACCGACGAGCAGCCGAGGAGGGGCTGGACGGTGACGTCTCTGAGGCACCATGAGCTGGGGAGGGGCTGCTGCTTACTGACGAGCAAATACAGTAGTTTCTGGAGATGGAAACTACTCTTTAGAAAACACTTTTTGAACATGGCTAAAATCACAATAAAGGATTTAGAATATTATGTAAACTGTTTGATAAAGTGGCAGCAGGGTTTGAGAGTACTGAGTTCAATTCTGAAATAAGTTCTACTATGGGTAAAATACTATCAAACAGTGTCACATGCTATAGAGAAATCTTTTGGGAAAGGAAGAGTCAATCAATACGGAAAACTTTAGTGTCTTAACACAACCACCTTGACTTGGAGCAGCCGGCACCCTGATCAGTCAGCAGCCATCAACATTGAGCTAAGACCTTCCATCAGCAAAAAGATTCACTGAAAACTCAAGTAACCTTTAGAATTCATTAGCAATGAAACTTTTTAAAATTAAGATTTGTACATTTTTAGATACAATGCTATTACATACTTACAGACCACAGTATAGTATGAACATAACTTTTATGTGCTGGAAAACTATATTTTCTTGCCTCACTTTATTTCGACATTCACTATATCAGGGGTCCTCAAACTTTTTAAACCAGGGGCCAGTTCACTGTCCCTCAGACCGTTGGAGGGCCGGACTGCAGGCCCCGGGACGAGTTGGCTGCTAAGCAGGACAAGCAGTGGTGGCAAAAACACCCAGCCAGCTGGATAAATGTCCTAGGCGGGCTGCATGTGACCTGTGGCCATAGTTTGGGGACTCCTATACTATATTGAGGTAGTCTAGATATGCCTACACTGAATAGGTAGTGGAAGAAGGCAGTTATAAGTACCAGCTGCAGAAACAAAGCACCCAGTAACATTTCTTTATTTTGATATTAGTTGTGTATATATACATATAAACTAAATGTTTTTGTTTTTTTCTCTTATTTCCATGTCATCTAATGTAACATGCATAAAAAGTAATTAGTTTTACTTCTCAGTATTTAAATTATAGGATACCAATGGAATAAGAGGAATAAATATCAGCAAAAGACAATGAAGGGACTTTGTACCCTCCTCTGGGGAAAATGTCAATGTGTTCTGGAGTGGACCTGGGAGAGCCATTACGTATCTGGTGGAAGCATGACTTTATTAATGTCTTTATCTGGAGATTGTGACTGAAGTTCCAAATAAAGATAAGATGAGTGCCAGCTTAGCAAAAGGCAGGCTGTGGTGGCTTTTTAATGTGTCAGTTTGTCTAGGTTGAACTATATTTCCAGAATTTCTTTTCCTGCCTGTTTCTGGTTTGGGATAGAGCACACGATTTTTGGGTTGTTTTCTTTTTTCTTTGAAAATTTGGAGGGTTAAAGTGAAGCAGCAGCCATGTCTAGCTCAGTCAAGCTGACCGTAAGCTGCTGGCTACCCATGCCAGAGGCAACAAGGAGGACTGTGTCTGCTCCCCTGTGCCCGGGTTCTCTGTCGGCCTCTCTAACTCCTAGAGCGGGGATATGTGTGGCTCTAGGATGCCCACACCTCCACATACAGTGGCAACAAGAGCTGACACAGACTGAAGTCTGCCTTCATGGACTTGCTTACGGGTTCTTGCTCTCTTTCTCTCCCATTCTTGCTCTCTTTCTCTCACCATCTGCTCTGTGAACTCAAGCTCCATCGTCACAGGCAAAGTCAACATCCTTACAGAGACTGGGTAACCTACTCTCGCCAAATCCTAGTAACAAATTCTTTCCTATATACAGTCTATCTTCATTATTTGTGGGTTCTGTATTTGCAAACTCACCTACTTCAATAAAATCAATAAAATATATTTGTAACCCTCAGATCAAAACTCATGGCACTTCCACAGTCATTTGTAGACATGCACATGTGCACAATGGTGAAAAATCTAAGTATTTGCTCCTGACTGATTGACAAAAATGTAATGAGAGGCTCATGGAAACCCAGCCCTGTATTTTACTTAAGAGCAATATTTGCTACTTCTGTGCTTTCAGTTACCTCACAGATTGTAACTCCTATAAAAATGTGAATTATACATTACATATATACATGCAAATGCAATACAACGTCTGAATATTTACTATGGTCACCCTTCAAAGCAATTTTGGAATTCTTTTTCAGGAATGGCCATCAGAGCTGTCATCATACTAGGTCTGACAACTAAGTTCACAAACTGAACCTAGGAAAAATGCTGTATAACTCTCTACTGAGTATTATAACTCTCTGCTGAGTATTATAACTCTCTGCTGAGTATCACTGCAGTCCCCTTCAAAGTGCTCCCTTGACCTTCTGGTGCTATAATGATATTCAGCAGTGTGGGACATAGCACTTTTTCTAGGATGAGTTCACAAACTTAATTGTCCAGGCTTATATTGTAGCATATATATATATATATCTTCTAGTGGTTTTACTGATAGATTTATAAAATTTAGCTATTAATGATAGTGAAACTCAGTTAAAGTTTATATTAATGACAGTGATGTTTAGTTATACCAATATTCTTTACCTAGAAGCTGAACTAGTCTCCAAATCATTTCCTTTAAACATGTACATGTATCTCAGTGATTAGCTGTTAATTATGGTTGTTACATGTAGTGGTTTGTGTTCCAAACTTCTGCTCATTCTCCAGCATCCGTGGCTGGAACCGGCCCATTTTAGGTACTAGTCATAAGTAGATACTGATCTTCCCTTGGTTAGAAGCTATGAAAGCCAAAACCAAAAAGCTGCAACAAACGTTCTTCTCTCTTCTTCCCAATGGATCCAAATGCAGTGCCCCGCTGCCCTCGCGGGGCTCACCTCTTCACCTGCCTCGCCCTCTCTCTGTGCACGCCTGCAGACCTGACCTAGCTCCTTCAGCAGCTCGGTCTCTGTTGCCTAGGAAGCCATCTTGTTTGCCTTCCCACAGCTGGAATCCTATCGAACACAAGGCCCAGCTCAAATCTTTATGTGAATAATTTCTTTTCTGAAGACACGACCCAGCCTTGATTGCCTGTCACCTCATTGAGTTGGTACTCACCTGGAGACGAGTATTCTGTGAAAGATCCTGTCTGGCTACGGTGCCTTGTCTTTTAAGTATTTATTTATTTACACATATCTCATCTCTATAAACTTTAACAGCAACTATCCAAATTACTCCTGAATTATTTCACCATCTTACTAAGTTTGTTAGTAAGCATTTTAACCTATAATTACAATTTTACCACAATTAACAAATTGTGATAATGGATTAGACCCATGCAGTATGTTATCAATAATTAGTTCAACAATTCAAGGCAGAACATACTTAATTCACAAAATAAATTTCTACACTATATTAGCATACTGTTTACCTTAAATAAACCATACATCTCTCATCAGACACATACCTGCTGAGACCCGGGGGCAGTCAGGGAGCATGGACTCCACCGATGTGTCCAATGGTTCTGAGCTGGAGACCCAATTGCAACAGTTCTGCAATGTAATAGAGACAATACTGTTGAAACATAATTTAAGCCAAGACCAAAGTTTTAGGCTAAAGAGATATATAAAATTAACCACTGGAAATGTATTCAATTTATTTTCCATATGCTTTTTTCTTATGTGAATAGTCAACAACTATTCATTACTAAAATGACAATGGAAAAAGTTTATCTTTTACAATTTGGCAGAGTCTGTGCTGATATTTGTTTTAAAAAGTAACCTTCTGTGAACCATGACACAATATATTCCTAAGAGAAGTTTAGAAGCCAAAGAGTAAGCAGATAAAGGAATCATAACTAAAGGGAAATGAAAAAATTATCTGTTTTTCACTTTTAGATTAAAATAAACACTAATGGGCACATGTGAAACACTAGCTAATCCGTAAACTATATTCTTTGTGTAACACCAGAAGAACTAACTTTTGTATTTACTCCTCCAAATCTGGCCCATATGAAAACACCAATTTTTCCTTGGACTTGCTTTAATGAAGGTTGTATCAGAGTAGTTAGAAAGAAACGCAGCCTTGTGAATTGCAGCTGTGCGTCTGAGGGACACACAGCCTCCAACATTAAAGATCAACCTGCAAGGTAATGATGATTTACAACTTAGACAAATGAAATAAACATAATCTATATTCTTTTCACATTTTAAGTTTGTATTTGAAGTCTGGCTTTATAAACGTGATTAACATCATATGGTTTTTAAAAAATTTCTCCACACACACACAATGAATTTCCAGACAGATTTCATTTTAAAAGAAATCACCCCATCAATCACGTTGGAAAAATCGGTGATTGCTATTCTGGTAAACAAGCATGTATTGTGTATTTTTAGATGCTTGCTGCCCTGGTTGTGCACCATGGAATCCGTCCTCACTGTGGAAAGATCCTTGACTGGTAGATCAAGTGTCTTATTGTATTTCCTTAATTCATTCTGTCTGGAAGAAGATGTCAGTTGTGTTGCAGTGAGGACAGAATTTCAAAAGCCCCAGTCCCCACCAATAAAGGCCGAGGAATGGCTTTTGAATAGATTTGTCAAGGCAACCCTACTGTTCTGGGACCAGGGAGAGCAGGAACAACATAAAGGAAGGGTTGCTGTATGAGATTAGAGAGTGGAGTTCACAAAGCACGGTAGATTTTTATAAGAAACAGTAGATCAATGAAACTATTGAACTGTGTAAGAAAAAAAAAACATGAAAACAAACACAACATCTAGTAATGTTCTTAAATGCTTTCTTTCTTTTTACATTTAAAATGGGGATGAAATATTGGTATTTTTCATGTATTACAAAAGCCTAATGGTTTAAAGTGGATATTCTATAACGTGCACTCCTAATCTTAATTAGCAGCTGAATGCACAATTACACAATGTAAGAGCAGAAATTATAAAAGAAATAGGGTTTTAGAAGATATTTCATACATTTGAAATAAGTAAAATTAATATTACCATTGATAGAATACCACATCAGAGAGTTCTAGATAATGCAGAAGATTAGCACACAATTAGCCAGCTTTTATATACAATGTGACACTTGCTTGTAAGAAATAAGTATTCTCCAAAGCAGTGTCAAGATATGTAAATGGATGATTTGTTTTATCATTCAGCACAGACCCTAATAAATTCAAAAATCATGACTTCTATAGGTACTAAAAATAGGCTTCCAGTGATACAGGGAGATAGTGTCAATGAAGAATGACTTTCTCTTTCTCTCTCTTTTTCTTAAACAATTCAGTCTTTTCAATGACAGCAATTAGCACTACCGACAGACAGGCAGCGATTAGGTACTGTATGTATTTTAATTATTATTCATCCTACTGGTACTTCCAAATCTGATGAAAGTCAGCTATTACCCAGGCATCTTTATACTGCTCACCTACACTTCACATATGGAGCACTGTATCTACAGGATTTTCTAGATTAATAAAAGTGATGGTACGTGACAATGTGAAGGTGATTAACCACTTTGTGATTTGTAACTGACTTTAAAAAGCTGAACAATCTACGAAAACATATTCCAAATATTGTATATAAGATAATAAATGTAATGCCCATTATTTAATAAAGTTTGTAAAGTACAAAGTAAGAAAAAGGCTGAATCAAATAACTTTTGTTCAGTTTTCCCAGCTCACCTTTAATTCAAACACTTAAAGCAAATTATAGGTTAACATTTTATAATTCTGAAATAACAGTTTTTGTCTGACTGCTCATAAAAATCAGATGTAAGTTAAATGCCCTACAGACAGAGTGGGTATGCCCACAAGCTGCGTGGAATGACACAGTACCTGTGCAGGATTGCAAAGATCTGATACTGCGGTTTCAAACAGGATAAACAGAGTGCATATGCCATGTGGATGTGGCATTTTAACTCTAGTGGAGAAAGTACGGCAGTAATGAAAATGAGAGGCTCATAGGATAGGCTCTAATGAAAAACATAAACCTATTGGAAAATGTAGGTAAAGAAAGTCATATAACCATTACATGAGTGCAATCTATCTGAAATTCTATGGTATCAGACCAGATCTCTTTCACTGTTTTTCTAATGCTTATTTATCCCTCTTTTCAATGCTCCAATTTGTCCCTATCCTAGTTTTTCAGTTGAGATGAACACTACTAAAGCAACCTGGGTGGTTGCTCGCCACTGGGAAAGCACTCCCTGAATTCAAGATGTGTGAGTGTGTGAGCAGCCCCTGAGATCTTCCCCTCAGGTCTGTGAGAGGCTCCCAGACACATTGGACTAGAGGTACCAGCAGGGCCAAGCTTGAGTCTCACATGCAATCCCTTGGTCCCCCCAAACAAGTATAGGGCAAGAAGCACTTGGCCAGAGCAGGCACAATGGGACAGATCATATAACTAGTGTTTTTCTGGGTCTGATGGAACAAGAAGAAAACAGGTGATAGAGTGAGCGCTTCTTAAAGTTAAGTGTTTTCAGTTTAAAGGTGTTTTTGGTTTTTTGTTTGTTTTTTTACTCTGAGATTATAACTCTACAGATTTTTGAGACTAAATTTTCTTCTTTGTAAAATCCTAAAGTTTGGGAACTCTTTATATGGACTAGAAATTTCCATAAACCATAGTGCTGAGTGACTCCCTTTAAAAAAAAATTATTATTGTGTTTATAGAGATGGGGTCTCACCATGTTGCTTGCCCCGCTGCATCTGAACTCCTGGACTCAAGAAATGTTCCCAGCTCAGCCTCTCAAGTAGCTAGGATTACAGGCACATGCTACTGTGTCTGGCTGAGTGACCCTCTGTGACAGCTGAGCCAAGTGTTGATAATAATTAAGCACAGATATGAAATGAATTAAAAATTTTTTTTAAAAAGGTTAGAATTTAGTACATTATACATGTATCTAAAGAGAGAAAAGTAGGCAATAGCTATTTAAAGTGTTTGGAGGCATTTGGAGATGCTTGCTGCCTTCACTGAGTCTAGATTTTATTCATTATTATTGTATTTTTCTGAGTTATAAATCATCATTGTTTTAGCGGTTAGTCTTCATTATAGAAAGTTTCGTGTCCTCAGATAAGTACAACTGTGAGTCAGCAAGTTGTGTTTCTAGAGCCTACACTCACAGCAGAATGGTGACAGAAAGGGTTAGCAGTGGTTCTCAACCTTCCTAATGCTGCAGTGTATCTTCATTGTTAAAAAGGGGTCATGACCCACAGGTTAAGAACCGCTGGTTTATGGCCATAATGTAGAATCAATTCTCTTGGCAGGACAATGTCAGAGGCCAGAGGTACATCAGGAAGCAAGCTTCGCCCTCTTAGCCGTGATGCTCCTGGGGCGCAGTAAGCAGTGCCCCCACGCCCAGCCTCCCGTCCCTCCGGCCTCTCCTCTTCAGGCTGGCTGAGCATCTGCGCTTGGTCTTTCAGTCAGGAGCTGGCTCCATTCACTTGGAGTAATGGCCAAAGGTAGTACTTTTTAACCTTTTTTCTTTAAAAAAAATTCATTATTTAAAAACTATATAAGTAATACAGAACATATTCTTTAACCTTTGTTCTCTGTGTTAAATTGGTTAAAAAATGTCAACTTTTCTAGTCAACCAATACTTAATATCAATAACTTTATCACATTAATTTAACATACTTACAAAACAAAGAAACTATTTTACTAATTTTTAGTGTAACAGGAATGAGTAGGCAATTTGTACCATTGTTTTATTTCCAAATTTTAGAGCAGTGTTTTGTGAAACAAAGGAGACAGCCAGAGAGAGGGTAAAAGCACCATGGCTTACTCTACACAGGGTGTCCAACCTTTCTCCATCACACATTGGCAGAATAAGAGTTGTCTTGGGCTGTACAGTAAATACACAAACACTAACAAAAGCTCACTAGCAAAAAAAAAAAAAAAAAAAAAAAAGGTCCATTCTGTGGTATCCAACATCACACATAAGCAAAGAATGTTCTCACAAAATCAGTAGGTCCGCATGGGGCTGCAGGCTGGGCACTCCTGCTACAACCAGACCATTATTTTTAATAGACTACACTTTAGCTTAGCTAAGGTGATTTTTTGTTTTTGTTTTTTTGCAAAATATCTGTTTTTTTAGCTGATCCAAATGAAATTGGACTATGAGGTGATACAGAAGGGGTATGCTGAAGGACACAAAGCTGACCTATAGCACTCTGCTCCCAACACTCATGCTCAAGACAATAGCCCTTCCTGTTTGCTGGAGTCCAGACTTGTCTTCTCTTCATTATTTCAAGAAGCCTGGCAGAGTGGATAGAGACCAAGAAAAGAGAAAGTCAAGGGGAGGGAGTTTCACCTTGAGTACTGGGAAACAATGGACTCTTATCTTGCCAAGCCACACTTAAGTATTCTCTACCAGTGCTCACACATTTAGGTGGGTTCCTACAAAGATATTTAAGATATATATCATAGCCCCTGCTTTCCCTTTTTTGGAGACAGGGTCTCACTTCCTTCCCCTGGGTAGAGTGCAATGGCATCATCATAGCTCACAACAACCTCAAATGCCTGGGCTCAAATGATCCTGCTGCCTCAGCCTCTTGAGCATCTGGGATTTCAGGTGCCTGTCACTGCACCCAGCTTATTTTTCTACTTTTAGTAGAGACAGGGTCTCATTCTTGCTCAGGTAGGTCTTCAACTTCTGAGCTCACCGATCCTCCTGTCTCAGCTTCTGTCACAGACTTTTATAGTTGCCCTTTTTTTCTTATTTTGGGGAAGAGCTCTGAATAGGAATAATTCTAAAATAATTCTTCATTAAAAAAGATTTAATGATTTTTATCTTTGGAATATTACAGTATTTCCCATAATAATACATCTCATTTCTCTATGTGTACCATTTGCTTTTCAAGAGGTTTTTCTTCTTGCTCACCTTTGATTCTCACAATAGTTCATGAAGTAGATGGAGGAGGAATTATTGCCTCTAATTCACAAATGTGAAATAGGCCTAAAACGACAGAGTGGCTTGTCCTAGATTATAGGTCTTAGCAAAGTAGCTGGTACGTGCTGGAGCCTTAATTATTGATTTACTTAGCCAGAATCATTATCAAAACTTAGTTCTCCTAAATGCTTGTCCTGAACTACTTCCAATATGTCACCCTGCTTCCCTTTTATAAGATATTTTGAATATGCAAATCATCCAGAAAACACAAGATGAATATAGTCCATGTGTTGTATGTTATTTGGGAGTGAGAGGATAACAGCAGTAATAGCTATAATTTACTGAACTTCTTTAAAATGCCGACAACCATGCTATTTCTTTACACATCTTATTTCCCAACCACTTCTGCAAAGTAGATATTATATTTTATATATGAGAAAATTGAATTTCAAAGAAATTATATAACGGGCCCAAGACTGCACAGTTAGGTAAGTGATTAAGCTGGGGTTCATTGTTGATAGGTCAGAATACAAAACTCTTCCCGCTGTTTCCTCAAAGCCTAGTTGAGGGAACTAAAAGAACTATCCAATAATTATGGCATTTTAGACTTCCATAAAAACTATGCTTGCAAAGAAATTAATGAAGGCCTTGATTAAATTATGGCACATTCAATTTTGACTATTTTAGTCAGTTACATGAAAACTGCACAGATTAATATGATTTCTGAAGGGGACACCTAATCCAGTTTTAGTTAAAAATGCTTAAAAAGTAAATCTTAATAAATTTCGTTACATTTGTCAGCCTTGAGTTAGACTTACATGAAAAACTTCCAATTAAAAAATGAGGAACAGAGAATTTTTTTTAGTTCAGACCAAATATCAATATTGGTTGTTTGTATGCGGGGAAAGAAGTTACTTTAACCTTACTACTCATGTAACACTAAAAGCTGTCTATGTCTATATTTGGGCAGCTAAATAGCATTAAAAAAAAAAGGCAAGAAATTAAAAACATTCCCTGTTAAAAAGTTTAGACCCTTGGAAAAGGCAATTAAGAATATAGTGACACTGTGAAGTTGAAAGTGGAAAGCAATGCAACCAAAAAACACCTTCATGTTAGAATAGATTTTTTAAAAATGCCGTTATGAGAACCAGAATAAATACTTTGGGTTTTTGCACAACAGAAGTACTTTTTACTAATGGACAAAAGTGATAGTGACAACAGATTGGTAATATTATTACACTACTATGGGATAATACAGATTAATTTTTCTGTGCACTCAAAACTATTTTTAAACATTAACTCTCTGGAGCCACCAGGGAGAAGACCGGGAAGACCAGCCAACTTACTTATCCTGGATGAATGGAAGCACATGACTCAACTAAACAACTGCCATGGCATGGAGTAGCTGGTGTCAACTGTTTATATTATCAAGAAGATAAATAAAAAGAAAATTTCAGCTAGATAGCCATAATAGGAATCCAAGAAATAATGGGCTGAAAGATTTTTTAAGAAAGGCCAGTATGGTGAATGAGTCCTTACTTGCTTTCAGGTTCACCAGCCCTTACTTAGCAAGTGTGAAAAGAAGCTTTCTTAGCCTGAAGCTGGACCAGCGCCAGAACCCCTCCCCGCCACCAATTTCTCTTAGCTCCTGGGTCTGGCATGGCACTCTTTCAGCTTTTCACTTCTCCCTCTACTAGTACCATGTTTCGCAAAAAATAAGCCCTAGCAGGATTTCTATGCATTTGTTAAATATAAGCCCTGCCTCTATAAGACGACCTAGTGATGGGTGTGGCTATGAAGCGTATCTGCATAGCCACGCCCTGCATTTCCGCCCAGGGCAGGAAGGAAGACTGGAATACCTTTTATCTGCCACAGCTCCTTTCTCCAAGCAGTTCGCACTTGCACGGGTGCACGTGTGGTAACCGCGTAGCAGGCATCCTAACGTGCACGTGTGAACCGCTAGGGGAAAGGAGTCTACGCATCACTAGCACCAGCCCCACCAACAAGGTCAGCTCCCCCTGTCAGGTTCCAGAAGAAGATGACTTAACTGTATTTGAATAAATGTAGATTGCTGTATTATACTTAATAAAAATAAGACATCCCCTGAAAATAAGCCCTAGTGTGTCTTCTTGAGAAAAAATAAATATAAGACAGTGTCTTATTTGGGGGGAAACACGGTAGTAGTGAGCCCATCTGACCACCTCTCCAGAGGAAAAAGACAAGACCAAGTGTACATTAAGTTCCCTTCCTGTAATTAAGCAGCACTATGCTAATAACTGGTGGAAAAATTAAACATCAGGGAATAAAGAATCTCCTAACGCCAAGACGTTCTTCAGCCAAAGCTTCCATTGCGTATCGTATGCCTACATAGTATTCTATAAAAAGACAAAAAGGCAGGGAAGGGGGCTTTCTAAAAGTGAGTTCCTTACAGGGTTTTCCATCATTATTTTAAGCATGTCTAGTTTTTCCTAGTTCCTGTCAACATTCCGCCTTTACACAGGGATTTTGAGAATGGGAGGTGATGTGAGTTGGTGGGGGCTCAAGATATAAAGGCTCACACCCATTCATCTCAGCACGGACTAAAACCAAGTCTCACCTCTCTCATCCACTCTCGAATCGTCTTGCCAGCTTCTTGATGCCACACGTTGTGAACGGAGTCTGTCAAGGCCACAGCAGTTACCTTACTTTTTACATCTGCTTCTCGTTGAATCATCTGTTTTAAAAAAGGAAAACAAAATATTGGCTGTAATTTTTTTCCTACTGGTGAAGTCATAGATAATAAGAGCATTATATTAAAAATAAAAAAGCAATATGTATCTCTGTTTCAAAGTTACTGTGTTCTACACTGAGTACATACTTATCCAGAGATGTGAGAAAACCTAATATTTCCTTTGTAAAGATAATACCACTTAAGTCTTAGAACTACGCAGCTCTATTATTTTCCATGTGGTTTGACAATTCAAGGATTAAAGGGATCACAGGGGAATCCCTGAGGGCTTCTTTTAGAAGTTTCTTCCACCATTTCCTAGTTCAGTGCTTCAGGGAAGTCAGTCCCTGGGTCACTGCCAGCCACTCAGGACTGACTTCCATGGCATCTCCGTAAAGAAAGGCGCCTGGCTTTGACTTTTCCAATTTAACTAGCCAGTGCTTCACTACAGCCTTGTAATTATTGGTGGGGTTTAAATGCCCAAAGATTCTTCTCATGGAAAACCTATCAATATAGTTTCGCTTTCTAATATATTTTTTATGTTGTCAAACTATTATGGTTTACTTTTTTCTAAACAATGTTATTTCTGTAAAATTAAATGGTTTCTTAAAAAAAAAAAAAAGAGTCTGTTGGCCAGAAGATACTGATGAATATCAGTGGTCTGCTAGATAAAGACATTGAAAAATAAAAGTTCTACCTCAAAAGAATCGAAAAGATTTAATCTCATAACACTAGTGACCCCAATTTGGCAGAGTAAACATAAGCAAGCAGAATAAAAAATTACAGTTAAGGGTTGTGCCTGTGGCTCAAAGGAGTAGGGCGCTGGCCCCATATACCAGAGGTGGTGGGTTCAAACCCAGCCCTGGCCAAAAACTGCCAAAAAAAAAATTACAGTTAAAATATAATAAATAGTAGCCTTGTATTTCATAGTAATGTTCTCTATTTCTTTGCATCAATGTCTTTTCTTCCTCTAAGAACTTCTATTGAAGAAAAAGAGCAATCTCTCTACCATTTGCTATTAATTTTTATAAATTGTCTGTCAAAAATATAATAGTGCACTCAGAAAAAAAAGGGAAAATTCTGAATGGCGATGAGAGCTCAGATAGAGGAAGAAGACTGTGAGCCAAGCTTATGATGCCAAGTGACCCTTGTTGGCATTCTGAGTTAAAAATGTTAAAAATTTCTTTAAACCCTGCAGATGGACATACCCTCTTCATGACCCTAATGGGAATCCATTTCTCTGCTAATGGTGCCTCAATAACATTTCCACACCTGAAATCTCTGTGCCTGAAGGTTTCTGCTCATACAATATAAAAATATTCAAAATCAATATTGACTACCAACATCATTATATTTCTGCAAAAATTTACCTTATAATAACAGTAACATTTTAAAAAGCATAAATAATACCTAATACTTCACATTAATTAGTAACTAGTATGCTATTTTCTTCTAGATTTTATGTTCCAAATAGATTCTTATTGGATCTCACTGGCGCTAGAATATAAAAATTCAAACCAACATTAGATAATATAAAACAAAATCCCACAATAGTGAATGCATCTGGCTTATGAAGAAATCATATATGCCCTCACTCGTTTTGTAAAAAGTACACTTTCAGAAATCTAGAGCAACTGTTGCTGAAGTTAAAAAACAAGAACATGCTTTTCTGGTATTCTAAGAATGTGTCTGCATTTTAAAATATATGACCTGGATTTTGTTGTGGCTGTTGTTAACGTATACAGGTTTATTTAAGACAGTGTCTGAAGACACTAAATCTCAGAGCCATTTGTGGAATGAGATAAAATTAAGCAATGAATAGGATGAGGAGTTAGTGTAAAGTTGAAAATCTGGGTATTAAAATTCTCCAAACTGGAAAAATCTCGAGTTGTTAGAGGGACTATAGATTGAAGAAACCTTCATTCTGTTTGTGCTCTGGCCGCCATCCCACATGATGGATGTGAGGATGCGTGACCTTTCTTCACATCACTCACATCACGGTGGAGTCCAGTGTGTGTTCCCTACACTGTTACAGTACTTTCTGGTTTAAAAATCACCTTCATATTTTGTCATTAAAGGTGCAGAATGGCCAAATTCCAGAAGATCTTAGTGAAGAGCTGTTAAATGAACCTAGTAACAAAGAATCTCAAACATCCGACTGCTGGGATTAGTAAAATTGTGAATGGGTGAACATCTGAGCAGTCTAATTTTTCAGACTCTTGACCTCCGTTTCAGCCTTTGGGCAGCCCAATGTGGCTGTCCTGGGACCGACCCCCCACTGCTAGGTCTGTCCAGAGCCTCTGCTTCTTGCATTTGATAGTCTGGTTCACAGCCCCCCTTTCTCTCCTTACTGTCCCCACTGTGAATGAGCACTGGTGAAAACTGCAGGTGAGCGGCAACGGTAGGGGTGGATGGAATTAGGGCTAGAGACAGAACTTAAAAGGGAGTACAGCTAAAGCTAGGAATGAGTGAATGCACGGCCGGACAGGAAAACACTGTCTTAGAATAGAAGACCATGATATTCTGGACAAAACCCCAGAAATCTGAAAGGCAGGAAGCAATATTTACCAAAGCCTTTCTATTCATCAATCTAAAGTGGAGGTGGTGGTACTTAATGTGTTTGGATCTAATGAAGTGAACACCTTGAAACTCCTTGCAAAATCATGTCCGTATTTGCATATGACTATTTTTCTGGGGAGAAGATTCTTAGCTTTCAGGAGATTCTCAAAGGGATTTTAGCCTGAAAATAGGAGAACACCCTGCAAGCTACACGTCTTCATGCATTCTGGAATGAACTACGAAGTACCTAGGAGGTGAGACCTTTCAACAATTACACTTCAGATCAACAAGGTGGGGGCAGCTTGTAGCCTCAAGGAACCTGTGGTTCTCAGGTTCCTAAGTTTGGCTCCTCAACTGAATCCAAATTTCACAGAACAAATCCCTTTATTAAGAGGTGGGACTGATAAAGGGATTTGTTCTGTAAAATTTGGATTCAGTCAAAGGGACACATTCAAAGATCCAGAAGGGTACACGTAGCTCCAAGGCCACAGGTTCCCCACCCTATTTGGAATGTATCAAGAGTTGGAAAAAGGTAGTAAAAAATTTTGACACCTCAAACATTACCATCCCGAAGTCCCATGGTTAAGTGGGCTACATGTGGTGAAGTTACAGCTCAAATATTATTTTCTTTGTGTGTATATAATATTTATTTACATCTGTACAGCAGTTGACAAATTTCTAAATGAATGCAAATTAATTCTCATTTTCAAATATTGAAATGTATGCCGAATGCATATTATTTTTCCATTGTGGATGAGGAAACTGAGACAGATTAAGAAACTGGTCAAAGGCCGCACAGAGTGAGACCACTGTGACCGAGCCCTGGAGACCTGCCATGTTCTTTTATCCGGATCACATGGGGTCCATTTTTCTATGATATTTAACACTCTTACAAAGTGAATTCATTTGATTCATTCTTTTCACATATACAGTATTTCATTCACTTGGACATTTCTTTAAAAATGTTTAAAAATGATCCAAATCTAGATCAGTAAGGAATGCTAAAATTCTAAAACTCAGGCCAAGATAGAAATCAGCCAGGAGCAAAACCCACAATCAACAGCACTTTAAAATCCTTACACTTCTAAAATAAATGTCTAGGAAAAGAGGTAAAATTAGATGTTTTATTAATCACGATGATTTCAGCATCAATACAAAATATTTGGTCCTGCCGTCTGATATTTTTGTTTCTTCATCTTAATTCCACCCATTTATCTACTCACAGACATTTCACCTTACCTTAAACATAATTCATCTCTTTTTTTCCTACACTGTATTGCATATTCCTAATCTGACAGAAGTTTAACTAGCCCAATAAACATGGAGCACAGTAGTCTAAAGAGATTAAAACATACATCATCTGCATGAAGGTGCAAATTCTTAACATTATCAATGGGGTTGAAATTGAGGAGGAAAACCTGATTATTACTTATTCTTCCAGAGTAAAATTTAACCAATTAAGTAACTGTGGCAAGATAGGTAAGTGTATCTGAGTGCCCGGGGACCTGGCAAGATGAGGACCAGAGGACTGGACTGTGGGGCCCAGAGGTGGTGTGAGCCGTCCTCTTCCCTCTGCGTGCATTGTGGCCCGTCCCCAGGGCGGCTGCTCTCTCCAGACGCCATGTGGACCTTTTCTGCCCCCCTGACTCACTTCACCACACTTGCCCCCAGGCCCTCACGTGATGTACTCCGACACTCTTTTCACAAATACCAGGCCAAATCCAAATGCTTCCTCGCATCCTAGAATTCCTCAATTTCCTGTTGTAGCTTTCCTCCGATTTCACTTCTTCCAGAACTCTACCATGAACTATTTTCCACAAAGGAAAACACAAAATCCTTTTTACTTCTACTAAATTAACTTAAAGTTTAATTTAAGTTAAACTGAATTAAGGCAGAGAGATGCCTTACTTTACTCTGAAGGCTGGGATGCCCTGCTGTGGAGTCTTTGGCGTATCTCTAGTCCAGGTCTTGAGTTTTGGGAATTACGAATCTAACCCAATTCAATTCTCTCACCCGAAAGGGAAGAGGAACTCTGAATTGGATTGGTTTCATCCTAACCTAAAATGGATTTCATTTTTCCACAGTTGTAGTCTGGCAGCCACAGCCCTCAGAATAATTCCTTCTTAGATTTTAAAGTTCAAAGGGACTCCTAAAAGAGGCCAGTATGAGTTGGGTGTAGGATTATATACATGCCCCGGCAGGCCCGTTTCGATATTTGTATATATCATATGTTTTAAACATGTTTTTGAGGGAAATGTTTTAAAGTCTTCCATCAGCAATAGCCATTACCTTCTTTATAAATTATGACATTTGTTACGCACATATATTGTGAGGGCCACAGCATGTGAATTACTTGTACAGGAAAGAGTACTCTGAAAAGAAAATCAAACAATGCGTATTTCCTTCAGATGTGACTCTACTGTACACTCAGAAACCCAAGATCATCACTACTGTGTGAGCATGAATGAAGCGGTGCTCTGGTTAATAGCACAGTTGAGGTTTGAGATGCCTTTTTAAGAAAATATGTGTGTATATAAATAGATTAGCTCTCTCTAGAGCTCCCTGAATTAAAATTTCAGATTAAGTTGTTTCAAAGGTTTGCAAAGTATAAAAAGCTGGTGCCTTCCCACCTTTGCTATGCAGACGCTAACTGCGCTCCGAGCTTCTACTTGAGGGTAGTCTTTCTGTGGTTTGATATAAGATTCCAGCACAAGCCTCTGCTGTCACTTTACATCACTGCCTGCATGCTTCCTATGGAAGGGTGCTCCAGCCTGTGCCACTGGCCACCTGCGTACATATGTCCTGTACCAAGAAGATTCCTCTGCCAGCACTGGGTTTGGAAGAAATCTTTTCTGTTTATGTCAAAGACTACTTATTGTTGTTCCGGAAGATTCTTTTGGACACATCTATCTCCATAGCACACTACTCACAGAACAAACACCATCTTTGTGGTAATACTAAAACCCTGGTTCTCTCAGCCAAGGCACTAGTACCTCTAGTCATTAAATGAAATACACACACTTTGGTAAATAAAATGGGAAGACAAATTTGGACTAGCATGGTATTTGACTCTCAAACTACTCACAGTTCACGTACCTCATCTTCACTCATTATTTCTATTTTGAAGGTAGAAGTTTTTAGGTAAGCATTCTTTGTAAGTTAAGTACAAGAGTTAAATTCAAGGACTCTGGAGTCAGATTCTGTGCGTTCAAATCCCTGCTCTGCCAACTGTAGTAACGCTACTTTGAATAAATTATTTCAATTTTTTCTGTGCCTCAATTTTATCATGAGAATGTCACGGGAGATGATAAATAGACTAAAGTCACAGGGTTACTGTAATTATTAAGTGAATGAAATGTAAAGCAATTAGGAGAAGTCCTGGTGTAGAGTACACAATTATAATAGGTGATCCCATAAAAATAAGCAATGTAAAATGCTACATACATGTAAGCTAGTAAACTAGTTTTCTAAATGGGTGAAGAGTCACTCGTTTAGAAGAAGCCTAACAGAAGCTAAGTTTACAAGTGCATTTAATGACAAATATTATTTTTAAGAAGGCACAGACCCACAAAGAAAAAATTTATGAAAGGTTACTTTTTCCTTTGATTATTTAGTACAACATTTCTATAACTGTGAGGCTGACAAGAGCTGATTATTGTGTCTGTTTACAATCTTGTAATCAGCATAGCAGACTAGTCATAGCCCCTGCATTGTTGAAGCAAGACTGTGCCAGGTCCACTTTGCTCCCCGCCAGGGAACCCTTTCAGAACGACTTGCGCTGGCACCAGAGCAGGGGGCCGTGGCCTAGCGGTGCCAAGCTGAGGGAAAGGGGTCTCGTCCCTTTGCCACTTTGTTTTCTACACAGAGGGAGTGTATCTGACTATGTATTTAAAAGATAATCACAGAGCTACAGAGTGTGTCCAGAGGAAGGCAGTATAGTGTTGTAGTTACAAGCACGCACAGGCTTCAGAATTAGATACACTTAGATTTCTATTTTAGTTAATCATCGTAAGACCACAAAGGTGGGAATGACAGCAGTGGTCATCTCCCAGAGTTGCTGAGACATAAATGCAGCATGTCTTAACATTCCCCTGATTGCTAGAATGTCCTCTTCCTTTGGACATGGTATCTACGTGCTCATCAGTGACTTTTGCATTCACACTGACAAGGCAGCAATTTTGAAGAGTCACGCAACCATCACACTCATCTCTGCTCCTACCTCCTTGATTCTGTAAAGTCACTGGACTTGATTAAATATTTTCAAAGAAAATAACTTGGTATAAATAGGGTGACTATATATGTCAGTTTGCCCAGGGCAGTCCTGGCTTCTGACAGGTAAACTGGCATAATTACTAACAAAGTTCCCATCACTATTCAGTATTCTGTTTTGGAAGGTTAATAATTTGGTCACTTTATGTAAAACAGATGTTAAATGTTATTCTAGCAAATGGGTGAATCTTATAAATTTTCATTCTGCCTAGTGCTTAGCAATTTAAACGTATACCCAAACGTATCTAGTTGTCACTATAAAAATAACTGCAGGGAATTCCAAAAGTCACCATACATAGGGAAAATGGGAAATTGTACCTAAAGTTTCCTTTATTTAAAAAATATTCATTACAAAATTTTATAAAGAGGTGGCCAACATGTAAAGAATATTTTGTAAAGTGTTTTGTAAAATTTTATAATGTGTATTTTATAAATAAAGGTACATTTAGGTACAATTTCCCATTCTCCTTTATTTTAGGGACAACTTTTGGGACACCCTATATATAGGAAAACACACAAGGAATATTTCCAAAGGTTTTTAAGTTCACAACACACAGGCTCTGTACCGCCCTGGGCCCTCCCGGGACAGGCTGTCTCACACCCTGGTTAGGTAAACACGGCCAGCTGGATCTCCACTGTAGCAACAGGATAAGACAACATTCTCTTTTCCTGTGCTTTGAAGCCCCAGATTCAATTCTCTCAACCTTTGTCTAATTCCAGGAAGGAAAAGACTCTCCACAGGCAAGAACACCAAGGGATAGGGCATGTAAACTGAAACTTCTTGGGTCACATGCATTTATGAAGATAAGTCTCCAGCCACCAGACAGGGAATGGCAAACTATCATTTATTATTGCAGGCAGCCAGAAGAGAGCAGCAATAACTTCCTTTTCCTTTCCTGCTTAGACCATGCTGCCACGTGCAGACTCCCTCAACAACAAAAAAGCATGTGTAAGATAGGTTTAAGAGAAAAAGAAAAGGAAAAAAAAAATTAAGTGACTGACAGCCTAGAAGTTGAGAAAGAAGACAAGTACTTTATAAAAACATGTGATGCCTGTGGGGGAGGGGAGGCAGCGACAGACAGCTCAGAAACTACTCTAGGAATCAAGAAAACAGCCAGTACCTACTACACAAGAGACAAGTTAATGTAAGGAGAAAATAAAAGGAGTCACTCATATCTTAAGAAAAATAGTATAAGAAATCATCACGTTGACTTATTGATTACAAAGTTACTTTATGTAATAGGAGGGTAAGGCAAAATTTAAAACACATGACTTTAAAATTACAATGAGTACACAATCCATAACAAGTATACACATTATAAAAGTCTAGGTCAGAACCAAACACTGTCAACTCCAAAACTAAGGCAGGCTGAATAAAGGAGACACAAATGACAACACTGTTTCAGATGTAAAAACGAGGAAATTTACTGAAACTTATAAATGGACTGTAGACCAAGAAATGTTTCTGACACAAATAAGTAGCAAGCACGTTCACAATGCCCAGTTCAAAAATCACTTATGAGCCTTTATTAATTGGCACAGTCTAGAAATATTTAGGTCTAAATGTATAAATACTCAAGAGTCATCAAACATTGAATGGCTTAAACACTTCTGGCAAAAAATTTCAGTAGGTTCATGAGGGGCAGAGATACAGCTGGAAGAGAGTTAAAGGATAGCATTTTCTTCTGGTCTGGGAAAAAGAAAAGTAAGGGGATGAGATTTCCCTGCAAAGGCACGTGGTCAGTAACCACGGTGAGGACGGAGGAGGAGGAGGAGGATGTGCTACTTCACAAATTTCTTTTAAAAACCTTTACGTTAAATTTCCGCATATGTTTCATAGATTTGAACTTTTACTAAATTTCACAAAATTACAAATCAATGGTATTTTTATAAAAAATTCAGGTTCCAATTACTTATACTGTTTTCAATATACTTTAAAGCCTGTGAACTCTGTCACCCACCACACCCAGGGAAAGCAGCGTTCTAACTGATCCACCATTCTGGGGAGTAGATCATAACTATAAAGTTGAAGAAGGCAACTCAAAATTTAAGAAAGCAGGTTCAGATATCTTTTGTAGAGATCATTAATATTCTGAGTGTTTAGATATAGATTATTTCATTAGCTAGAACAATTGCTATTTAAGTAGATTGGTAATGGAGGGATTATACATTGATGGCTTGCCCAAATTCACATAAGTGGCACAAGTAGACCTTTTAACTGTAAATTCATGGCTATTTGTACATAACATCCTACGTTTTCCTTTCTGAAATACTTGCGATACTGGTAATGATGCGTTCACTGTCCCTCTTTCTCACTGAAATGTAGGCTCCATGAGGGCAGGAACGTGTTTGTTAATATCACATTCCCATGCTCTACACGATGCCTGGTACTTAACAGGTGCTCACAAATTCTGTGAGCAATGAATGGAGGTGCTATTTACAGAAATGGAATAGATCAAGGATGGCAGGGGATGGATAGAAAGCTAGAGAGATATCTGGTTTGGTGTATTTAGAAACAGCTTACACAGGCCGGGAGTGGTGGCTCAGGCCTATAGGCCTAGCACTCTGGGGATCTGAGGCAGGTCTCAAGCCTGAGCAAGAGTGAGACCCTGTCTCTACTAAAAATAGAAAATTTAGCCTGGCGTTGTGGTGGGTGCCTATAGTCCTAGTTACTCAGGAAGCGGAGGCGTGAGGACTGCTTGAGCCCAGGAATTTGAGGTTAGGGTAAGCTATGATAATACAATGGTGCTCTACCCAGAGTGGCAGTGAGACTCCAAAAATAAAATAAATAGCTTACCTCACAAGTTGGAATAGTGTTTAGCATGTAGGATGTTTATAAATAAGTGTCCTTAGAATCAAAATTTGAGGAAATGAGAAGGAATGGGGGGTCAGGCCTGGACAGAAAGAGAAGTGAAGGTGAGGGGCAGGCCCATTTACACCCCCGCTCAATCCCAGGGGAGCTCTGGACCTACAATGGGCTCAGCTGGTTTAGCCTTTAAGCTCCTCCATGGGCTCCAGAGAGACTGAGAGGCAACTTACCCTGGGCTCACAGCCGACTATGCGCTGAGTACCCCAGGTGCGGTGCCTCCACCAGGCGCCGAGTACCCCAGGTGCGGTGCCTCCACGAGGCGCCGAGTACCCCAGGTGCGGTGCCTCCACGAGGCGCCGAGTACCCCAGGTGCGGTGCCTCCACGAGGCGCCGAGTACCCCACGTGCGGTGCCTCCACCAGGCGCCGAGTACCCCACGTGCGGTGCCTCCACGAGGCGCCGAGTACCCCACGTGCGGTGCCTCCACGAGGCGCCGAGTACCCCAGGTGCGGTGCCTCCACGAGGCGCCGAGTACCCCAGGTGCGGTGCCTCGCCCATAGCAAGTGTAGCTGAGGAGTGCGTTGAGCGTCCACCACAGCCTAACTGGAGTGACAGCGTCCACCCACTGTCCACTCAAATGTAACTGTCCTTCCCACCTGCCCTGCACTCCATCATCTCAGGCATGTACTCAAGATCACATTATTATTTAACTCACTCATAGCTCAGAGATTAAGTAGATTTCTCCCAGATTTTAGACCTCTCATAATCTGACACCCTATTATCCCACTAAATTTTACATTACCCCCCAACTAAAGATCGTAAAGAGAAAAAGTTTAAAGAATGAGCAGTCAGCTTTCAGAAGACTGTTAAGAAGCAAAAAGAAACCAAAACCACAAATTTCAGAAACTGTCCTATAAATCCACTGGGAAATGAGGTAATTTTCTGAATTTCAAGTGAAATGTGGATGCCGGATAAAGCAAGGTATACTTGTTATTTCAAACCTGCACGCATCCAAGTACAAAGTAACCCAAACCTCAAATACTGCGTGCAGTCATCGCAACTCAGTATCGGCCATGATGTGTGCTGGCCCCCGACGGCGCTGAGGGGGAAGGAGGGCGGCTGGACAGAACGGTTTCACCATAAAAGTAGGAGCCAGCCTTTCAAATCTCAGCTTTCATCCCTTATGATATGGAGATAATAAAGAGTGTGTTGTATAAATTTAAGGACTAAAAACACTAAACATTTAAATGGTTTTCTTTTCCAGATCTTAGTTGCAAACACTAAACATTTAAATGGTTTTCTTTTCCAGATCTTAGTTGCACTATTTCTAAGTTTTTACCTCTAGAAATTTAGGTTAATTCTCATTCTACCACATTTCTTCAGTGTGGGCTCAGGCTTATGCAGCTTTAATGGTGAACCACTGATGTGGTCTGGGTTTGGGGCGGTGGGGGGGTGGGGGGGTGGTGGGGGGGGTGGGGGTGGCCTTCTTGACAAGCTCAATCAAAACCACCTAAATGTTCCAAAAACAGGATGTGTTAATTGTGGATTATTACAGTTGCCAGGCACTAGGAGAGGTTGATACCCATTTTTAGATGGGAAAATGACATCATTATAATAAGTCTAAGTCACAGGCTTTCTACATGGTTTGAAAACATTTAATCAAGGATCTCCACATGGCTCTCCCACCTAGGAACTTAACACTACATACCTGGAACTTCTGTTCCTACTTTAGCATTCAAGTGGATACTGTTGTAAAAAGAGATTTCTATTCAGCCAACTACTTATTATGATTATTTACTTTTCTTTTAAATTTAGAGGGTACAATTGTTTTTTGTTACATGGATATCTTGTGTAATACTGAAGTCAGGGTTTAGTGTGCCCATTGCCACAACAGTGGTCACTGTGCCTGACCAGGGAAGTGCTCACCCCACATCCTGCTCACTCTACCCACTTCTTGGTTTCCAAGTCCTTCACACCTCTTTGTATCCAAAATGTTCTGCTCATTTAGCTCCTGGATATTAAGACTATTTATCTTAAATGCACACTCCACTGACCATATAGGATAATTCTTTAAGTTGAGGTTTTAAAGTCTGGTTTGGATTATGTGTTATAAACGTTTTTCTCAATAAATGACATTTCACATTTCTGAAAAAATAACAAAAGTCTACAGAAATAAATGGTTTGAGATAAGTTTATTTAAGGTAGGATTTGGGGGACTGTATTAACTGAACAAAACCATATAAACATTGGGTGGGAGAAAAGATGAGACTGGATGGAATAGCTATTCTCATCTGTGTCTACAGCTGCATCCTCCTCTCACAGAGAACACAGATACACACTCCATGCAGTATGACCACCTCTGAGTTCATGTACTGAGACCCGTAAACAGGGACTACACACCAAGTGTCCTCTGTCAATATCTACCCTAATGGGAAACACTGGAGTAGCACTTGAGATCACAAGCAGGAAGAGGGGGACCCTGAAGCCCATCATTTAGACATCTGATGACAGCTCTGATGCACGCGTGCAATGAAAATTTACACCCAGGAAGGTTTATGTGTGATGGAAGGAGAATTATTCTCTAAGAGATTTTTTTTAAAATTCCATTTTCCTTCATGTGTTCATTCTTTAGCACTTTTTAGGAGGACATTCCACCAGTTGAGTCAATGATTTAGGGTTCCTAAATCCATTATCATTAAATACTACATCAGTTTTATTAGTATAAAATAATTCAAACAGCAAGAAATCTAAAATAAATATACTTAGGCAACACAGAAGAGAATGATTAATACGCATTAGTATTTATCATATTAGGAAGTAGAATTTTTGTTACATCACACCTTTTGTTAAGTATCCAATTTAGCCAATGTGAAGTACTACAAAATGGCAAAGAGGTAAAAAAAGAGTGAGTAGTTTACTAATTTAGAAAGTCAATTATATGTCACTGTTTCATATGCGGTTAATCACTTCACTTACATTTTCAGAATTTTAAAGTACTACATGAAAGGTAGCAGACTGACAGTGCTGTAGACTCCAATTCTTACACTATTTTACTGAGTGTTAATAATGTAACAGGCAATATAGAAAAGAGAATTACACACAGGGTTTATCCCAGGGGATTAGAAGTAAAATGGACATGGCGCAAAAATGGGAGAACAAAAGAAGTATTTTCAGAAAAATTTTATTGAAGACGTACAGTACAAGTGGTAAACTGCTAGACAGTTTCTATATTGTACATCTGGGCACATATGTATGAAAGAATGGCAGTTAAATATCAACAGAGTATCAGTGTGTCTGAAGGGAAGAGCGCGAGTGGCATTTGAGAGGCATCAGAAGGAGTCTACAGAGAAAGAGAACAGCAGTGAGGAGAGCCGCTTATCAGAACCAGAAGCCTAACAAAAGGAGGTACACCACAGCCACAGCAGGAGAGAGACTACACGGAGGAATGAGGCCGGATGTGGAGTTTCCAGAGTTCTGATTTCTCACCCTCTTTCACAAGAACCACCCTGCCACTCCTTACTGTGGGTGTCACGATGAGATGTACCATACTACTTTCTGTCACTGAGTCGTCAGGAAAAGCAAGGCTTCCCTAAGTCTGTCTCTTCCCACACAACCATTAGCACATTCAGTGATCTATTAGTCCTCCCCTTTTCTCCTCAAAAAAAGGGGACAATAAACCCATTGTGGAATTTTCCAGTAATTGAATCAAATGTTTCTAGAAGGTAATTTGATGCTGCCACTTTTTGTTATTTATTTATTCATTTATTTATTTGATGCCACTTCTTGTTCAGTGGGTGGGTTGGACCTCACAGCCTTAAAATTGATGTTCTAGTAGTCATAACTGCAATGCAGTAAACTTATAAATATCACGTTTTACTGAAACCAATGTAAACATTAATAAAGACACGGCTCCAACGCTGTAACAGCGCATGGAAGAAATGCAGGAAAGTTGTCAGAAACATTAGAAATTATCCAAACTGCTTTTTGTACAGATGAGAAAATAGGTGACATGACTTAGATGTCACTTCTCCTGTGACGGAGGCTAACACCAGTATCAGACTCTAAGTCCCACAACTGGTCACACCTCGCCTGGTCACAGTGCACTGCACTGCCTGAGGGCACACGGGCCACACTCTCCATGACCAGGTGTCCCGGGGGCCAGCTTCCTCCTGATACCACAGGCTCCAAAGTGACTTACTGCTATGAAAGTTTTCACTTGACAGGCCACCACGGCGGTTTGTACACATCAACTGCTTTAATTCTGTGGACTGGATGGCTGTTGTTTGTTCTTTTTCTGATCAATTTGGCAGGTCAAGTCAAACTGGTTTCTTCAAGTAGACACTGCCTCACTATGGAAATGAATGTGCAAACATTCATCTTTGTCAGAAATAATGTCAAATTATTCAAATTTCTTGGTGAATTACAGAAAATATCCCAGCTGATGAACATCTCAGTCATATGCTTTTTAGAGAACACTTATGGTTCTGAAAAGATAACATTACAATGAGCTTTCCCATTCTAAAGCAAAGATGTCTGGATAGAGGATGGGTTCTGGTATTCAAGATAGTAATTTATTTTAATCATAAAATTCCAAACATCCAGAACTATTAAGTATGAAAACATATCTCTTTGGATAGTGCTGTCATTGCCCCCCGCCCTTCTTGTCATGGTTTTTCACGACCCTCAAGAAGCCGTCCATCTCTAAGACCCTTCCTGGCAATGTCCACCTTTTTGCATGGACACACTGCAGCCTTTACATCAACACTGCTTCTCTGGCTTGAGGTAATAAACGATTAGCTGTAGCTCAGTGGGGTGATGTTCATGTTAGTCTTTGCTGTACTATACCTAGTCAATGTCTCAAAAATTAATGCAAGTATATCAGGATCTGAAATTAACTTTTTATAGCCAAAAGCAACATCCTGCTATGAGGAGAAAAACCTATTATAAATGGCTGGCATCTGATTGCTCTTAGATGGTTAGTACCAGGAAAATAACTTTTCAAATTATAAAATGTTGAATATAACAAAAGCTGCCCCATATTGATTAATCAGTGTTTTGTTTGTGAACTGATAAGGTCTAACTAGGTGATGCCTATTCTCAGTAAATAACAGGTCCATTACTAAAGATCAAAGACAACCTAAATTGGCTAATGCTCTTATGATATTACATGGAAATAATTAGGAAAAAAGCACCTGCAGGAAAAACACAGGTAACATTTCTCTCTGACCAGTTTATAGTCACTGGTGTTATATTTCAAAGTAGATGGTATTCAATAAGCACTATCAAGAAATCACTTCAGAAAATTAGAGAAGAAAAAATTAACCCAGGATAATGCACATATCCGCTTCTCTTTGTAATTTTTTAGATAATTTCTCACTAAAGTACCCATTTAGTGGAAATTGATTTGGTGTGCTGTGAAGGGATTTTAAAAATGCTATTTAAAGCCGCCCAGGTGTTTGTGCTCAGATACTTAACTGATGTCAAGACCAAGCTTGACTATTCCAGCATCTTTTTTGTCTCTTTCTGGCTAGGATGTAAAACATGCCACAAAACCCTGAAAATTTGAGAGAATATTTCATTCTAAATACTCATGTTAAAAATCAGTATCATTAATAAAAATGGGGCATGACTTCGTGGCATATTTCCACGATATTTAGAAGATATACCTATATCTCTAGAAGAAGAATATAAAATCTTGCTAGTCCTGTTGTGCATCTGATTAATTAGGAGAACAGGATAAAATAGTTTTCTATATTCTGCAGTTTACTGCCTGCTATGAACGTTGGGGACGGAGGGGGGGGGAAGAGAATTTTATTTTAAAAGCACATATTAAACTAACACAAAAATATTAACATTCTTAGAGATCATAGGTGATGCCTCAGTTTGGAACATGAGTATTTGGTTTTAGAATGAACATTAAGATTCTAAGAAATGAATAGAACAAATCTTTACATTTTACAGATCTCAAACTATAATTGTCAACTGAAAATGTTTAGTTAATTATGCTGTTGCTTCATATTTAACTAGTGGCCACTGTTCTAATCTATAAATATAGTTAGGAATGACTGCATGTCCATTTTTCTTTACTAATTTTTAAGAAATCAGCTGAAAGAGAGAATTAAAATACAGTTCTTAAAATAGTTTTAAAAGGCTTCAAGTCACTTTTGAACTAGGTACCTGTGAAAAAATACAAATAGAATGACTGAAAGAAATTCACGTCAGCAAAAAGACAGAGATTCCTGCTGTTGGTGCTGTTCATTCTTACCCTTTGCTCATCTTTCTTTTGACCTTTATCCAAATGAATCACACTAACTCTTGAATGCTTTCTCTCACTTGGTTTCTAAAGCTGTTCATCACACTTGCTGGCTAGAAGCACAGCTGGCAAGGGATCTAAACCTCATCACTGGGCAAACTCGCCCTTCTGGTTTTGCCAAGAATGACATTTCCAATGGGAAAAAAGTTACTGTATAGGACACTGTATACTCTATCTGTGAGAACCAATACCTCTCACCCCTTTTGTCAGCATTACATACAGACATTAGAAATAAAACCAGAATAACAAAGAATCAAACAACCTAGAGTAATCTAAATTCAACTGTTAATTAAAGTGAGAGCACAGAAATCATCTGAGCAATTTTACTCATTTCCTGAAGATGCAACTGAGGATGAACAGCGCCCCCTAGTGTCAATAACCACCGACAGTAAATGTGGCAGCAAAGTTGCTACTGTTACGTGAACTAAATTATTAGAAATATATGTAAGAAATTACAAATTAATCATTTAAATTTCAGCTTTTACATGAATATAAAGGCACACTGCATCATTTGCTTAATATTGCTTTGCTCAGGAATGTCGCATGAGGGCATGCACAGACACACAGCACACACATAAATGTACCATACACAGAACTGACATGGCCAAGATGTCTTTAATGTTCCAGGCAGCTCAGAAAAAAAAGTTCCAGCCAGCACAGCAGGCCATGCATGAAGCGGGTGTCACAGCCCTGCAGAATCATTCACTGTACAGACATCTAACAGGAACTGCTGAACACACCACACAGGCAGCTCGGCCTGCACCGGTACGCCTGACGCGGAAGGTTGCAAACCTACCCAAAATTGTAATTAAATCTGAAAAGGGTGTTTAAACATTTTTGTTGTTGTTGTTGTTGCTAACGGGTTAGCGTAGTGAGCATATGTAAGAGACTAATTTTGAAAATGTACTTTTCCTGTAGATATTTTGAATATTGGATCTTAAATCTTAAGTTGAAATAAATAAAATATGCATCTCTCTTTGGCAGAAAATGCTACACAAAATTCAAATATTAAAAATATTACATATTTTTATGGAATTTAAATTGGGACATATTTTCTCTGATACATCAAATATATGAGAAAACTTAAAAGTTATTTTTTAAAGACAATGAGGTAGAGAGTCACACATGGGATGAAACTGTAGAGATAGGTTCCCTCCCAATCTGTGAAATACTAAGTCACTTATTTTTGATAGCATTTTCTGTCGTTGAACTCATAAACAGAGACAAAAAAGAAAATGAAATGAAAAAGGAAACATCCACACAAATAAGATAATAAACAAAAGAAAATAGAAAAAAGCCAGGAGGACTAGATATGTATGTCTAAAAGAAACTACCAATAAAAAACAAATTAATAAGAAAAACTACCATTTTAATTTTATTTACATAAAAAGTACAAGGCAAAAAAGCACAAGGCTATTTAAACTTTCATTTATATAGGAATCCACTTGTGAATTATTTTGCCACATAAACCAATAACGCATATAATGCTAGTTTTGCTTTTTAAAATGCAAGAGACATAATTAGACCTTTAAGAAAAGATTCCTATGTGTGTTTAAGCAGCTCATCTTTAAAACAACAAAGATGCAAACATCATAGTTTAGCAGGGACAAACATAAGGTCCAGTATAACATTCAAGAGTAGTTAAGTACTTAGGCCCTTTACAATAACTTCTGACTAGAACAGAAGCTGAAACTTCAACTATTTATATAAAAGAAAATGTCCTAAAATGCTTACTATTGAGTCTATCTAGCAGTTTTAACTTTGTCATGACTATTAAAATCTTAGGTAAGTAAAGAACAACTGTAAAAAATCCTTTTTACTTGTAATAGTATTTAGGTACATTCAAAAGATAATAAATGAGGAAAGACACATTTATATTATAGTAACACATATTTTGTTGCATGAAAAATTATGAGTTACTTCTCATAAAAATCTCCACAGGAAATGGAATTTTATCCTGCATGGATCTGCTTAGATAGGTAACAGCAAAAAGTCTAAGCTGGGTGCTTGTCCCAGGGGAATGAGACCTTGTTTTTCCTTGGTGGATACTTGTGTAACATGCTGTTGTAGTTGGCACTAAACATCAAGTGATTTCCTGCAGCTCTTCACCAGGTAAAAATGTTACACATAGGAAGTAGTTATGTTCTTTTGTTTTCATGGAGGTTACAGTTTTTACCTTTAATCCAACTACTGTTTTTCTGAGGATTATTTGCTATTAACACAGGGTCATAAAATAATGTGACTTTCTAAACCTACCCCAAAACTCACCCATAAGAATTCCCAAAGGACCCAAGAAAAAGAGAGGAATACATTCTAAAAGCTAAGCTGGAGCACCATTAAGAAAAGCTTCCATTTGTGGAGATGAAAATTAAGAATTTTTTATACTTAACGGCAAACTCTTCTTTATGTATTGATTTGGGGATATACAAATAAATGCCCATGGCCAGGTTTTTCTTGTTGCAGAAACAAGGAAGGCAAGGAGGGCCTTGTCTGTTGCATGAAAAAGACGCTTGAGTATGAAGGCCGCAGGGCTAGGCGCACACACAGCTGAAAAGAAACAGTGACTCAGGGCTACTCTCATTCCTACCATGTTAAAAGAAACAGAAAAGGTCTGTAACCCACACACTACATTATTAGCAGTACCAGGTCCACGATTACATTTGACTCCTCTCTGTAACATCTCAGATAAAAGAGTTTGGAAATGTATGTATACAGACACGACACAAAGATAAATTTTAAAATGTGAGCTTTTGGCTTTAACTTCCTAAAGTTTACATTTAAAATGTTCAAATACAAGAACTCTTGTAAAATGCTTGGAGGCAGAAAAAGAATATAACAGAGAAATAACTTCAAAGGAAGGTATTTCCTTAACATATGTATATCCATCCAAGGGCTTAACCAGCAAACATCTCTGTGAGCATGGGATACTTGTCAAGATTATTCAGTAAGAGTTTTCATACAATTAGGCAATCATACATATGTTCCAAATAAATGAGCATAATAATTTTTTTTTTTTTTTTTTGAGACCAAGTCTCACTATATTGCCCTGGGTAGAGCGATGTGGCATCACAGCTCACAGAAACCTCAAACTCCTGAGCTCAAATGATTCTCTTGCCTCAGCCTCCCAAGTAGCTGGGACTAGAGGCATCCACCACAATACCTGGCTATTTTTTCTCTGCTGTTGTTGCAGTTGTCATTGTTGTTTGGCAGGTCCGGGCTGGGTTCGAACCTGCCAGCCCCAGTGTATGTGGCTGATGACCTAACCACTGAGCTACAGGTACTGAGCCTGAGCGTAATAAATTTTTAATCAACAACTCTTACTATACAAGAACATTTTCTTCAAGATGATAAAAATGTGCTATAGTTTCTGGAATGATTCAATATTATTAAAAGTTAAAAATAACAAATAGAGATAAAACAAACAAATCCTCATATTATTCTTCAGCCACTCATTTTAAATGTCATTGAGAGCTGCTCATATTTGGCAAGAGGGTTTTAGTGCTTACTTATTAACCAATAGAGAGTGTTCACTTCTATTATCTTGGGGCAGGGAATGAGGAAGGGTAGGAGAAAGGCAATGAATTATTATTTTATTCAGAAATCATATAATTTTAGTTTATCTGTTCATTCAAAACAGTAGCACTTTTGCCTAAAATGGTGTATTATTTTTTACTAATCTTGTTATATTTAATTTTTTTATTATCTTGAAAAATTTGCAACTTTTACATACACTGTAAGTTAAAAGTCAAAGTTACAATTAAAACCTGAGTTCTAAGCAACAAGAGATATATAACAATACCATACAGAGTGACAAGAAACTTAAGAAGCACATTCTGGATAGTGAGATGCAAATGTTCCTTCATTACTCAAACAAAGACAGACTTTGAGATTTTATGAAGGGGTACGTTTTTGTACACAACTAATACGAACAACTTTACTACATAGTTACTGTGGTGTTATTACAGATGCTCAGATTCAAATACGTTACACCAGAAACATGGTAACCTCTAGAAATCACCAATCTAAATATATGATGATGCCTTGTCAAAGGAAAATAATGAAAACAGGGCTGAAATCATTGCATTCTTCCATGATTTAAAAACTACTATTCCTATATTTGAAAATCCATTAGCTTAAAAGCTTTTTGGCAATTCCTTGCTTCTTCATTAGATATGTGAAAAAGCAACGGATTTCACTGGACAAGTTTTTATTGGCTATTTCACTATCTTCGTGTTTCACAGCACCTCACAGCAAACCCCCGTTTCCCCAGAAATGTTTTACAAAGAGCCTGACCACCATGAACTTACTCCAGACTCAGACCCCATATTCCTGCACGGGGGAGTCTGGAGAAGTCTCTGCTCTGAGGTCCTGAGTATTAACCTGAGCACAGTAATAAAAAGAGCAGGCATTACATTGTATTCTGATCATTACGCAGAAGCCAAGTCCCTTTATTTTCTATAAATTACTGGAATACAATTCTCCAGTTTGGATCCGTAAGAGAAGCTCATTATGTGATATACATTTGGGGAAAAGAAATACAGCAATTCTGACGAAATACGGTGAAAAGCCCAGCCAGCTCAAGGGCTCCTCTGCCTGTCTGTGCTCACGGTCAGCTGTGTTTGGTCTCATTCAGGGCTCTGAGGACTTTTCAGGAGATTCCTGTTGTATCACACACTTGTTGGTTGTATGCAGTAAACGGTTCATCCACATAGCTAAGAAAAAGCACTTTCCAGCATCTGAATTAGCTTGTTTGATCATAGGTTGCTGAGAAATATATAGACTCTTCTGACTTCTGAGGTCAAAGAGCTCTCCTCCACTCATGAGATTATTTTATATCTAGCAGAAGCTTAAGATATAGACTCACTCAGATATGTAAATTTAACCACCAGAGACAAGTAAATTATGCAAGATGATGTACATTCCATTTTAGCTGGAAAAAAGTATAAACACTATACGATTCCAGTGCAGAGAGCTATCCTTGCACCAAGTAGAGATGTACCCAACAAAAGTTGCAATGTAATATCTGTGTTTGTACAAAGTGGATGCAGTTTTGAAGAGCTGTTTTAAATACTTGAAGGGGTTTTCTATTTTAATACCTTTATATGCCTTTTTCATTGGTGTTTTTATATTTTTTCTCCCAAACTACCAAACTTACATTAGATCTTCAGGAAATATCTACATCACTATTTTATGAATAATTTATTCATATTTTTATGACTTACATATAATAATCATTAATGGTTTTAGAAATTCTACTTAAGCTCAATCACACAGAAATCTAATTTTTCATTGTAAAGTCATATTTCCTAATATATGTTATTTACATTATAGTAATTCCATTTATAAACACTGGCTGGATACATTTCATTTAACTCACATATTATAGATTATATAGCGATATGCCTTACTATATAGCTGTATTTTGCTATTACTTTTCCCGGACACCCTGAAACCACAAATCCCATTATTTAACAACTCGATGTGGTTATTGTCTTTGTATAACAAACATTTAAATTCATTCCAGGTTTATTTTTAAAGTATGGGTTTTAGAGCTTCTGAAGTAAACAAAAGAAATATGATCTCTAAAATTTAGTATCAAATTTTACAAAACAGCATTATTAAAGTAAAGATAGATTTCTAAGGCATATGATACATTAAATGATGCCAGAGACACCACTGAGTGAAATTGCTGATTCTAAGTTTTTTTGTTACATTTAATTTCTATACTTTAACAATATTCAGTAATAGTGACCTATATAATGAAAATAAAATAGCATATACAAAAATGTCTTGATTTGTAGTATTTCTAAATATGCTTTTGAAAAACATTAAGGAATTTTGGTAGCAGAGTTTTATTACCAAATGTACAATAATCAAATTCAGCCATGACACGTTTCAAAATTTTTGTCAAAAGTGACCTTCTACTAAATTCACATAGGCTTTGATGAGACAGTAATCTGGTCTGGAGGAGGACACCGCCCTGCTTCTTGACAGAACCCCACATTTGTCTCCCAGTTCCTCACTCAACACCGTAGCAAACAGGTTGGAGACAATGGGCATTTTCTTGATAATTTGCTGTGTAGGCAAATATGTTCTTTGGCAGACAATATAAATGTTGATTTAAGGACCAGCCAATAAAGAGTGCTAAACTGCAAAACATTCACTGTTCAATTTCTCACAGATTTCGAGGAAGACAGTTCTTAATCTCACTGTCACCAAATAACACTATTTACTATTATAAAAGTCAAGATATGCAATCTATATTACCTGTGTTTGGTATACAGCTGCTAGTTAATCATTTCCATATTTGACGAGTTTATAGTATTCACATTGACATTGCTAATGACGATGGATAGCACCAGGCAAACATCTGGACCCACGCTTCATACTGATCAAACTCCTCATTTTCTTAAACACTTAAAAGCAACGCATGTCCCACTGAAACTAAGGAATCTATCAAGTTAGCAAAGACAAGTGGTAACTGACTGCAAACACCAGTAAAATTTAGTTTATGAGTAGGTTTAAGAGATCATGTTTAAAGAAAATAGTTTCAAGCTGGAAGCAAGATACACCATTTTAAAAACAAAAATAGCACAGGAAAAATGGTGTATACTCTGGCAATTTCATTTAATGTTGCTTTTTCAAATATAATCTAGTCTACAGAGCACTCAAACTGCAGAAACATCCACATTAGGCGGAAAAAAAGCAATATTTATCCTTGCAAAAAGGGCCTATACTCAAAGGAACAATTGAATAAAACTGAGATATCTGCAGTAAAGTTTTACCTTTTCCCAAAAATGTCTGAGATGGACTCAGTGTAACACTGTCTTCCAAGAAAAGACAAAGTGATCAATGCAAGAACACATCAGGCTGCCTTGGACAGGCCAATCAATGCAAGAAAGAACCTTGCCCAGGGCCTTATGCAAATAGAAGCACGTCCTGCATCCGCGGGGGGAACATGGGCAATAGATCAAGTGGGTCTAAACCTCACAGCTCTGTCAGCGGCAGACAGTAAACAGAACACAGTGACCAACACCTCAGACTGCCCCCAAATTCTTAAAATTTTTAATAGCTAGTTAAAAACTCTTTCTGGGATCTGGAGTGCTGCAAATTAGAAGAAAACATCATGGGAAACATACTCAGCATTTCTTTTAAGACTGTGCAAATAAAATTCTGATTTCTTAAAATTTCTTGGCTTAGCTGAATTTCGCTGATATTTCAGAAGGTTAAGTTTTAAGCAGATTTATATTCATGAATAGGAAATAAAAAATCTAAAAGGAACTAATACTGTTTTAGGTAGTTCTTGTACAAGGAATACAATGAAAACATCATAGAAGAAATAAAGCAAGATGTAAAATTACAGTCATCATTTTCAGACTAAAGCTCACCCCATCACCAAAGAGTCTTCTCTATATTGGTTAACTTCTTGATGTAGAAATCATTTTTCTTTTAATGTCTGTATCTCCAAGAATCACTCTAAATTCTTATTAGAATGTACAATAACCTTAAGAGCTAGTTATTACACAGAATTCTGTACCACTGTCAAATAGTCTTAAAGGCTACACCAAAATATTCCATTATTAGATCTTCAAGGGAAGAGCTGAGTACAAAATCATTCCCCAAAAAGTTTTTAATTTTTTTAAATCAACTGTTTCTTAGAAACTTCATGTTTAAAAAACTTTAAGTTAAAAAGTGAAAATAATATTTTAAATAGGAATTACAATGCTAGCAAATACCATATCAACACTACCAAGCAACTAAGAAAACTCTAAATATACAAGGAGTCTGTGAAGTTCGTGTGCAGCTTAACATCGTGTGCAAGTGGAAACTGCACACAAACTTCACGGACACCCTGTGTGTTTGGACACATTTACCTTGATTGTATTCTACTCAGAAATTTTAAATTTGAAAGTTTAGCAGCAGATGAATTTTCATTCAGGTATGTAGCAAATGTTTCAAATATTAAAAATAAATTACATGATTCTTCTTTGAGCTATTGTTGGCAAACATATTGAATATGAATATCAGTCATCTATTATAAAGCTCACTATTTGAAGCTGTGTACCAACATCTTAAAACACTAATTTAACAGCCAGTGGAAAGAAAAACGAGATTGTGCAGGGTAAACCACGCTCCCTTTTCATTGTTCACACCTCTAGTGCTTTCTACATTGGTAAGATTTTAAGTTTCAATTTAATCTAGTACGATTCTTTTCCCCTAAGGCATAACTAAATAACATGGCATCCACTTATTTGATCCTCTTTACTTAGATTTAAAGTTTTATGAAAACTTTACTATTTTACATGGGGAGAGCATAAAGAGAACGAATCAGAGTAAAGTAACTATTTTCAAGCATGGGCCATCAGGTAATTGCTGATAATAAATCGGAAAGGCATGAAATAGCAGGTTAATTATAGGAACTTGAATGTTTCCCTTTTTTCCAATTTTAATTTCAAATGTGAGAATTTTGAATAGTCTGTATTCACTGAGAAATGTAAACTTCAATTTACAGTAAATAAAACACAAAGGCCCAAGTGATATGCTTTTACTTTTTGTTACACTATTTAAATCATTATATCTTCTACAATATGTAGGAATAAAATGAAGACAAACAATTTTAGAGTATTATCATCTCATATTTGAAGTGCTGACACTGTGATAAACACTGAATAATGAAATTGTATCCTTCTTCATATAAATTTGCACACTATGTGTGTTTTTTGCTTTTAAAAGCATATTTTCAATTTGAAAGGTAGATATCAGATATGATGTTTAGTTTGCCAAAGAATTCTGTGCTTTAAAAATATAAGGCAAAATTTCTTTAAATGAAGAGTTTCCATGTTAATTTAAAATATCCTAATTTATTATAAATTTACTTTGTGCAGTTTTTTTTTTTTTTTTTTTTAAAACTATTGGAAGGGAGAAGGTGTCAGATAAATTCGCTGATTCTGAGACTAGGCTGACTTGGATTTCTATACTGGTTCTAACCCTTGTGCAACCTTAGACAAGTTCCTCAGCCTTTCTGAGTCTCTTATCTGTAAACCAAGGCTCATAACACCTACCTCACACAGTTAAATGTGGGCCCTACAATGCCTTGTTAAGTAATGTTCAGGACCAAATGTATGGTATCCTGACCTAGTGCTCTCTTTTGAGTGGTATAGAGGTATGAACTTGGGCTCTGGAATCAGAAAGCTGGGGTTTAAATTCTGGCTTCATCAATTATTAGTTGTGTGATCACAGGTAAGTTAATTAATATTTCCATGTGAGTTTCCTTATATGTAACAGCAGACAGTAATATTACATTGTACAGTTGTTCTGACATTATGAGTTAACATTTACAGAGCACTCACAACGGTGCCTGGTAGCTGGAAGTGCTATGTCATGAAGCTATTACCTATGGGCATAACTTTTAGACACGGATGACGTGAAGGAGCAAGTGCAGATTGTAGACACTGCTGCAGTGGAATCTGAAAGGCCCGTTCTCCTCAGTTGATATGAGAAGACAGCTATCTACTCCAGCTTGGAGTGAAGAGCAGAGAAGAGCTGAGCAGGGGTGTGGCCAAAGGGGACTCACTCTTTGCAGATCCTCATGAAGTATTTTCAATTTTTTCTGCCTAAACTAAATTTCCACAATACCACATCAAAACAAACTCAAAATTTAAATATATACAATTGAAGATTATCTGTTATTTTAAATTTTCCATACTTTCTTTCCTCAAGAATTGATTAAAATTGAAAGCTTTACTTGAAGGGCACAAAAGAATAAGAAGCAAAGAGAGAACAAAAACTAAATCATCACAGACTCTGACAGAGATGAAGACCTGTTCCTGAAACGCAGGAAAACGAGGAGGTGGTCTTAGGGATGGAACTTATCATCATTAGTATTAATACTGTACTATACTGTTTAGTCTTCGTAGGTACTTAATAAAAAGGAAAATAAACAAACAGCCAACTGGAGCAACAGAGTGAGAGGTCCTACTTCTAAAGGAGAGAAATACGCAGGTTGTCCCAAAAGGTGCTCCTGAAGCGAACTGTACATTTACATGGCATTTATTACAAGATTTTACAAAACATTTACAAAGTAAATATTTCTATTTTCTATGTGTTGGCCACGTTTCCAAAAAATTTGGCAATGAATATTTTGTAAATTAAGATACACTTAGCTACAACTTCCCCATTTTCCCTACGTATGGTGACTCCAGGGGCCACTTTGAGGAAACTCTGCATTTCCATGTTTTTCGTCTATAAAGTGGGGATATAACAGTGCTCACCGCTGGATGGGCTTTACATGAGAAAAAGTGAACAATCTGTTCAGTTAGACCCGGTGCATACTGCGTCTGCTGGGGTAGAATGGTGCTGCTGCCGTCTGTCGATCTGCACGGATACTGCCATGAACTGCTTAGAATTGTTCTTGACCCAGCCCTGTCTTAGGCACTCATGGCTAGCTGACAGATTATATGGATTCTATAAGGATAGCAAGACAGAGCTCTAGAGAAGGAGAGAGAACTCTTTGGGGTTTTTTGTTTGTTTGTTTTTGTTTTTTGAGACACAGTCTCACTCTGTCACCCTGGTTAGAGTGCTGTGACATCACAGCTCACAGCAACTTCAAATTCCTGGGCTCAAGTGATTCTCTTGCCTCAGCCTCCCAAGTAGCTGGGACTACAGGCGCTTGCCACAATACTCGGCTAATTTTTCTACTTTTAGTAGAGACGAGGTCTTGCTTTTGCTCAGACTGGTCTCATACTCCTGAGCTCAAGCAACCCACCCACTTCAGCTTCCTAGAGTGCTAGAGGGTAAGAGAACTCTTAACACAGCCATAAAATAAGAGAGTCTATTGAGAGATCTTGGAAAAAACACAAATGCTGCCAAATGTTAAAGTTAAAATGTACTAAAGAAAGACAAAAAATAAAATGTACTAAAGATATTTAATACATTATAACATATTTTATGTTTAGCTACAATGTAAATGTATTTATTATTTGAATAAATGCCCTAAAAATGTGCAATAGGAAGCAAAACTGAACATTTGAGGCAGTAACTGAAACAGGAAGAAGAAACTTTCATTACACTATTAATGATATCAGGACTGGAAATTTTCTCTTAGGTAAACTGAGCAGTTAACACAATCAAGGCAATACATAGGCCAGTGATCCCACATCACTGTACTAGTACAATTTACGGGGCACCATTTTACACAGAGAGTCTAGATTTCTTTGTTGTTAGCAGACAGGAAACTTCCAGAAAATCAACATTTATAATCAAAAGAATCCCTTGATGTCTTGTACCTGAAGAGAAGACGGAGAATTTCAACAGCAGGAAGTTGCTGATGTGCCTTACCTCTTCCCCTGTGCCTCTCCTTTGGAAAGATAAGGAAAGGATCAGGTTTTTCTTCTAATCCAAATGTCTCACCATTATAGTAAAGAAATTTGGAGAAGAGATGTTAAAAGTTAGATAATTGAGATTTATGGATATTAGAAACAAGAATTCTTTTTTATCATGATTCAATTATAAATTGTCACTGAAATACTAAATATTTATTTACATTTTAATGATCTTTAAAAAACTTCTTTATGAGACAAATTCCAGTAAAATATGAAATGCTAAGAAGAAATCTAAGTACACTAATCTTAGGGACTTTGTTTGTTTTCCTCCTGTCCCTAAATTCTCATGTTGAAACTCAAAGCTAATGAGACGGTATTGTATTAGGAGGTGGGCCTTTGGGAGGTGATTAGGTTTAGGTGAGGTCACGAAGGTAGAGCCTCCCCTGATAGGGGGAAGAGCCTGCATTTGGGGCTTGCTGTGTTTACACGTACACTCCCCCTCAGGCACTCCCCGCCCTACCCTGCCCTGGGAGCAGCAGTAAGAACAGGGCCATCCGCACAGCTGGGCAGACCTCAGCCATGCTGAGGGCCTCATCCAGGACTTCCCAGACTCTAGAACTGGGAGAAATAAATGTTTGTTGTTTAAGTCCCCCATCTAAGGTATTTTTGTTTTAGCAGTGCAAACTGAGACAGGAATTGGTACCAACACGTGCTGCTGCTGTACCGAACAGTAAGAACAGGCTTTGGGACTGGGTGATGAGTAGAGGAGAATTTTGAAGTACATGCTAGAAAATGTCAAAATTGCCTCCAACAGGATTTTAAAGGCAACAGTGAAGACAGCACAGAAAGAGAAGAGCTGTAGAAAAAGTCTCTATCTTCTCAGGGAATACATAAATAATCATGTAGAAATATGAACCTGAAGGGCAATTCTAATTAGGGATCAGATGGAAATAAACACGTCATTGGACAATACTGAAAAGGCAATCCTTGAGATGAAGTGGCAAAGAATTTGGCTGAAATGTGTTGGTGTCTAATGTTCTGTGGAAGGTGGAACTCATTAGCAATACAATGGAATAGTGGTTCCTCCTGACTGCTCATCACAAAATGCAAGAAGAGGAAAATGAAGAAGTTGTTAAGCAACAAGCACACACAGCATACAGATTAAGAAAATCCCCTGCCTACCTACATGGCAAAAAACAAGGGATCATGCTCTAGGGAGAGCACTAGGGTGTGGCTGAGCAGACATCTGATGAGATTAGTATGAGTGTGAACCCCAGACGTAGTCATCCACCCCAGAAGGAGAGGGCAAGGAGAAGGGACAGAGTACAGGAAGGCTGTCAGAATTCACAGATGCCACAGGACAAAACAATAAAGCTACGCAGCTCTGAACTTGCTCTATTCATCAAGAAAGGGGAAGCATGGCCCTGAAGCCCATTCAGAAATCATCAGGGCCACCACTGAGCTTTCCACAAGGCAGATGGCAGAGTTAAGGCATGGGCCTCAGGAGTGAGTCAGTGTAGGAAGCAATCTGCCCCGTAACACTGCCATCAAGTTGGCCTGGGGCTCAGAGCACCAGGCTATAGAGGATTATGCATAAGCCTTAAGTTTTTCTGGGATTTGCCCTTAATAGGTTTTGGACTTCTTTTGGAGGTAAGAAGGTAACCCCTTCTGTTTCTCCCTTTTGGAATGGAAACATCTGTCCTGTCTGTCCCACCCCTGTTTGGAAGCACACAACATGTTCACTGTCATAGGTCCACAGCTTGAAAGGGATTTTGCTTCAAGGTGAACTGTCCTTTTATTATAATCCATATCTGATTTAGATGATATTTAGATGAGACTCTAGATTTAGAGGGAATGCTGGAATGAGTTAATACTTTGGGGGCTACTGAGACAGACTGATTGTCTTTAGGGTCCCAGTAGCTCACTGTGGTAGTACAGTAGTTAGAGTGACTGTACTCTGCCTCGATGCTGTGGCAGATACCTGCAGTCCTAAATATTTGGGAAGCTGAGGCAGGAGGATTACTTGAGGTCAGGAGTTCAAAGTCAGTCTTGGCAACACAGCAAGACTTCACCTCAAAGAAAAAAAACAAAAAGAATGAAGGTATTTTATATGTGAGAAGGACATGAATTTTGGGGGGCCAAGAGTAGAATATTGTGAACTACATGTTTGTTTCTCCCTAAAATTCATATGACTGAAACTCTAACCCCCACAGCAATGCTATTAGGAAGTAGGGCCTTTGGGAAGTAATCAGTTTTCGATGAGCTCTTGGAGAGGCCAGCCTCCATGATGGGATTAGGGCTGTTGTAGGAGAGTGGGAGGCTAGAAGGTGCTGTGGCTCCCATCAGGACACAGCAAGCCACTGGCTACAAGCCAGGAGATTATGCCCTCCCCAGAGCCTCCAGAACTGTGAGGTCTAAATGTCTCTTGTTTAAGTCATCTAGTAGTCTACAAAAGTTTTGTTACAGGAGCCCAAAATGACCAAGACAATTAAACTAGTTTCCAGAGGATATGAGACTTACTCCATTTAATCATAGAACAAGTAACTGAAGTTCAGGGTTCAGATTAGGTCTGGCTACTTCCTGTGATTAGAAATTTCCCTTTCCTTCTAGGTTGAATTCCTAACCAATTTCCATTAACACTGCTTCCAAGGGTTCAAAATTTCAGGGCCACAGAATATACATTTTGCATACTGAAGGAAATTGAGTCTAAGTGTCCCTGTCTTTTGTCTTAAATGATCAAATTTGTTTTCCTGTCTATCATTCTTGTTCTATCTTACGGTTCTATATGCATGTTTTGGGCCCTACCTTCTTCATTCTGACCCAGCATTATGTGATCTGAGAACTGGTCCTGATTATTTATTTATATAAAAATCTAGGCTCTACAACTATTTATTGAGTATATACTTATTATATGTTTTGCCAGGCGAGGCAGCATGATAGCAATGATGAAAATATTAGATTTATTATTTATTTTCTACTAGTTAAAGAAAAAATTCTGAGGTGACATCAAGCAAAAGACAACCAGATACATTAGGACCCTGAATAAGACTGAGACTGAGAAAGATCACTGAAACGGGATGCTAACCATAGTTTTGGATTTCTGGAAGACAAAGAAAGATGCACTGTGTAGTTTTTATTTTCTGACAAAAAGAATGCATCAGTTCATCAACATAAACAATTTATCCTATTTATTGTATAGATTTTTATATTTAAGAAGTTAACACAATGTCCTCTTAGTTCCCTTCCCAATTATCCTTATACAGTACTTTGCTTAAATGTTTCCTGTTTAGACCATAAAACACATGTGTTTTAATGTTTGCACAGTGTTTGTAAATAGTGGGCATTTTTAATTCAATTGATGAAGAGCTTTAATAGCAATTTTCTAAACCATTTCTTGTCTTGAGGTCATAATACTTAATCCTAACTTCAAGAAAAATTTAAACTATGAAGTTAAACAGAAGTGGTTCAACTGGCTTTATTATGATCTAAATACATTCAGTGAAACAGTGTTTTCAGGTCTTTTTTTTTTTTGGCCAGGGCTGGGTTTGAACCCACCACCTCTGGGATGCGGGGCCAGTGCCCTGCCCTTTTGAGCCACAGGTGCTGCACAGTGTAACAGTGTTGAAAATCTGTGTATGCAAGGAGAGAGAATTGACACAGATGAAGAGATTAAAAGTTTCCAACTCTGAAAGTTATGGTTACAGAGGACTGGAAGAGTATCTTTTCTTTTTTATTTTTAATTTGACCTCAAAGAGGAGTCAGAACCATAGCATCACAATCTTGACTGTAAGAAAAGGAAAAACAATATCCCTTCCTCTCCATCTCCTTTATTGCCACAGAAACTTAAGAACCAGCATACCAAATACGAGCACTGGTATCTAACCGCCCAGAACGCAATGTTGTACTGTAGTGTGTTCTGATCCAAGCCGTGTAATGGGACTTCTGCCTTGATTCCTCACTCCATGGCCCTCCTGATGTTTACACCTGCTACTTTCTTTCTTAGGAAGTCTGGTTGTTTCTCAGGAAAGGATTCCATTTCTGAATTCCCAGGCAATGGGTGAAGCCTTAGATCTTACACTGTAATCCTCCCTCCAGTGCCAAATCCTATATTTTTTTCCCTTCATTTCAAATAAGAGAAAGATGTGGTGTGGCAGGGGGAGAATAGGTGGCCTTACAAACAACTACTATATTCTGTTTTCTCAGTCATCACCCACTGCTTTGATGTCCATTCTCTAGAACCAAGTATGTCTCTTGATTCAAATCTGAGCTTACCATGCTCTGCAGATACCGATCTAGAGAGAGCTCTCCAGCTACTCCCTCCAAAGCCAACATATGCAGCTGAATTAGCTCCTCTTGAAACCACCCTAAACTTTAATCATAAGACCTTTACCCAGATCTGGCTTCCATCCTATTCCCTCAAGCTTTATCTTAACATAAATCTAGTACATTTTAAGTCTTGAGTGTAAGCGGCTCCCTTGAGATAATCCAAGTAAATTATTTTAGTAAGGATTATTCAAAGTTAAACTGGTTTTACTGGTTTTAATTGCAAAATTTTCTGTCCTCTACAAGCCCTCTTCAATTTGAGATACCAAATCAGGTGTCACCGTGGCTGGGAATTTTGTTTAGGGAAAGGCGTATGATGAGTGATCCTCATAAGGCTATAGGAACAGTAAAAATAGCGCTGTTATTAACTGAAATGTGTTTTCCTACAATACTTCTTATGAAAGGCTTAAAACAGTCAAACATACTCTCATATTTGTAGTAAAATACAAAACCTCTCACTAAGATCTTTTATAAAACCAATGGAAAACAACATATTTTTATACAATTTATATTTAACAAATACGTCAATTCCTCTGAGTTCTCCTTAACTTGTTACTGTGTTAATTTCACCCAGCTGTCCTCTGTCTCCTGGCAGTCTTTGTTGAACCAAGAGATGGAGTGGCCAATTTCTCAGCTGTATGGATGCAGGGAAGGCAGTAGGGATGGAAGGCAGCCCATTATGTGGACATTAAAAAACCTCTTCCAAAGTAATTCCAATGGAGTAAAATAGATCCTTCATTTTACAAAAATGTTCCTATTAAATTTAGTGAAACTTTTCTCCATTTAGGAGCCTTCTGGACAACCTACTCTTGGTATGCCTGAGAGATAAATATTGAGGATCACACTAGGTTCTTAGGGGAAGTGATCTGTCAGGACGGAAAACAATCACAACTGACCTCATACTTAATGGTGAAATACTGAATGCTTTTCCCTTAAAATAGGGAATAACGTAAGAGTGTCCACCCTAGCCACTTCTTCCAACCTTGCTCTTAGAAGTTCAGTCAGGGAAATTTGGCAAACACAAAAATTAATTAAATAAATAAAATCCAGATTGGAAAGAAGTAAAACTATCTATATTCACAGATGATATAATCTGGAAAATAGAAAATCCTAAGGAAAGCATCAAAAACTACTAAAATTAATAAATGAGTTCAGCAAAGTTGCAGGATACAAGATCAATATGTAAAAATTGTGTTTCTATGTACTAGTACTGCCATAACCTGAAAATGAAATTTAAAAAAAATTTCACTTAGAACAGCATCAAAAAGAATAAAATACTCAGGAATAAATTTAACAAAAGTGTAAGATTTTACACTGAAAACAAGGCATTTTTGAAGAAGATCTTAAAGAAGGAAAGAAAGTTCATATTCATTTATTAGAAGACTTCAGATTATCAAGACATCAACATTCCCCAAATGGATCTACAAATTTAATCAATCCTAATAATCCTTTTCTTGCAGAAATTAACAAATTGATCCCCCCAAATTAATATGGAAATGCAAAGGTCATAGAATAGCCAAAACAATTTTATGGAAAAAAAAAACCAACAACTTGGAGGATCTCTCTCCTGATATTCAAAACGTCCTACAAAACCCCAGTGATCAAGCCAGCGTGGTGCTGGTATAAGGACAGGCACAAACAATAGAACTCAGGGTCCAGAACAAACCTGTACACTTACCAACAATTGATTTCAACAAGTGTCCTAAAATAAAATGAAGGGGAACAAGTCTTTTTCAAGACTATTTAGTAGTGCTAGGACCACTAAAAATCCACATTCAAAAGAATTCAATTGGACTCTTACCTCACATAATACACACAAACTGGCTCAAGTGACAAAAATAAAAACTCAAGAAATTGAACTTTATCAAAATTAAAGCCTCTGTACAATGAAGAACATCATCAAGAATGTGAATGAGGGACCCAGAGAATTGGAGAAAATATTGATGAGGGATTTACACCCAGAATATAAAAAAAGAAAAACTTTAAAAAATCAACATTGAAACAGCAACCCAATTTAAAAAATGAGCAAACGATTTGATTTTGCTAAGGAAGGCTCACTATTATTTGTCACTAGAAAAATGACCAAAAAATTACAGTGAGATACCACTTCATCCCCAGTAGGACAGCTAACAGGAAAGACAGACAGTAACAAGTGCTGGTGAGGTCCTGGAACAAGGGGAACCCTTGTGCTCTGCTGGGAGAGTAGGGAGTCATGGCTGATGGGTACAGGATTTCTTTCTTTTTTTTTTTTTTTTCCAGACAGAGTTACTTTGTCGCCCTCAGTAGAGTGCTGTAGCATCACAGCTCACAGCAACCTTCAGCTCTTGGGCTTAAATGATTCTCTTGCCTTAGCCTCCCGAGTAGCTGGGACTACAGGCACCGGCCACAATGTCCGGCTATTTTTTTGATGCAGTTTGGCCGGGACCGGGTTCAAACCTGCCACCGTCAGTATATGGGGCCAGGGCCCTACCTGGGTATGAGATTTCTTTTGAGGTGATGAAAATGTTCTAAAATTTGCTAGTAGTGATAGTTTCACAACTCTATAAATATGCTTAAATCCACTGAATTGTACACTTTATTTTCCTAATTTACTCGAAAAACTATTAGGAGTCACAGAGATGCAATCATTTAGTCCGACTGAGAGCTGGGACACCAGCGGAGAGGAGATTGTGAGAGACTTACAAGGATAAAACTGTCTAATCATGTGAAAGACACGATTAGGCAGAATTCTGAAATTAGTCAATATTTAAATGGAGAGTAGGGAGAATTAATGTTTAGAAAACAGTTACTGTTAAGGCTTAAACTCAATTTGTCAACTAACTGTGCAAATGTTTAAAAGTACTCATGTTGTTGTAATATATGGGGTTTTCCATCTTGAAAGAAATAAGAGAAATATTGGATTTTTACCTTCTAGTTGTTTCTGGATTATTTAGGTAAAACATGGCTTGGAGATAAAAAAATCACTTTAAAACAAAACTATTCCTAAGTAATATGCTACTTTGTAGGTATGTGACAAATGACAATTTATTTTTACTAAATTAGTTTATTATGACTTGATTTTTCTTCTTCTTGCCTCCCTTCTCGCAGCCCAACTTTCAGCTAGTCTCATTGATCACGTTGTGCAGATATCCTACCAATCATCAATTTACTTTGTTCTTCACAAACAAAATGTAAATGATACTTCTTTAAGGTTGGCTAATATCACTAATGGTAAAAATTAGTTATTTTAGTTCCATTCCAGTTTTTCTTTAGCGTAAATCCAAATCATGCTCTAAGCAATTTAAAAAGATCTATGGAGAGTAGAGTGAGGTTGAGTGTCCTCATACAGCTATGTCCAAAAAGTAGTACGCTATCAGCTGCTGAAGGGCAGCTTATGCCGCCTGGAGGCCAGGGAGCCCAGCATGTAACAATGGCAGGAAAACAGAGTGCCTTCATTCCTTAATTCACATGCAAGTGAGGTGCCAATCAAGTGCTGACAAGCATGGAGAGACTAAAATCAAATGTGGGCAGAGATACACTTTCAAAAGGAGCTGTTTTCACACATTTCTAAGGGATGTTTTTAATAGTGGTTGTGAACATGCCACTAATAACATGGAAAAGTAAATGAAAGTAATAAGAAAAATACTAATTTTATATCAGCTGAGATGACTCAGTAAACTAATGAAAAATGCTTATTAAAATTATTCATGTTTGATAAAAAATATGAACACTCTCATATTGGGCTGAAGGAAGAAGCATCAATGTACACTGATTTATTGAGCACTGCAAACAGGGCAGGCAAGTTGTGCTGGGATCAGGAAGTGGGCATTGACAAGGAAGGCCTGCTCATTTGCAAATGAAAAAAAAATCTTTTTAAGGTTACTGGATTTGGCCAAACCGATCACCTGCAAGAGAAGAGCCAAACACTCGGAAATGGCCAACGATGGAAGCAATGGGATCGCTTCATCAAAGTGGCTGCAGAAAGAGATGATGAAAAAGGTCAAAAACTGCATTGTTTTTCAATGACAGTCAATTTTCAAAAAAATGAACCAAATTTTTAACAACTTCTATAAAGCAAAAGTAAGTGCATTAGTTGTAGATGTCTTTCCAAGGGAATTCGGTAAGTGCATTCTAATTATGATTACTAATTCTATTAAGTAAAAATAACTTCCTAAGACAGCAAGTTAAGGCTTTGTAAATGATAGTTTTATAACTGCAATGTCACATATTATTTTAAATTCAGAGAAAAGATAACACGGGCAGAAATGTTAACTTTGAAAATTCACTATGAATTCATAAGATAAATAGTACTTGCTTTTTGTCTCTAATGACTGAATCCTGGAATTGATACCAGTGTTGTCTTATCGATATCTATTTTTACTAGGAATATAGGAAGTTTAGAGAATTGGAAATTTGAGTTGTTACCACACAATGAGAGTAAAAGCAGTGAAAAGAATGCTTTGAATATTACTTTTCTCCTTATGATACTGAAGTATATACTACTCTTTTTACAGAGTTAGATCTGGTTAACTTCTGAGATTTACGACCATAAAATGAACACTAGTTTTGAAAAGAAATCTGACTAGAAGATATTCTTCAGGAGAAATTCAATACTTTTAAGATAGGATATATTATAAATTATGGTCTGTTTTCATAAACAATCTGCTAAATATTAAAGCTCTACAACTATTTTGTGCTCTAAGTTTAAAAGTAATTTCTCTTCATATACCTATTACATTTGTAGTTTCATTTTAAACTACAATAACATACAATTTTAATAAATGGCAAGGTACTTTTCGTCTGATACCTGTCATTCAGATAATGAGAACTATTAAGTAATTGCATTTACTAGTGAAACTATACTTGCTAGCAAGTTTACATTTAACATAAATTTTCTTATAATTTATGACCTAAAGAAGAATTTGAACACGTATAATAGTGGTAGAAAAACAATTTTCTATGCATTCAAACATGATGCTATAAACTAAGACTGTTTCCTAAGAAATGTGTGTGTGTTGAGTCTTTAGGAGCAAAATTTTACAATTCACTGAAAATTTACTGAATCCAAAGGATTTAATATTTGATGTATATAGTGTGCTACCAAGACAAGAAACTAAACTATAATTTAAGATTTATATATCCACAATTCACTTTCTTGAAAGGCTGATATCTAAATTATGAATCTATGTAAAACAATTTCATATATAATACTTATGTTAAAAATCCTGAGAGAATGTTTGCCAATATTTTAAATACCAGGACTTTTTCCCCTTAGAATACTGGTGAACATAGGAAACAATATTTATTGTTTCTTTAATATAAAACGCTATCTTTTAAAAAACCTCTTGAAATAGAAATATTCTAAAATTAAATATTGTATTTATCAAATTTGTCAAAACTTAATGTAAAATTCATCCATGTGCATTGTTATTTGCTTACAGGAATCCATTTTATGAGCCCCCTTTCTTCATTTGTTCCTAGCTGTACACTTCCATTACATATCTCAATCAAACTTACTTCACAAAAAGTAGAAAATGGAAGAGGTTGGATTAATCACCATTAATATTTTAAAATCTCAACTACATATATTACATTAAATAGACTTCTCAGCCCTGGTGCCGCCTGACAGATATGTGATGTGCCAGTGGTTATATTCTATTCCTCCTCCCACGCACGCGCCCCCTGCAGAGACAGCAGACTACAGAAGATGACCCTTACTGAGACCATCTTGTCTCTCTGACAAAGCTCCTTTTTAACTTCTTACTTACTGGTTACTTCCTGTGATGGAGAAAAACTTTAGCTCAGCTTGTGATAATTTCACAGGCCCTGAGGACCCTGACCCTAATAGCCTCAAGGTCAGAAGTCAAGTCTTGTTCTGAAACATCTGTGTGCTTTATATTAAAGTGGAACAAAAGTAGAGAAATATTCACCAGTGTGTGACAAGAAGGACAGGCAAAATAGGACCGACACACTGGTCATCCGCTAACCCTGGGATCTTAAGTTCATTTTTAAAACTGTCCAAAATACACTTAAACTCCAATGTTGTCCATGGTTTTTTATAAAATGTCTTAAAGTAAAAAAAATGGGAGTATATGCTTTACAGAACTCTAAAATTTGATTAGCCTTGCAGGATTTCAGACATATTTTAAGTTACTCTACAAGTCAAGAAATTTCATGTCTTAAGTAATTTAGCAGCTTACAAAGAAAAAATAAGCTATATATAACTATATCTATGGAGATATATGTGTATATATATACATATCTAGCTATATATCTATATTTGTAAGGATTGAAGAAAATTATTTAAAAGACATTTGTATTTTAAAAAGTACATCATACTAGTGTGTTGAAGAGCTATCTTAAGATCCCCATGATATATATCAAAATAAATCAATAAATTCAGCAGAGTTAAAAGTACTTGAAAATAATGCCTAAAACTGAAATCAATTTAGGAGATAAATGAATTAACTTATTTATTGACCTTAAGAGAGTACCAGTAAGTATTTGTAGATTTAGGTCAATTAAAGTATCCTTCAGGTGTCAGGGGTCACCACTAGTTTTGTATCTAAATCATGTGGGTAAGCAAAAAGGGAGGCTGAAAGACCATAAAACCATATTTAATTTCCATGACAAAGAGAAATTCAGACCAAAGTCTAGAAGCATAAAAAACAGACAATCAATGTTGTGCCTGCTTTTAATATCCACTTAGATCTATTCAGATTTAAAATTATCAATTGTACTTTTATCAAGTTAATCATTTTACTGTAGCATTGGTACCTTCCTGTGACCCACGCATTATGGACAGGGAGGCATGAATTCTTCATTAGTGGATTTTTAGGATTGACTGTATCATATGAACCATACTGGCACAAGATTGTGATTCTTGTAATTCTGCATATAAAAACGACAACATCAAAAAATGTGTTTATTTTTTCTATTATGTACACATTATGTTAACTTTAAAAATCAGATTATTTCCAAATGCAAAGATTTTTATGGCTAACCAATGCATTCTAGTGAAAAGCAGATCAATGGAGGCTTTCTGATACTTTTAATATCAAGAACTATCTAGTAGAAATAATAGTTTAAAATTATTACAGTATTCCTAAACATTCAAAAGGTCTCTTGAAATTTTAAACACTTTCCAGATAATGTAAGCTTCAATGGTTACACATAAAGCAGGAAATATAAATATCATGAAATATGTAGAAACTGGCACTGTAATGTAGAAATTAAAAAACAATATGTAAATAAAGAACAGGCAAACAGCCTTCTGGTGAGCACTGAGAAGCTCTGTCACTGTAAAATAAATGAGTATACTCTTTGCAAACATAATAAAATTATTTATTCAAAATATTTTATTTTCATCCTTTATAAAATAACTTAAAGTAATGATACCAAGAAAAAAGGGAGAAGAGGGGATAAATCTATAAGGAGACTGAGAATTAAAAATAGAATTAAATGTGCACTTACCAGTTCAACAAAAGCAAGTCCTCCATAGCTGTGAGCAACAAAAAATACATTCTCAGCTGCAGACTGGGCTATAAAATGGTCCCAAACATAGACTGCATGTTCTTCAGGAGAACCATTTTCCTATAAATAAAACAAATATTGTATCCAATTATTATCATAGTAATCAACAATTAAACTATATGCTTGTATACATAGCCTAAGATGGTTATAGCTCATTCAAAATAAAAGCAATACAAAATAACTACACTGAAGATTAAAATTAGAGACTAAATTATTAAACTATTAGCAAAATGCTGCTGAGCTTAACTGCCAGTATAATCTTCTGAAGCAAAATATTCAAAACGAACAGTGTTAAGAAGAAACATTCTAGGTATACCCGAGATATTAAAATACATGTAAATATATTAGAATCATATAGCAGAAACTTATAGTGGTCTTGAGATAAAATAATGTAATACTAAAATTATTTATTTATATTCTTATATGTAGATATGAAAATATTTACCATATATAATCTAAATTATTTGGTTTATAAGATTGTAAGTGTCTCTGTAGCTGAAAATAAGAAGAAAGTCAAAAAAGTATTTTCTATTTAAATTATTAAAAATATACATATTTTTTCTAAAAGTACTTTTTATACATATTGCATTTCCAAAACTGGGAAAAACCTAAGTATATAAACCTGGGTGTTCGTATGTTTTTCCTGATTTGCTAAATCCTAAATAAATGTATTACTTAATGTAATAAATGTATTACTATAATAACTTCATTTTTCTGTATTTATTTTTATAGGTGACATCATTAAAGCCAAAAGCTGGATAATGTAAAAAAAAAACAAAAATAATTAAAAATCTAAGTAATACTGATGAAAAAGCAAACTGCTAAGAACTATAACAGATTATGAAAATCTTCTGTACAAGTATTTCTTAGAAATGTTAACACTAAAAGACTTATTTCCTAAGAATGTCATGAATATAGGATACTTTTTTCACTTCAGAAATTTTGTAGTGACTTATTAAGGTTCATCTGCACAGCTTTATCTGCCATCTAAAAGCTACTGTTCCCTAATGTCTCTCTCTGCCCTAAATCTCTCCACAAAGCCACTGCTAATGGTCATGTCCTCCATAGACACTTCAAACTCAACCAATATAACTCTGTGTCATTTCTAGAAATGTTCTTCATGTCTAGATGAAATCTGAGAATCGTCTTTTTTCTCTCTCCTCCTCAAATTCCTCCCACAATCAATCTTTTAAATCTTACTGATTCTGCCACCAACTGTCTCTTAAATCCATCTACTTCCCTCTATTTTCATTTCATTTGGGTTAGTTCAAGCCACCATCATCATCTCACACGTGGATGGCTGCAACAATCTCTAGCCAGTTTCCTGCCTCTAGGATTGACATGTTCTAATTCTGTAGTGAGAACAACCTTTCAAAAATGCAAATATGATTATGTTGCCAAGTCACTCACTTCCTGCTTAGAACCCACCAAAGTTTTCTCATTGCCTTCCAGATGAAGTTTGAGCTCATCAACATGATATTCAAGGCCCTTCACTATCTATCTAGCTATGTTCTTTCTCCTGAACTCCTTCACCATGGCCCTGCAAAATACCTCTACTCTCAGAGACCACGGAGAGCACTGTCTGTGCTCCAGGAGCCTGGAGCAAGGTGCAGTAATAAAACTGTGCCATACTTTTTCTGTCCAGGGATCATTTCATTTGTCAGGAAAGTGAACTCTGTGCTTTGTCTCACTTCCCACACCACCTTCACCTCAAATAATCTGTACTTGTCTTCAGTAGTCAAATGAGATCTCAGCTCTTCTGGGAAGGGCTCCCTCTTACTCCCAGGGGTGAGGCAATGTCCTCTAACATTCTATGCATGCTCCCTCTACCGCAAGGAAGGCTCTGTGTTGTGACTGCTACTAAGATTATCACATTCTTGAGGCCAAGAGCAGCAGTGTCTTGTTCTTGTCAAATCTTAGTGTAATAAATGAATAATGAAAATACAACATTTATCATTAGGCTGATTACCAACAACCTTGTAGTCATATACTAGAACACAAACATGCTATAAAAGATATCTATTACTATTATGAAACTGCTCTTACCTAAAATATATACAATGAATAAAATGATTGGAAGGAAACTCTTACAGAGATATCAGGCTTTCATAATTTAGCTTTCATTGTTTTAAAAATAGGAAAACATGATAAACATGAGGATCACAGCTAATTCTGAGGAAGGAAGGTGAACTTGTGAGCAGCAAATAGACTTGTAGTGGCTGCCAGTGTCCCATTTCTTAACTAGGATGGTAGTTACACAAGTGTGTTCTTTACAGTTATTCTTTAAACTGACCAAACACATTTAGTCCTTTTCTGTAGATATATGTAGGGTGCCCATATAGAATCTCTTGTGTACACTTTTGAGAGTAAAGAAAGATATTATCAGTAACAGTACTGGGAGAACAAGTCTAAACTGAGACTGGCCTGCAGAAACCTGGACACCTGGTCACCCTACTTATATTTTACAATGAAAGAAATGTAAAAACAAAAAAAGAGAAAGTTAACAGAGTTTTCACCTACTCATAGTTGGCAGAACTAATCATGCTAAATACCTGTGATGGTCCTACATATACTATATGTGGACAGGATAAAAATATATATGCGATTACTCTGTCTACATTAAGCTTTCTGCTGGAAGTGGAAGAGGAGGGGTGATAAGAAATATGCCATGATCCTTTTAATAAGTTTCCAGGAGCATTAAGAACCAGCAGTGTGTGATGAGTATTACTTTTTCTATTCCTGTTGGACTGTCTTGGCACCAAGGCCAATGGGTCCACTAGCCATCCACACTTCTTGACCTCAGTGAGGCTCCCTCTGCCATCTTCTCTCAATCACTAATTCTTCCTCTGTGCTGTGGGGACCCATCTGTCTCGGTCTTTTCATTACCCTCTCAGTTTATGTTCTCTCTTGACAGACTCCTAACTAGTCTCATTTCTTCTAGTCTTTCCCTTTACTGTGCTGCCAGATCAAAGTCTTTCTGAACAAGCCACTCTCCTGCTAATGTCATTTACTGAAATGGCTCCCTTTGCCTACAAAACAACCAGAATGCTTTAGCCAACATCTTCTCTAAGCCCACTGATGTAGTCTTTCCTGTCACCATTCCCAGGGACCTTGTGCAGACCAATCTGTATTACATATTCACAGTCTGAAAACCCTAGGCAAACCTCTATCATGGAATTCTGTCTGAGATCATCTAGGTAATACAGCTCAGATTAGGCAAAGGCTAAAGGCAGAGGACACGTTGAGTAAACCATATTCCTCAGGGTGGTAGCACAGTGAACAGAAAGGAAGGGATAGAATGAATCATAAAGGAAGAATGAGCAAAGCTTTGTGACTCACAAAACATGAGGGAAATTGCTAGCCAGGTCCAAGTGGCCCCAAATGACTAAAGGACAGCTATGAACCAACAACTGTTTCTCCTGTTAAAAAAAAAGACTACTGTTTCCAGAGATTAGTAGTATAGCTGTGTCTTTTCCTCCAAAGTCCATGGGAACAGTATCTGTTAAGAATAGCCTATCAGCAGTAGGAAAGAGAAACCTCAAGTTTCAGCCTGACTCTAAGGTCATCAAGCTATTCTTTAGTTTTAGAGTTTAAAGCTAAACATTCTAAAAAGTGAAAACATTAAAAAAAGGGTCTATGATATTCACAAGGGGGTATTTTATAGGCTCAACTAAACTGTCCAACCCACAGGACTATGAGTTTGTCTAGTTGTCCATCTACTCAAAAAGACATAGAGTGGGAGGGGAAGAGTGCCAACACAGCAGCCCCAAACATTCCTTTCTAGTGGGAGCTCGTGTTAGTTCTGACAGCAGCCCACACAGCCTCCCAGGAGTTACCTTTCGTCCACAGAATGTTAATTTAGGGTTGAGGGAATCAGACTCACCTTGGGCAAATGTAGGGGTTAGCCAGGCTTAAAATGATTATACCCCACAGAGGCCAATGCCTCCTGCAACAGCTCCATAGGCACAGCACGCAGGGCTCTTCCCATGAGAGACGTGTCCAGTTGCAAGCATCACTCCTCTCGGGGAAGATCAAAGCTGTGGTATTTATAGCCCATTCTAGTTCCTACTAATACTGATGCCTTTTACCAATTAGGGGTCAGTTTCTACCATAAGCAGAGTTGCCCTGCAATATCCACCAAGAGTGGCTGCTATGGGGTGTGCTGCCTAGAATCCTTCCATTTATATGGCACTCATCTCCTGAGCTGAGGGCCTGCCTTAGCTGAGACACTCTCTAGGAATTGCCCTTTCCCAAAGAGACCTACTATTGCTTAAGGGAATAATCCCACCACTGGACTCTTGGTGAAAGCAGGACATCTCTGAAAAGTCACCCCAGGTCTAGAGGTCACCTGGGGTTCATTGAGGCCTTTGTTGTGACTTTATTACAGCTCAGCTCCGGCTGAATTCTATTTTTTTGTTGTTGTTGTTCACTTCTCTACAGGTGCTAATCCCAAGTAAAGAACCCAACAAACTTCCCACATGCAAATTTCCATTTCTAAATCTGTTATCTGGAAAACCCAAGCAAAGAGATTACCTATAGGCTTCCAGGCAAAATGAGCTAGAAAGTCAACTGAAGGTCAGAATCTCATGCAGAAGTAGAAAGGATTATTAACTAACCTTTGACCTACAACATCTTATGAGAAATATATAAAAAGTATTTATAATACGGTATTTGTATGCAGTCTTATGACACCTATGTTTAAAACTACTGCAAAATATGGTTACCTCAAAGTTACCTGCTAGCTCTACCATGAGCCATAGTAGCTTTTTTTTTTTTTTACCATTTTGATAGAATTTTACTGATATGAAGAAGGAAAAAATTAAGAAGTAAAATATAATGCATTGTTGGAAATAATTTTTCTTTTTTTTTTTATTGAATGGTAACTGTGTACATTGATGCACTTTGGGGGCACAGTGTGGTGTTTTCACACACAATCCATGACATTTCCATCAAACTGGTTAACATAGCCCTCATGTAACCCTCTTAGTCATTATGTCAAAACATTCATATTCTACTCATAGAAAGATTCACTTGTACCCTTGCAAGATGAACCACA